>NC_048226.1:40252285-40461438 GCF_002007445.2 Ailuropoda melanoleuca
GCTAAAAGATATGCATATATTTTGGATTTTGTTAGTGTTTGATTTTGTTTCCTAATTTGAGTTATATAGCTATGTGGCTATATTTAGGACAAGATTTTTTATCATAAGATCCTTGAAGTCTGAAGTCATAATTCCTATAAATCTTGTCATAACCTCCAATATAGAGCTCCAAATTTACAAGGCTATCAAAAATATGTAAACGGTCATGAAGTACACAAGTTATTATCTTCCTAAGAATTCCTGTTCACTTATAATGTATTTGGTTGTACAGGATGTCTTTAAAAGGTTCATCTTAGTTCTTCTAAAGACCTAAAGGTATATTGTAGATTTTAAAAATACATAACATATCTTCTAGACTTTAATTCATGCTTTCCATTTCTTTTGAGCAGTAATAACAGAGCCTTAGTAAAACCATAGTGTTAAGTTGTTGGTCACATACCGAAGGTTGGAGTGACTGTGTGCTACATACATGTATCTACAGATGTCACTGATGTTATTCCAGAAAGACTCAGAACTGAGTCATTGTGTTTGGATGGGAATGGCAAACATATAGGAGGCGAGAGAGAAGGGTATCTACAAGTGGTCAAGGGAGAATAACTAAGTACTCCTGAGGAAAACTCAAGATAATTTTCTCTTGCAGCTAATCAGCTTTCAATTTCAATTATATTTTAATTGACCTTAGAGTTTATTTTTCAATATAGTAAAATCATATAATCTATTAGAATACTTAAAATTATTTTAATATTATCCCATTTTCTCTGCAGTTTTTATTTACAAAAATTATTTGTTTACATTATCACATATTTATACATCTGCAGATTTCCCTAAATTCCCACCAATCCAAAGTGAATTTCTAAGTAGAGGAGACATCATTGTCCTTCTATCAAGCATAATTCAGCCAGTCATTGCTAGAGTTGTCACTAGAAGCCAAAGCTGTTTGATGAAGTTAAATAATTTTGATTAATCAATCACTGCTATCTTTGTGACCTTAGACAAGTTATTTCACCTTTCTAAAACTCAGCTTTCTCATCTACAAAATGGATGTAATAATCATCTTTGCCATAGGTTATAATGATTAATTGCAATGATGTTTATAGATATCTGAAATGTTTAGCATAGTAAAAATTACCTCTTTTTTCCCTTACCCCCTCTTCTTTTCCTCCTAGCCTAGAGTGCTTTCTATTTAAAATTATTAATGATTATTATAATAGCAACTACAGCAAGGTATGAAATGATACTTCTGTACTATGTAACATTCTATATGGCTTTTAAAAAATTTGTGCGAAGAACATTAAAATTTTTTAAATTAAAATTAACTTTTTAATTTTAATTCCAAATAATTAGCATATGATAGATTAATTTTAGGTGTATAATGTAATGATTCAACAATTGTATAAATTACTCAGTGCTCATCATGATAAGTACATTCTTTAATCCCCTTCACTTATTTCACCCATCCCTCTACCCATCTCCCCTCTGGTGACCATCAGTTTTTTCTCTGTAGTTAAGTCTGTTTTTTGTTTTATCTCTCTTTTTTTTCCCCCTTGCTTATTTTGCTTAGCATTATACTCTCTAGCTGCATCAATGTTGTTGCAACTGGCAAGATTTCATTCTTTTTTGTGGCTGGATAATATTCCATTGTATATATACACCACATCTATCCATTCGTCTATCAAGGGACACTTGGGCTGCTTCAATAATTTGGCTATTGTAGATAATCCTGCAATAAACATAAGGGTGCGTATATCACTTTGAATTAGTTTTTGTGTATTTTGGAGTTAAATACCCAGGAGTGTAATTACTGGATCATAGGGTAGTTCTTTTTTTTAACTTTTTAAGGAACTTCTATATGGTATTCCATAGTGGCTGCACCAGCTTGCATTCCTACCAATAGTGCGTGAGCATTCTTTTTTCTCTACATCTTTGCCAACACTCATTGTTTCTTGGGTTTTTTTATTTTAGCCATTCTGATGGGAGTTAGGTGATATCTTATTGTCGATTTGATTTGCAACTCCCTGATGATGAGTGATGTCTTGAGCATCTTGCGTGTGTCTGTTGGCCATCTGCATATCCTCTTTGGAGAAATGTCTGTTCATATCCTCTGCCCATTTTTTAATTGGATTTTTTTTTTGGTGTTGACTTATATCAGTTCTTTATATATATATAATCCTTTTTTGGATATGTCATTTGCAAATATCTTCTCCCATTCAGTAGGTTGTCTTTCAGTTTAATTGTTTCCTTTGCTGTGCAGAAGCTTTTTTTTTTTTTTTTTAATATATGTGGTAAGAGCACTTAACATGAGATCCACTTTGTAAACAAATTCTTAAGTGTACAATACGTTATTTTTGACTATAGGTACAATTTTGTACAGTAGATCTCTAGAGCTTATTCATGCTGCTTAACTGAAACTTTATGCCCATTAATTAGTAACTCCCCACTTACTCTTTCCCCCAGTCTCTAGCAACCACCATTCTACTCTTTGATTTTATGACTGTGACTATTTTGGATAGCTCATGTAAGTGGAATCATGCAGTATTTGTCTTTCTGTGACTGGCTTATTTTATTTAGCATCATGTCCTCAAGGTTCATTCATGCTGTCACATGTTGCAGAATTTCATTCTCTTTAAAGGGTGAATAGTATATTGTTGTATGTATATACCATGTTTTCTTTATCCATTCATCTGTCATTGGACTAAATTTAGGTTGTTTCTACATCTTGGCTATTGTGGCTAGTGCTGTAGTGAACACAGGAGTACTAATATCTCTTCAAAATCTTAATTTCAGTTTTTTTGAATGAATACACAGAACTGGGATTGCTGGATCATATAGTAGTTCTATTCTTAAATTTTGATGCACTGCCACACTGTGTTTCATAGTGGCTGCACCATTTTGCATCCCCACCAGTAGTATACAAAGTTCAAATTTCTCTACATGCTCACCAACTCTTGTTGTCTTTTGGCTTTTTAATAATAGGTTTATATATATATATATATATATATATATATATACAAATATATAGATATATAGTACATACATATACAGCATATAAATATATAGTATATAAATATATAGATATATATATATGTATTTCTGGTTTAAGGCACATTGATACTTTTTTTTTTTAATTTTTATTTATTCGACAGAGATAGAGACAGCCAGCGAGAGAGGGAACACAAGCAGGGGGAGTGGGAGAGGAAGAAGCAGGCTCACAGCAGAGGAGCCTGATGTGGGGCTCGATCCCATAACGCCGGGATCACGCCCTGAGCTGAAGGCAGACGCTTAACCGCTGTGCCACCCAGGCGCCCCAAGATACTTTTGATAATAATACACATCTGACAGGTGTGTGGTGATACCTCATTGTGGTTTTGATTTGCATTTCCCTGTTGATTAATGATATTGAGCATTTTAAAAAAAATATACCTGTTGGCCATTTGTAGGTCTTTGGAGATATGCCTTTTCAAGTCCCTAGCCCATTTTATTTTATTTTATTTTATTTATTTTTTTTAAAGATTTATTTATTTATTTATTTGACAGAGACAGAGACAGCGAGTGAGAGAGGGAACACAAGCAGGGGGAGTGGGAGAGGAAGAAGCAGGCTCCAGCGGAGGAGCCTGATGTGGGGCTTGATCTCATAACGCCGGGATCACACCCTGAGCCAAAGGCAGACACTTAACTGCTGTGCCGCCACCCAGGCGGCCCAGTCCCTAGCCCATTTTAAAATCTGGTTTTTAGTTTTTTTGCTGTTGAGTTGGAGGAGTTCTATATATGTTTTGGAGCTTAACCCCATATCAGATATACAGTTTACAAATATTTTCTCCCATTATGTAGGTTGTCTTTTTACTCTGCTGATTATTCCCTTTGCTTTGCATGAACTTTTTAGTTTGATATAGTATACTTTTTTGTTTTTGTTGCCTGTGCTTTTTGGTGTCATACCCATGAAATCATTGCCAAGACTAATGTCATGAAGATTTCTCCTGTGTTTTCTTCTAGAGTTTTACAGTTTCAGGTCTTATGTTTAAGTCTTTAATCCATTTTGAGTGGATTTTTTTGTATGGTTTATGATAAGTGTTCTCTTGCATGTGGATATCCAGTTTTCCCAACAACATTTGACTGTCTTTATTCTTGGCACCTTTGTTGAAAATCAGTTGATCGTTTTGCATGGATTTATTTTTGAGCTTTCTATTCTATTCTGTATATCTGTATGTCTGTCTTACACCCGTACTACACTGTTTTGATTGCTGTGTTTTGTAATATATTTCGAAATCAGGAAGTGTGATGCCTCTAATCTTCTCAAGGTTGATTTGGCTATTTGTGGTCTTTTGTGGTTCAATACGAATTTTAGAATTGTTTTTCAATTCTGTTAAAATGCCATTCAGATTTTGATTGCGATTGTACTGAATTTCTTTTTTTTTTTTTTAAAAGATTTTATTTATTTATTCGACAGAGATAGAGACAGCCAGTGAGAGTGGGAACACCAGCAGGGGGAGTGGGAGAGGAAGAAGCAGGCTCATAGCCGAAGAGCCTGATGTGGGGCTCGATCCCATTACGCCGGGATCACGCCCTGAGCCGAAGGCAGACGTTTAACCGCTGTGCCACCCAGGCGCCCCAACGATTGTACTGAATTTCTTGATTGTTTTTGGGTATTATGGACATTTTAACAATATTAAATTTTCTAGTTCATGAACACCAGATGTCTTTCCATTCGTTTGTTTGTTGATTTCTTTCATTAGTGTTTTGTAGTTTTTGGTATACAATTCTTTTTTTTTTTCTTACCTTACTAGTTAAATTTGTAGGTATTTTATTCTTTTTTGTGCTATATTAAATGGAATTGTTTTCTTTTTTCTTTTTTTTTTTAAAGATTTTATTTATTTATTTGACAGAGAGAGACAGCCAGTGAGAGAGGGAACACAAGCAGGGGGAGTGGGAGAAGAAGCAGCAGGCTCCTAGCAAAGGAGCCTGATGTGGGGCTCTATCCCAGAACGCCGGGATCATGCCCTGAGCTGAAGGCAGACGCTTAACGACGGCGCCACCCAGGCGCCCCTAAATGGAATTGTTTTCTTAAATCACTTTTCAGATGGTTTGTTATTACTGTATCTATATGGCTTTAAAGATTGCTTTTGGTAATTGTTAGTGGTCACACTAGATTATGAAGAAATTGAAGATTTTATTGAGAAAAATCAAATGACAGTGTAATTTTTTAGATTATAAACTTTAAGGCACATTTTAATTGTTTTGTAGAATTTCATTGGAAATTGCTTCTGAAGTAGGGAGAATTTTTAAAATCTATTAAGATGAAGGAAACTACATTCTGTTTAGAATAAGTTCAGTTTTTGGGTGAGGGCTGGTGTTGAATTCTATGAATACTTCAGTATTAATAAAGTACTTTGATGTCCTTGCTATAATACTGAAAGTATGTAAAATATTGGAATCCTTACCCTGGGTCTGGTTCTGCCCTTCAAAGCCAGCCAGGGATGAACATAGGAGAAATGCTGCCTGTCCATTTTATAGATTTCAGATCTTGAAAAATTCACATTGCCAGCACATCATCATCACTCATGGGTAATACTGTCAGTTCAGAAAGTCCCATTCTTCAAAACGATTTCCCACAGTTCATATTCAATGGATGTGATATGGCAAAATCACCAGAGCTCCATGCCTTTTTACCTTTGCTTCTCTTCACCTCAACCTCCTTGTTCTAGAGTGGCAGAGCTCCTAGGATATGGTATCCATGCATGAAGCCTCACTATACTATTATAGTTTCCCTTTCCCTATTCCCCTGACCTAATCCCTTTCTATGATCCCATCCCGGTAGCTGTGAAATAGGAGGACCATTAGCATTCAAACACTGTTATGGAACAGAGGAAATGTTCATTCCAATGTTGTGGACTATAGAATCTGTGAAGAATTAATTCTAGGATGCTCCTAAATATGATAAAGATAATTGTTACATGTTACACTTGGCTACATGAGGTACATAAGTTAAGCAGGGGAGGTTGACCTGTCTTTGTATTATAGCCACAGAGTATAGGCCACAGATGTGGTTGTCATACATTTTTATTCTGTATCCTGATGGGAAATGTGATTTTTGTACTGCTGCTAAACTCGTATACTAGTGACTTAGGTTTCACAGTTTACATAGCTGATTGTCGTTTCACCATTTGCATAATTAATATCATGTACTTTTGTCAGATACAAAATTATACATTTTCTCCCACCCTTATGGCTCTGTTTTCATAGCTGACATAGTCAAACTCAGTATGAACCAAACACAGCTTTTGTTGGCAGTAGCTACCATTTTCATATGTAAACATTACAGGTAAAATTTCCAAGGAATTGTAAATAAGTTTTAAAAAAACCCAAAATCTTAAACAAAAATCTAAACAAAAGCCTTTTATTTCTGGCATTTTTTGTTGTTGTTGCTGGGTAGAATATTCCCTCTTTTAGTAGAAGTGGTTAACTAATGATTGACAGCCTGCTTCCATCCTCGGTTTTACTGTTCCTTTTCTTGCTGATTTTCTTGGCATCTTTGGATGCTTTCCAATTTATTAGGAATTGTCTTTCCATATTTTTAATTTCTTTTCCATCAAGAAATTCTAGACAAAAAAATTTATATGCTTAAAATATAATATATAAATATATAGACAATATATATGTATTTCTGGTTTAAGGCACATGAACTTAAATTACAACAGAGGCTGAAATAAATATCTTTTAAAAATACCTTATTTATACAACTTCTTTTTGTTAAGCTCTTACTTATTTTTAATTATTTTTTTCTGATTTCAAAAAGAATATGTGATTATAAACAACTGAAACATGGTGGAAAAAAAAACATAAAAAGACTCTGTAATTACTGTCCATAATTCTCCTTACCATCAATGACAAAGATAATCACTGTAAACAGTTTGATGTATGCTTTCCCTTCTAGGGCCACATGTAAATTGTATTGTTATTTTTAAAAACAAAAATGTCATATTAAACAAAATTTAGATATTATCTATTCATTTCCATATTATGGTTATTATTCTTAAGAAAAAATAAAATAGATTTTATGTCAAAGTGAGTAAGAAATTTTGTACATTTATCATGGTATTTTAAAAGCACATACATTAATAATGCTTATTATATCCTAGGCTTAACCAGCCTTGGCTTAGCTGAGCCACCCAGGCACTGCTATTATATGCTAGAACATAGGGTATGATAGGGACAACTCACAAAGCTGGTCTCTTGGTTCAATGAAGATTTCAGCTATGTTGAAATTTTGTTCCTCTAAAAAAAGTTTTGAAAATTGAGTATCTTAAATTACATAAAATAATTTTTGTATACTGTAAGATATTTGGAAAATACAAAAAAGTGGGAAAAGAAAAAAATTAATATTGCCTGTGTTCTACAACCAAAAAGAATCACTAAAACCCACTAACAGTATATTTTAACATTTTTTGTTTTCTATGTGTGTGTGTGTATTATATAAAGTTGGAATTCTCTATTTACATGGTATTACATTCTAATTTTTATTATTGTATTGTGATCATATTTTATCATGTCTTTCTTTAAACACAATTTTTAATGGTTGATAGTATTCCATTGTATATGTATATATACTACATATACTATAAAATTACAAATTATTCCTTTATAGGACATTTTGTTTTATATGTAATTACATCACTATATGTGGCCTTCATTCGATAAAAAGACTATCTCTTTCTAACAAAATTTGCTATATAATAGTTTTTAAAGATAATTATATATTTTTCTTTCATTATCCATGGAATGTCTTCCACTGGATCCCAGATGAGAAAAGGATGTAGTAAAAAATTTTAAATCATGTTCTTACAGGGAAAGTGACAGTATCCTGATACTGATTGCACTACTGAAAGTATTAACATTGCCTCTTAATATATGATTCATAATATTGTTAGATCCTAAGTACAAAATAAAGTGATGAAACTGGAAATGTAAACTAGAACCATAAACTCTGGAAGTATAGTTGTTTCCATATATTGTGTCATGTACTTATTTTAACTGAAATTAGTACTCTCCAAATTGGAAGGTAAGAAATTGGCTGAATGTTCTTTATCAAGCATCTTCGTACTTAAAACTTTATATTAAAGGTCATTCTTTTATGCTTAGTTTTCCCAACCACTTGGATTTATTGATATCTTTCCAGATTTATTTTTATTAATAATTGTATAATTTGTTAGTGTATTTTTGGGTGTGATATGTGTAAATAAATATAGATTTTTAAAACATGTTCTAAAGATAAGGAATGAAAATCCAAATCTTTCACCATGATCCCTTTTTCCTCATGTTTATGTTGCAGACAAAGCTGAGAATGATTAGGAGACTATGCCTTACTAAGTCTGATTTCTTCTTTTAGGAAATGATCATGTAGAGGTGGCTCAGGAGGGGGAAGCCAGGTAATGGACATAAGACCAGAGACCTATGAGATTTGTTTTAATGAGTTGTTCTCAACACAAAATTTATTTCCACTCAGGCTGAGTAAGCCAAATGTGTGGCTTGTCATTCTGTTTGGTGAGGACTGGGTTACTTACAAAACATGTCTCTCCACAGTCCTTACTGGGGACATCAAACCGGGTCCTCAATTCACTTTTCGTTTTTGGTTTTGCATAAAAAAGGACAAGAAAATAAGGCAAGCTGGGGGTGCCTGGGTGGCTCAGTTGGTTGCAGGTGTCTGCCTTTGGCTCAGGTCATGATCCCAGGTAGGGTTCCCTGCTCACCAGGAGGCTGCTTCTCCCTCTCCTTCTGCCTGTTCTTTCTCTCTCTCATGCTCTCTCTCAAATTAAAAAAAAAAAAAAAATCTTACAAAAAAAAAGAGAAGAAGACAAGCTAGAACCAAAGAGAAAAGACTGAAAGGACATATACTAAAGTTTTAACAGCAGATTTATGGTGGGATTATGAATGACATTAATTTTCTTTTTTGTATTTTCTGCATTTTTGTAAGAAATATGGTTTTTTTTTTTAGATTATTTATTTATTTATTTGACAGAGATAGAGACAGCCAGCGAGAGAGGGAACACAAGCAGGGGGAGTGAGAGAGGAAGAAGCAGGCTTCCAGCAGAGGAGCCTGATGTGGGGCTCGATCCCAGAACGCCAGGATCATGCCCTGAGCCGAAGGCAGACACTTAACGACTGAGCCACCCAGGTGCCCCAAGAAATATGTATTAATTTTAGGGGTGACTGGGTGGCTCAGTTGGTAGAACATATGACTCTTGATCTCGAGGTTGTGAGTTCAAGCCCCACATTGGGTATGGATCCTACTTAAAATTAAAAAAAAAAGGAAATGTGTATTAATTTTATAATCACAAAATATGTTTAGAAAAGATTTATTTAAAAAAAATTTTTTTTTTAAAGATTTTATTTATTTATTGGACAGAGATAGAGACAGCCAGCGAGAGAGGGAACACAAGCAGGGAGTGGGAGAGGAAGAAGCAGGCTCATAGTGGAGGAGCCTGATGTGGGGCTCGATCCCATAACGCCGGGATCACGCCCTGAGCCAAAGGCAGATGCTTAACCGCTGTGCCACCCAGGCGCCCCTAAAAAAATTTTTGACTAAATTCTATTTATTTAGAAAGTACCTTATCTCCACATCCTTTACTGCATCACCTACAGTACTATATAATGAGAAGTGTTCCCAGAAATGGTTCCATGAACATAGGAAGATTCTTAAGCATCTAACATTAGTTGTATTTACTCTGCTTCCTAAAGAAAGTGGACTAATACAATTGCGAGTGGAGGTCAGGAAGGGAAGGAGATGGAGAGTTGGGGGAATGTGCATTGCAGATTCATCTGCACAACTTACAAAAAATACAAATGACTGTTTTCTTGGTGTATTCTGTGTTTCCTTCCCTTGGCTGATGGGGTCAAGGGTGGTGGCCAGGGTGTGACCCTTGCATATGTATTTTGAAAAGTCCTGAATTTTTGTGATATACCCTTTATCAACCCCTGCCTCCCCCAATGAGAACCACTGCACTAGCATCATGATTAATCAAGGTTTACTACAGCTATGAGCTTTGAAATGGTTTTGCCATGCATTAGTTTTTATACCCAAGTATAGCATGTTCAGTTATAGGAAACTCTTTCATTATCTCTCTGATGTTGTATAACTTGGTCCCTAGTGAAGAGCTATTGTCCATTGCCCCCAGTATAGTGCATAATCAGGGTGTTATTATTTCTAAGGATCTCATAAAGGGACTCCCTACCTTGCTCCCCTTTCAAATGAAAGGAACCCTGTACATTCTTAGGGCAATTGTCAAGCAATGAATACTTTCATTAATTTTCATCTACAGATCCAAGAACTAAAGAGTCTCTTGGGATCTTCAGAGGATTTGTGCCAGTGAGAATTTGACAAAAGGTCAGCAAGTTCTACACATTTTTAAAGAAAGGGTATGTGGTGCCTTAATTATTTCTCAACAGCAGATATTTTCATGTATTATTTCTCAATTTTAACTTCTGCTTTTACTTAAAATATTGAATTTAAAGTTGACCATTTTCATAGATTCAGACATCATATTTATATTTTTCAAGGCCTGATATTAAATTAACTAAAAAGTTAACCAGTTCTCTTTCTCTAAGAAAATTATATTAATATAATATAAATATATACCCAGTGATTTGGACACCAGTATCAGTCTGTCTCTGTATTTAGGTTTGAGACAGACAGGATTTCCATTTAGATCCATTTTCCACAGCTTCATCAACTTGTTCAGTAAAAATTCCAAATCCTATAATTAGAGAAGAAAAAACAAGACACAAGTATTTCATAATCATCAATATTTCTTTCGTATCAGTTTGCTGTTTTTAAAGGTAATTACTGCTTTTCTAGCTCTAATTACTGCTTTTCTAGGTACTTAGAAAGTGTACCATAAATCTTTTTGAGTAAAATGGTCTATACTACTAATTGATTTTGTACAGATCTAGAGAAATAACTATTCTTTAGAATAAGGTGGTGAGAATTACAAAGTTCATGAAAATTCTGAAGAATAGCAACAGGCAAACACCTATGATCCTTCTATTTGTTCTCCTCAAGCCAAGACCAAAATTATAGGGAAAATTAGGAAATACAAAGTATAGATCAATTCATACATACTCTTAATTGCAAAGCTGAAAGTAATTGGCAATGAATTACTTGATATTTTTATTCCTGTTATCATTTCCTTACCTTCAAAGATTGGTACCTTTCAGCCTTGTGTATCTATTTAACCTATTTGTACTTTCCATCTTATTCTTTGCTTGATGCATGTTTCTTGTTACTTAGATATTTCATTTTTCCATTTTTGGAAAAATTTCTTTTGATAAGACTGAATTTATTCTTTAGATTTTAGAAAATCATTTTTGGTTTGTTTACCTTTGGTTTTTAGAGATGGGGAGGGGCATGTTTCTTGTTACTTAGATATTTCATTTTTCCATTTTTGGAAAAATTTCTTTTGATAAGACTGAATTTATTCTTTAGATTTTAGAAAATCATTTTTGGTTTGTTTACCTTTGGTTTTTAGAGATGGGGAGGGGCATGTTTCTTGTTACTTAGATATTTCATTTTTCCATTTTTGGAAAAATTTCTTTTGATAAGACTGAATTTATTCTTTAGATTTTAGAAAATCATTTTTGGTTTGTTTACCTTTGGTTTTTAGAGATGGGGAGGGGCATGTTTCTTGTTACTTAGATATTTCATTTTTCCATTTTTGGAAAAATTTCTTTTGATAAGACTGAATTTATTCTTTAGATTTTAGAAAATCATTTTTGGTTTGTTTACCTTTGGTTTTTAGAGATGGGGAGGGGCATGTTTCTTGTTACTTAGATATTTCATTTTTCCATTTTTGGAAAAATTTCTTTTGATAAGACTGAATTTATTCTTTAGATTTTAGAAAATCATTTTTGGTTTGTTTACCTTTGGTTTTTAGAGATGGGGAGGGGCAATGTTTCTTGTTACTTAGATATTTCATTTTTCCATTTTTGGAAAAATTTCTTTTGATAAGACTGAATTTATTCTTTAGATTTTAGAAAATCATTTTTTGGTTTGTTTACCTTTGGTTTTTAGAGATGGGGGGGGTAGAGGGGAGAGAAAATGTTAAGCAGTCGCCAAACCCAGCACGGAGCTCAGTGTGGGACTTGATCTCACAACCCTGAGATCATGACCTGAGCCTAAGTCAAGAGTTGGACGTTTAACCAACTGAGCCACCTAGGCGTAGGTGCCCCAGAATTTTTTTTTTTTTTTTACTGTGAGCTGTGACAACAGTTCCCTTCCACATATTAAAAATCTCCACAAGGAGCACCTAGCTGGCATGTGACTTTTGATCTCAGGGTAGTGAGTTCAAGCCCCATGTTGGCTGTAGAACTTAACATGGAAAAAAAAATCCCCACAAAACGCTCATATCATGGAGGTAACAGATTTGGAATATCCGGGTATATGCCTCTATCTACATGAAGGAATGGTATTTTAGGGGAATAATTACAAGGATAGCTGGGTAGATGTCTAGGACCTACTGCAGAGCACCTGGTAGTTCTCTTAATCTTCTTGAGACCAGTGTCTTCTCATAAAATGGTAAAAATATTTCCAGTTCTACCTACTTCATTATTCAACAAAATAGGTATTGAATCATGGGCTAAGTTCTGTACTAGACTCTGAGGTATCCAAATAAATAATTTGTGAAAAAAATATAGGAGTTTAAAAAAAAATAGACAACCCCAACCTTCCTGGCACTGCTGCTTACTGTATGACCTTAGACAAGTCTGTGTTCTCATTTATAAAGTGTGACTAGTTAAGATTAGTTGTTGTGGCATATAAAGTGCCTGAAACAAAGCAGGTAACTAATAAATATATTAATTCTCTGTCTTTTTGCCTTACCACCCTTCAGCTAATAACCTTTCTCTTAATTTTGGTCAATAGAGAGCAAAAATTGTTGTAAGGAAGAATAAGCTTCTGACTCACTAACTAGTAGTTGACTTCTTATAAGAAAGCTGTCTTCAAAAGTTGTAACTTCATCTTTCAGTCTTGGGCCCTGGATTATTTCCTCTCCACAACATTTGTTTAACAGCATTTGGGACAGCCATAATTATTTTATGTGAGAGTTTCACTGTATTTCTCTTAGTCTAAAAACCTCTAAGGAAGGAACTGTGCATTGCATTTTTGTAGTGTTGAATATGATGCCCATCATCCAAAAATTAAGTAATAACAATAAGAAAACTTAAAATTTATACAGATAAAAAGAATCCTGTAGAGTTTTGTTAATTGTTCCTCACTTGATAAATGACCCATGACATACTCCCTCCAGTGTATGTTTATTTAAGAAAAAACTAATCCTGTGCTGAAATATGATTACCCTTTGGATACACTCCGGTAGTTCATTGCCTTCCTGTCTCTAATAAAATGCTTTCGCTTTCCTGCCCTTCAGTGTTACTAAAGGGAGCAGACACTTTTCTGGACAGTCTCTGTTTGATAAATGATCATGTCATGCTATCACTTAGAGGAGTGCTGCAAAATACTTAGGAACCGATTCTATTTCCCATGCAGGGCTGGTGCCCAGGCTCCTATGTAGGCGGCTGCAGTAACTGGCAGTGCTTGCTCTACAATTAATGATGGCCACTGATGAACCTGTATTTGACCAGCATGCTCCAATCTTTATTGGAAATGTCTGGTCCAACTGTCCTAACTAAATCTAAAGACAGCCATTTGTCATCCCCCTGACTGCTTGTCATCATCTGCCTGGGAAAATCTATAATTTTTGGCTTGTTTCTGACTAAACTGTAGAGTGAATAAATTTATCTTTGGGTTACTGTGCTTGTCAGGATCAATATTGAGCAGAGGTTGAATAAATTAGAAACTGGAAAAACATGACAGGCCGTAGTGGTTTGTTCATTTGTGTCTTATAAATCAAATATTTAGTTTATATAAGAGGCAGGCACATCAAATTTTTTATTTCCACCATTCGTTCTGAAGATGCTTTACTTCATGATAAATGGTTATCAGAAAACCAGTGAAGTAAATCACTAATATACCTGACTGTGAGATGAATTTTTCAGATCATTTTATTGATTTAGCAAACTTTGCAGACATAAAAACTGCAGGTAAAGATTTTTTTAGTATTACTGTTCTTTCAAGTTTTTATAAATTTTTGCAACCATGATGTTTATTTGACTTAATATGTCATCAAGGTATATAATGTTGGCCCTAGTGAAGTTCATGGCTCATCAACTACTTATAGAAATGGAAATTTTATTGTAAATGGCCAGTGAAGTTTTAATATTTTAATACATCGATGCATACTTATTTAAAGGAGTTACAGAAAAAAATGCAAAGAAATGTTAACCAAAAGTAGATGTCATTTAAACTAGAGCCCTCTGAATTTGAACTATGGAGTATTTGGCCTAAAACCTTTCTTTCTCCTCCTCAGTGGTTGACTTTGCTGTCTGTTGGGGAGAACTGGGTCATTACCCACAGTTTTCTGTTTCCTGCCTTTGGTCTCATACTTCATCCATTCCTCTTTTCTACTTTTGTCAACAAAGGAAGAGTCCCATCTCCTTTTTCAAATTCATCAGTCCTCTTGATCTTTTCCCTTTTTCTAGGCCTTCTATTCTCGGGCATGTTCATTTCTAATCTCTCCCTCTCCTATGGCTTTTATCCTATCTCTTAACCTACCATCGCTACACTTCTTGAAAGAGTAGTACAGAGCAGTGTTTCTCAAACCTTTTTGTGCTTAAGAATCACCTAGACATCTCATTTATTAAATGCAGGTTCTCATATGTTTGGTCTGGAGCAGAAGCTGAGATTCTGCATTTTTGAGGCTGATGCTGCTGGTCTTAGGACCACATTTGGAGTTTTAAGGGTCTAGGCCACTTTTCTTCCTCAGTCACTGCGCACTCCCGCAGCCTGGTCCTTCTGAACAGGCACTGCTAACCTTATCACTGAGCCATACATTGCCAATCTCAAACTTTCTCAGTTTCACTTCTTTGGGGCATGTTATCTTACTGTCTGCTCCCTAACGGCTTTGTGATTCTACATTTTTGCAGGCTCCCTGGATCCTGAATGAATCTCTGACTCTACAAGTAACTTCTGACCATAGAAATCCCCAAGGTATAAACAAGCTGTTTTATAAAAGTTGCTTTTGAGACTGGAGAAAACATTTCATAAAAAAGAGCTATACCCAGTGGACTGTTGACTGAGTTGGCCCATGGAAACAGACCATTTAATTGAGAAAAAGCCCAAAGAATATCTGTGCAGTAACAGTGCTATAAAACCTCTCCAAGGGCATCATCATGTTTCCTGAGCATACAGTTTCCTGTGGGGAATGGGAGCAAATAGGTGTCCCTGTGGCAGATGTTCAGGGATTAATTCACTTCCTTCCTTTTCTATAATCTACATTTATTTCTTTCATATTTGTTTTCCTTCTCTGGACCACAGCAGACTGTAAAATTATGGCTAGAAAAACAATTGTCTAAAACATCACGATCTCCATTTATGTGCAGACCCTTTACAGAAAAAGAATAGCCACATTGATGAAAATAGTAAAACGTCTGTTACACTGAGGAAGGAAGGGTCATCTGTACATGACAAGAAGAACCAGATTTTATGGGAAGCTACATTGAGCATTTCATCAAATACTCTTTCCTCCCATATCTAGGTAGTATCATTCATGATAGCAGTTTAAGTGACCATATAACCAATATGCTGAAGATACCCACATTCTTCTGTCCACTGGGCTCTGGCTTTATATATCCAATTGTCTACTTAATATTTTCTCTGGAACACTACAAAGGCACCTCAAACTCTGTATGACCAAAACTCATGATCCTTTCCCTCTCCACTGAACCTGACTTTTGAGTTCCCTATTTTCTGTTGGGCAAGGCAGAAGCCAGAGAATCATTCTTGACCTCTCCTTCTTCAATGCTCTGTATATCCAACTCACCACCAAGTTCTGTACACTTGATTTCCAAACAGCTCTCCAGAGTATCTACTCACTTTATTTCTACCCCAACTCTGTTCAAGTTTCTACCATCTCTCACTGCCTAACTTGTCTAGCCTATTCCAAGCTATTCTCCACACTGTAGCTATACTGGTCTTTTCGAAATGCTACTTTATTACTACTTTACCCCTTGCTTAAACACCTTCAGTGATTTACCATTGTTCTTAGGTTAAAGACAAAATTCTCTATCATGACCTATGTGGCCCATCTACCCATCAGCCTCTATGTGTAGTATGCTCCACGTTCACTCTCTTTGCTTCCTGTTCTCATCTTTGCCAGACTCTCACCTGCTTCAGGGCATTTGCACATGCTGTTCTCTACCTGGTAAACCCTTCTGTTCTCTCAGAGCCCAGTTTAGCAATCCCTTCCTAAGGGAAGCTTTCGCTGAGCTCTCGAAGACAAATCCCCCTGTCGGAGGCTCTTTGAGTCACATACTTTTTATTTGTAGTATTTGCCAGATGTGCAATTTTACATTTGTTTTCGGGTGATTATGTGCTTAATGTTTCTCTTCCCCTCAAGGGTGAGAGCTCTTCAAGGCCAGAGACTGTATCTGTTTTTTGTTCATTATTGTCTCCCCCATTGTCTAACAAGCATTGCCAGATGGTAGGTGTTTTGAATGAATGGATAAAAAGACATGAACGAGTGAATGCATGAATCAATGGAACTGACATTAGAAGGAGGACAGGAATTATAAAGGAGAAATTGTATGAAGCCACTTTGAAAAATTTGCTGATTAGAGGGCCCACAGACATAGAAAGGGGAAAAGACAGTATTTATCTTCTGTTATTCTGTTTCCTCCTCTATTCCTCTGCCACCCTTCCTTCTCCTCCCTCCACCTCCGTTGCCCCAAATCTCTGCCCCGGACCATTTTTGGACTAGAGAATAGGAGAAATGAGGGCAGGGTTAGAGGATTTTGGGGGAAGGAGTCCTTGGCAGCTGTGCATCTGTAGAAGTGAGAGGGAAGGGAATGAAATCCCAAATAGGAGGAAGCTTCCTCCAGGACTGTATCCTATGCCTCCACCTCTAATGTAGTCACTCCCCTGTGGCTCTAGTACCCTCAGTGGGCTAGGGCATGGGCATCATTGGGGAATACCTATTTTTGCCAGTGACCCAATTCTCTTTTCTTTTTCCTTTTCTTATTCCTTCCACAGAGCTCTAAGATTTTAAGTTGCCCCGCCAGAATTTTTGTTACTGTTGCTGTATCTTTTCCTTTTAATTTTTCTTAAATATCTTTCTCATTGCTCAAAGCAGAATCTTGATTGGAAGATTCAAAGTTATTAACTATCTTAAGGGACCATTATTTTTCTTTTTTTCTTATTTCATGTATTTTCATATAGATGTATACAAGGAACCTATGGATGTCCATATAAAAGCAGCTGCTCTAAGTGCTAAAAACCTTGGGTAATTACAGGGTTTTTGTTAGGAGTCTCTAATGATGTCTACTTCTTTTTCCCCATGGCATAAAGCTGTCTGTTGTTGAAGACTTTTAGGATGGATGTCAACGACCTTATGTATGGCACATTGAGCTTTCTCTCCCATGGTACAGGGTTTGATGTCAAGAGCTTTGGGGCAGCTTCAGTCGGTGAGCATAAAGAATGGAAAAATAAAAGCCAAAGAAATGGAGACATTTTGTTACTGAACTTCAACACGTCCTTTTACTAAGCCATTGGAAATTGATTTTAAAGGGACCACAAGAGCATGTTTTATTTTTTTATTGTTCCTATCATTTTTAAATTTAAATTCAAGTTAGTTAATATATAGTCTAATACTGGTTTCAGGAGTTTACTGATTCATCATTTACATGTAACAGCAGGTGCTCATCCCAGCAAGTGCCCTCCTTATGCCCATCACCCATTTAGCCCATCCAGCCACGCACCTCTTCTCCAGCAACCCTCAGTTTGTTCTCTAGGCTTTAAAGTCTCTTATGGTTTGCCTCCCTCTCTGTTTTAAGTCTTATTTTATTTTTCCTTCCCTTCTCCTATGTTCATCTATTTTGTTTCCTAAATTCCACATGAGTAAAATCATACATTGTCTTTCTCTAACTGACTTGTTTTGCTTAGTATAATACACTCAAGTTTCATCCATGTGGTTGCAAATGGCAATTTCATTTTTTTTTGATCACCAAGTAGTATTCCATCGTATATATATACCACATCTTCTTTATACATTCATCGTCGATGGACCTTTGAGCTCTTTCCATGATTTGGCTATTGTTAATAGTGCTGCTATAAACATTGGGATGTTTCAAATCAGCATTTTTGTATCCTTTGGATAAATACCTAGTAGTGCAATTGCTGGGTCATAGGGTAGTTCTACTTTTAACATTTTGAAAGAGGAACCTCCATACTGTTTTCCAGAGTGGCTACACCGGGTTGCATTTCCACCAACAACACAAGAGCACATTTTAAATGAACCCTGGACAAGTCTATATTCACTCTTCCAAGAAGCTATGCAGGGCATTTTAAATTGCTTGTCTTCTTGCTGGAAGTAAAAGAACTTGAAATTTCATCCTTACTCCCTGGGTATCTTCTCTTTAGGGGAGGAAAAAGGCAACTGTTGGCATAGCCCACAGTTGGAACTTGCTGAATGGTTTACATTCCTTCTTCACATGGTTGAATATTTTTTACTATTCATTTATTCATTCTTTCTGTAAACATGTAGTAGGTGCCTGTTATGTGCTAGGCACTCACTGGGCTGCACTCTAGGGGATTCTGAAATAACAAAAATTCCTTTCTCTTAAATGCTCTCAGTCTAATGGGGGATATGGTGATATATGATAACAGAATTCTATCAACCAGGAATTCCTTACCAATCATTCAGCCATTTTTAAATTAGATTTTTTAAAATCAAAGCAATGCAATCAACACTGTTAAAAAATAGGACCATAGGGTTTACAACAAAACTTAGAGTACCTGAGGACTTATAACAAAACCACTTTCAATTTCCACAGCTATTCCTACACCCACTTACCTCTACATTACTAAATAATAGCTGTTATTTATTGATTTTTAAATCTTAGATAATTATCTACTGAATTCCTACTATGGAACATGATGATATAATTCTCATAAGTACCACTCCAACCCCTAATAAACTTCCCTTCCCCAGTCCTGTCAATAGAGTTAGATTAAAATTGTTGATAGGGTTAATATTTATTGACTATATAATTAAATTCACTTAACTACTGTTCTAAGTTAAATCACATAATATGCTGTGATTGCTTTTTATTTTCCCTGGAGTTAAAAATGGGTTGATTATTTGCTTATTTTTCTGTGTATTTATCACCAATTCAGCCTGCTACCACCTGGGCTGGTAGATGCTGTTCTAAGACCTCACTTCACATTTCCTTCATATTCATTCTGGGAATTTCTTTTGACTTTCTCCTGTTTCCTAGATCCTATGTCTTCCCTTTTCCTAGTTTTCTGTCCTGTTTAGATGAAATTCTATTCTTTAAGAAGTGCCTGAAAAGGTACGTAAGTTTTTTTGAGAGCTTGCATGTTCAAAGACATTTTATACCTCATAATTGATTGAAAAATTGATGGAGTATATAACTCTAGATTTAGAATATTTTTATCTCAAAATGTTGGAGGCATTACTCTACTGTGTTCCAGATAGAAAAGTCTGATAATTCTGATTCCATTTTGATTCTTTGTGTTATGATCTTTTTTTTTCTCTGTCAAATTCTTTAGGAACTCTTTACTCCTGGTGTCCTAAAAACATTTAAGGATGGACCTGTCTGTGGGTCATTTTCCATCCACTGTGCTGGCATTTGGGAGACAGTTTCAATCTGGCAGTTCATGTCCTTTGGTTTTGGAAAGTTTTTCCAATATTAGTTTAAAATTAACTTTATGGAGTTGTAATTTACATACAATAATATGCATCAATTAAAAGACCAAATCCTATACATTCATATAACAATCACTATAATCAAGATAGAATGTTTTCATTATTATGTAAGATTCACTCATGGCCCTTTCCAGTCAACCTCTTCCCATTCCTGTTCAACAACTATTGATACATTTGGTACTATATACATTTGTTTTTACTTTTCAAGAGTTTCATATAAATGGAGTCATACAGTACGTACTCTTTTTTGTCTACCTTATTTCACTCAGTATAATGTTTTTTAATTTGTCCATGTTGTTGTGTGCATCAGTAGCAGTTCATTCATTTTTATTGTTGGGTGATATTCCATGGTATGGAATACAGTTTGTTTATCTATTGCCCATTTAATGGAAACTTGGGTGTTTCTAAAATTACAAATAAAGTTATTATAAAGAATTGCATACTGATATTTGTGAACATAGGTTTTTATTTCACTTGGGTAAATACCTAAGAATGGGGATGCTGAGTCATATTTATTTACATAAATAAAAAGTACATATTTAACTTTATAAGGAATTATCAAACTATTTTCCAAAGAGATGTACCTTTTAGATTTTCCTTAACAATTAATGAGAAACCCAGTTGCTCTAGATCCAATCAAAAATTGGTATTATGCAAATAATGAATCATGGAACATTACATCAAAAACTAAGGATATACTGTATGGTGACTAACACAACATAATAAAAAATTATTATAAAAATTGGTATTAATGGGGTCATAAGAGATAGTCAAGATGGCAGAGGAGTAGGAGACCCTAGTTTCCTCTGGTTCCAGGAATTCAGCTAGATAGCTATTAAATCATTCTGAACACCTGTGAACTCAACTGGAGATCCAAGAAAATGATTAGCTGTAACTCTACAAATAGAAAAACAACCACTTTCTGCAAGAATGACAAGATGGAAAAACTTACCCCAAAAAAGAGAACAAGAGACACTACTGACTGCCAGGGACCTAATCAGTATGGATATGAGTAAGATGTCAGAAGAACTAAAATCTAATCAAGTTGAAATAAAAAAGGCTATTAATGAGATACAATAAAAAATGGATAGGCTCTAAATGAGGCAGAAGACGGAATTAGTGATATAGAAGATCAAATGATGGAGAATAAAGAAGCTGAGAAAAAGAGATAAACAATTACTGGCTCATGAGGGGAGAATTTGAGAGATAAGTGATACCATGAAGTGAAACAATATTAGAATAATTGGGATCCCAGAAGAAAAGGAAAGAGAGGGAGGGGGCAGAAGGTATATTGGAGCAAATTATAGCAGAGAACTTCCCTAATCTGGGGAAGGAAGCAGGCATTCAAGTCCATGAGGCACAGACAAGCCCCCTCAAAATCAATAAAAATAGGTGAACACCTCGACGTATAATAGTGAAACTTGCAAATCTCAGAGAGAGAAAAAACCTGAAAGCAGCTTGGGACAAGAGGTCCATAACCTACAAGGATAGAAACATTAGAATGGCAGCAGACCTGCCACAGAGACCTGGCAGGCCAGAAAGGACTGCCATGATATATTCAGGGTGCTAAATGAGAAAAATATGCAGCCAAGAATATTTTATTTAGCAAGGATGTCATTCAAAATAGGAGAGATAAAAAGATTCCAGGACAAATAGAAAGTAGAAGAATTTGTGATCACTAAACCAGCCCTGCAAGAAATATTAAAAGGGATCCTCTAAGCAAAGAGAGAACCCAAAAGTAACATAGACCAAAAAGGAACAGAGACAATATACAGAAATAGTGACTTTACAGGTAATACAATGGCACTAAATTAACAGCTTTTAGTAGTTACTGTGAATGTAAATGGGCTAAATGCCCCAGTCAAAAGACACAGGGTATCAGGCTGAATCAAAAAGCAAGACCCATCAATATGTTGTATGCAGGAGACTCATTTTACAGCCAAAGACACCTCCAGATTGAAAGTGAGGGGGTGGAAAGCCATTTATCATGCTAATGGACATCAAAAGAAAGCTGAGGTGGCAATCCCTGTATCAGAAAAATTAGATTTTAAACCAAAGACTGTAATAAGAGATGAGGAAGGACACTATATCATATTTAAAGGGTCTTTCCAACAAGGAAATCTAAAAATTGTAAATATTTATGCTCTTAACATGGGAGCAGCCAATTATATAAGCCAATCAATAACAAAATTAAAGAAACGCATTGATAATAATACAATAATAGTAGGGGATTTTAATACCCCACTCACTGAAATGGACAGATCATCTAAGCAGATGATCAACAAGGAAACAAGGGCTCTGAAAGACACACTGGACCAAATGGACTTCACAGATACATTCAGAGTATTCCATCCTAAAGCAACAGAATACACATTCTTCTCCAGTGCACATGGAACGTTCTCCAGAATAAATCACATTCTGAGTCTCAAATCAGGTCTCAACCAGTACCAAAAGTTTGGTACCATTCCCTGCGTATTTTTGGAAGATAATGCTTTGAAACTGGAACCCAATCACAAGAGGAAAGTTGGAAAGAACTCAAATACATGGAGGCTAAAGAGCATACTAAAGAATGAATGAGTCAACCAGGAAACTAAAGAATTTTAAAAATTCCAAGGAAACAAATGAAAATGAAAATACAACTGTTCAAAATCTTTGGGATGCAGCAAAAGCGGTCCTAAGAGGGAAGTATACAGCAATAAAGCCTTTCTCAAGAAACAAAAAAGGTCTCAAATATAAAACCTAACCTTACACCTAAAGGAGCTGGAGAAAGAACAGCAAATAAAGCCTAAACCCAGCAGGAGAAAAGAATTAATAAAGATTAGAGCAGAAATCAATGAACTAGAAACCAAAAGAACAGTCGAACAGATCAATGAAACTAGAAGCTGGATCTTTGAAAGAATTAATAAGGTCGATAAACCCCTGGCCAGAGTTATCAAAAAGAAAAGAGAAAGGACCCAAATAAATAAAATCATGAAAGAGGAGAGATCACAACCAACACCAAAGAAATATAAACAATTTTAAGAATATATTATGAGCAACTATATGCCAACAAATGAGGCAATCTGGAAGAAATGGATCATTCCTAGAGACATATAAACTACCAAAACTGAACCAGAAAGAAATAGAAAACCTGAACAGACCCATAACCAGCAAGGAAATTGAAGCAGTAATGAAAAATCTCCTAACAAACAAGTGTCCAGGGCCACATGGCTTCCCAGGAGAATTCTACCAAACATTGAAAGAAGACTTAATAGCTATTCCTCTGAAGCTGTTTCGAAAAATAGAAATGGAAGGAAAACTTCTACACTCATTCTATGTGGCCATCATTACCTTGATCCCAAAATCAAAGACCCCACCAAAAAGGAGAATTACAGACCAATATTCCTGATGAACATAGATGCAAAAATTCTTACCAAGATACTAGCCAATAGGATCCAACAGTACATTAAAAGGATTATTCACCACAACCAAGTGGGATTTATTCCTGAGCTGCAAGGGTGGTTCAGCCTCTGCAAATCAGTCAATGTGATACACTACATTAATAAAAGAAAGGACAAGAACCATATGATCCTCTCAATAGATGCAGAAAAAGCGTTTGACAATGTACAGCATCTTTTCTTTTTTTCTTTTTTTTTTTTTTAAGATTTTATTTATTTATTTGACAGAGATAGAGACAGCCAGCGAGAGAGGGAACACAAGCAGGGGGAGTGGGAGAGGAAGAAGCAGACTCATAGCAGAGGAGCCTGATGTGGGGCTCGATCCCATAACGCCGGGATCACGCCCTGAGCCGAAGGCAGATGCCTAACCGCTGTGCCACCCAGGCGCCCCTACAGCATCTTTTCTTGATTAAAAGTCTTCAGAGGCACCTGGGTGGCACAGCGGTTAAGCGTCTGCCTTCAGCCCAGGGCGTGATCCCGGCGTTCTGGGATCGAGCCCCACATCAGGCTCCTCTGCTATGAGTCTGCTTCTTCCTCTCCCACTCCCCCTGCTTGTGTTCCCTCTCTCGCTGGCTGTCTCTATCTCTGTCAAATAAATAAATAAAATCTTTTAAAAAAAAAAGTCTTCAGAGTGTAGGGATAGAGGGTACAAACCTCAATATCATAAAAGGCATATACAAAAGCCCACAGTGAATATCATTCTCAGGGGAAAACCTGAGGGCTTGTGTCCTAAGGTCAGGAACACAGCAGGGATGTCCACTGTCCCCACTGTTGTTCAACAGAGTATTAGAAGTACTAGAAATCCTCAGCAATCAGAAAACATAAATAAAAGACATCTGAATTGGCAAAGAAGTCAAATTGCCAATCTTCACAGATGACATGATACTCTACATGGAAGACCCAAAAGACTCCACACCAAACTGTTAGAACTGATACGGGAATTAAGCAATGTGGCAGGATATAAAATCAATGCACAGAAATCAGTTGCATTTCTATACATGAACAATGAAACAGAAAAAAAGAGAAATTAAGTAGTCTATCCCATTAACAATTGCACCAATAACCATAAAATACCTAGGAATAAATCTCACCAAACAGGCAAAGGATCTGTACTCAGAAAACTATAGAACATTCATGAAAGAAATTGAGGCAGACACAAAGAAATGGAAAAACATTCCATGCTTATGAATTAGAAGAACAAATATAAACATGTTTATACTACCTCGAGCAATCTATACATTTAATGTAGTCCCTATCAAAATATCATCAACTTTTTGTCACAGAGCCAGAACAAATAATCCTAAAGTTAGTATGGAACCAGAAAAGACCCTGAAGATCCAAAGGAGTGTTGGGAAAGGAAACCAAAGCTGGTAGCATCACAATCCTGGACTTCAAGCTATATTACAGAGCTGTAATCATCAAGACAGTATGGTACTGGTAAAAAAAAAAACAGATACATGGATCAATGGAACAGAATAGAGAACCCAGAAATGGACCCTCAACTCTATGGTCAACTAATGTTGGACAAAGCAGGAAAGAATATCAAATGCACAAAGATAGTCCCTTCAACAAATGGTGTTGGGAAAATTGGATGGCCACATGTGGAAGAATGAACTGGATGATTTTCTTACACCATACACAAAAATAGACTCAAAATGGGTGAAAGACAGACCTAAATGTGAGACAGGAATCCATCAAAATCCTAAAGGAGAAGACAGGAAGCAACCTCTGTGACATTGGCTGCAGCAACTTCTTGCTAGACACATCTCAAAGGCAAAGGAAACAAAGGTAAAAGTGAGCTATTGGGACTTCATCAAGGTAAGAAGCTTTTGCACAGCAAAGGAAACAGTGGACAAAATCAAAAGACTGCCAACAGAATGGGAGAAGGTATTTGCAAATGTTTTATCAGATAAAGAGCTAGTATCCAAAATCAATAAAGAACTTATCAAACTCAACACCCAAAGAACAAATAATCCAATCAAGAAATGGACAGAGGGGCGCCTGGGTGGCACAGCGGTTAAGCGTCTGCCTTCGGCTCAGGGCGTGATCCCAGCGTTCTGGGATCGAGTCCCACATCAGGCTCCTCCGCTATGAGCCTGCTTCTTCCTTTCCCACTACCCCTGCTTGTGTTCCCTCTCTCGCTGGCTGTCTCTTTCTCTGTCAAATAAATAAATAAAATCTTAAAAAAAAAAAAAAAAAAAAAAAAAAAAAAGAAATGGACAGAAACCATGAACAGACATTTCTCCAAAGAAGACATACAAATGGCCAACAGAAACGAAAAATGCTCCACATCACTCAGCATCAGGGAAATACAAATCAAAACCACAATGAGATACCACCTCACACTAGTTGGAATGGCTAAAATTAACAAATCAGGAAACATCAGATGTTAGTGAGGATGTGGAGAAAGGGGAACCCTCTTACACTGTTGGTGGGCATGCAAGCTGGTGCAGCCACTCTGGAAAATAGTATGGAGCTTCCTCAAGAAGTTAAAAATAGAACAGCCCTACTACCCAACAATTGCAGTACTAGGGATTTACCTCAAAGATAAAAAGTGATCCAAAGGGGCACCTGCAGTCCAATGTTTGTAGCAACAATATCTGCAATAGCCAAACTATGGAAAGAGCTCAGATGTCCATCAACAAATGAATGGATAAAGAAGATGTGGTACATATATACAATGGAATACTTCTCAGCCATCACAAAAATTGAAATCTTGCCATTTGCAATGATGTGGATGCAACTGGAGGGTATTATGCTAAACAAAAGAAGTCAATCAGAGAAAGACAATTATATGATCTCACTCATCTGTGGAATTTAAGAAACAAAAGATAGGATCATAGGGGCAAGAGAGGAGAAAATAAAACAACACGAAATCAGGAGGGAAATAAACCATAATAGACTCTTAATCATAGGAAACAAACTGAGAGTTCCTGGAGGTGAGGTGGATGGGGGAATGGGGTAACTGGGTGATGGACATTAAGGAGGGCATGTGATGTAATGAGCACTGGGTATTATAAAAGACTGATGAATCACTGACCACTACCTCTGAAACTAATAATACATTATATGTTAATTAATTGAATTTAAAAAATAAAAATAAAAAACACAAAATTTGGTATTAATGGATAAAGAGGATGTGGTATATATATATATACAGCAGAATATGACTCAGCCATAAAAAAGAATGAAATCTTGCCATTTGCAGTGATGTGGATGGAGCTAGAGTGTATTATGCTAAGCAAAACAAGTCAGAGAAAGACAAATACTATATGATTTCAGTGATGTGGAATTTAAGAAACAAAACAGAACAACATATGGGAAGGGGAAAAAAAGGGAGAGAGGGATGCAAACCATAAGAGACTCTTTGTTTTCTTCAAGTTTCAGAGGTAGGATTTAATGATTCATATAGGAGCCAGTGCTCATTACATAAAGTGCCCTCCTAAATGCCCATCACCCCATAAGAGACTCTTAAAAATAGAGAACAAACTGAGGGTTGATGGAATGAGTTGGGTAGGGGGTGGGCTAGGTGGGTGGTGGGTATTAAAGAGGGCACTTGTAATGAGCACTGGGTGTTGTATGTAAGTGATGAACCACTGAATTGTACTCCTGAAACCAATATTGCACTGAATGTTAACTAAAATTTAAATAAAAACTCAAAAAAATTGGTATTGCCAGTGTCTTTAATTTTAGCCATTGTAGTGGAATCACATTTAGGTTTTAATTTGCTTTTCCCTGATGAATGATCTGAGCATCTTTTTTTATATTCATTTACCATTAGTATATGTTCCTTTATAAAGTTTGTTGTAATCTTTAGCCCATTCTTTAAATGTATTGCTTGCCTTCTTACTATAGAGTTTCAAAAGTTCTTTATATATTCTGGATAACAATTGTTCATTACATATGTGATAGCTAATATTTTCTCTCCATATGTGGTTTACCATTTCATTAATGTCTTTCAAAGAACAGAAGTTTAAAAAAATAAATTTTGATGGAGTCCAGTTTAGCAGTTTTTTATGGGTCTTGCTTTTTGAGTTCTTTAAAGAACTCTTTGTCTAATATATTTTTTTATCTAGCGGTTTTATATCTTAGCAGTTAAATTTGGACATGATCCACTTTGAGTGCATTTTGTAATGATACGAAGGGTGAAGGCTCACTTTTTCTATTTGGATATCCAGTGGTTCCACCAGCATTTGTTGAAAAGTTTATCCTTCTCATTGAATTATCTTGGAACCTGTGTAAGTAAATCAGTTGAACCATGTGATTTCTTTATAAATCTTGATCTCTGTGTCCATCCTATGTCACTAATGCACTGTCTTGATTTTTGTAACAATAAAGGTCGAAGGAGTTCTTCAATGTCATTCTTTCTCCCAATATTGTTTCAGTATTTTAGGTCCTTTGCATTATCATGTAAATTTTAGAATCAATTTCTTCAAAAAATTCTGCAGGGATTATGATTGGGATTATGTTGAATGTATAGATTAATTTAGAAAGTATTAGCACATTAAGAATATAGTCTTCCCATCCATGGAAATGGTACTTCTCCATTTATTTAGTTCTTCATTAATTTATCATAACAGTATTTTGTAATTTTTATTGTACAGCCCTTGCACATATTTTCTTAAGTTTATCTTTATGTTTTTCATGTTTTTTGACATGAATGGTAGATGGCATCTTTAAAAAAATCATTTTCCAGTTTATTGCTAGTGTGTGAAAACTGATTTTTGCATATTGACATTGTATCCTATGGTATTGCTAAATTTATAAGTTCTAATAGCTTTTTGTAGATTTTTTATGATTTTACATTTATTAAATCATGTAGTCTGCAGGTAAAGATATTTTTATTTCTTCCTTTCCAAACTGAGTGTTGTTTCGTTTTCTTGACTTATTGAATGGCCAGGACTTCTGTAAAGTAGAGTAAACATCCTTGCTTTATTCTCAGTCTCAAGGAGGAAAGCATGTAGTCTTTCATCATTAGGTATGATGTTATTTATAGACTTTACATGAATGCCAATTATGAGGCTAAGTTCCCCTCAATTTATTGTTTGCGGAGAATTTTTTAAAAATCAAAATGGGTGTTGAATTTTTAAAAATGCATTTGTGGGGCGCCTGGGTGGCACAGAGGTTAAGCGTCTGCCTTCGGCTCAGGGCGTGATCCCGGCGTTGTGGGATCGAGCCCCACAAGGCTCTTCCGCTATGAGCCTGCTTCTTCCTCTCCCACTCCCTCTTGCTTGTGTTCTCTCCCTTGCTGGCTGTCTCTATCTCTGTCAAATAAATAAATAAAATCTTTAAAAAAAAAATGCATTTGTGCCTCTGTTGAGATGATCGTATTTCTCCTATATTTTGTTTGGTGAATTATGTTGATTTTTAAAAAAGATTTTATTTATTTGTCAGAGAGAGAGAGAGTGAGCATGAACAGGGGGAGGGGCAGAGGGAGAGGGAGAAGCAGCCTCCCCCTTATAAAAAAGCCTGATGTGGTACTTGATCCCAGGACCCTGGATCATGACCTGAGCTGAAGGCAGACTCTTAGCTGACTGAGCCACCCAGGCATCCCAAATTACATTGATTTTTGAATGTCAAACCAATCTTTCATTCTTGGGATAAATCTCACTTGGGCATTATAGATTATCTTTTTATATATTGCTGGGTTTTATTTGCTAATATTTTGGTAGGGACTTGTGTTTCTGTGTTCATGAGGGATATTGTTTTCCTTTAGCTCATTCATTGTATTTTCTTTTCTTGTGAAGTTGGGGGATAGGAGGATAATGTTAGCCTGATAACATGAGTTGAGAAGTTTTCCCTGGTTATCTGTTTTCTAAAGGAGTTTGTGTAGGATTGGTATAATTTGGTTCTTAAGTATGTGATAGAGTGTATCAACGAAGCCATCTGGGTTTGGATTTTTCTTCGTGGAAATGTTATTTATAAGTATTCATTTAAATACTTTATTTATAAATATAAATACTTTTATTTATATTTAAATATTTTTAAATATAAATACTTATATACTATTTCTTCTAATTTGTGTAATTCAAGGAATTTATGCTTTACTTAACCTGTCAACTTTATTGGCGTAAGTAAAGTTCTTTACAACATTCCTTTATGATCCTTTTAACTATAGTGACATATTTTTCATTTCTGATATTGGTAGTGTCTTCTCTCTTTGTTTTCTTATCAGCCCACCTAGAATTGATTACTTTTATTTATATTTTCAGAGTCAACTTTTGGTTTCATTGATTTTTCTGTAGTCAGTCTGTATTTCTATATTATTGATTTCTGCTGTTACCGTTATTATTTCCTTCTTTTGAACTGAATTTGCCTTTACTTTCTTGCTTCTTGAGGTGGAAGTTAGATTATTTTCCCTCTTTTGTAATATAGGCATTCAGAGCTATAAATTTCCCTCTAAACACTATGCACCTGCATCCCACAAACTTTCAAATTTTTGTTTTCATTTTCACTCAGTTCAAATATTTTCTAATTTTTGTTGTGATTTTTTTGTTGTCCCATAGGTTACTTAAAAATGTGTTTTTAGGGGTGCCTGGGTGGTTCAGTTGGGTAAGTGTCTGACTCTTGGTTTCAGCTCAGATCATGATCTCAGGGTCCTGAGATTGAATCTCATGTTGAGCTCTGTGCTCAGTGCAGAGTCTGCTTGTCCCTCTCCCTTTGCTCCTCCCTCTGCTCTCTCTCTCTCTAATAAATAAATAAAATCTTAAAAAAAATAAATGTGTTTTTAATCTGAAAATATTTGGAGATTTTAAAGATCTCTTTCCTTTATTCTTAATTTAATTCCATTGTGGTTAAATAACATATTCTGTAAAATTTCAGTTCCTGAAAGTTTTTGAAGCTTGCTTTATGGCTCAGCATATGGACTCTTTTGGTGACTATTCCAACTGCTGTTGTTAGATGGAATGTTCTGAGAGAGTCGATTAGATTAATTCATTTGGCTGTATTGTACCAATCTTTTATATCCTTACTGATTTACCAGCTACTTAGAGTGTTGAAATCTCTCTTTTAATTATGTATTTGTCTGTTTCTCTTCTGCCAATTTTTCCTTTCTGCATTTTGATGCTCTTATTAGGTACATATATTTTGAGGAGTGTTATGTATTTTTAATGAATTGGCACTTTTTAATCATTATAAAATTTCCTGATCTATCTCTAGTAATATTTTTTTTAAAAGATTTTATTTATTTATTCAACAGAGATAGAGACAGCCAGCGAGAGAGGGAACAGGGGGAGTGGGAGAGGAAGAAGCAGGCTCATACCAGAGGAGCCTGATGTGGGGCTCGATCCCATAACGCCGGGATCATGCCCTGAGCTGAAGGCAGACGCTTAACTGCTGTGCCACCCAGGTGCCCCTCTAGTAATATTTCTTATCCTGAAATCTGTTCAATCTTATATTAATATAGCCATTCCAGCTTTCTAATTTTATTATTTGTGTTTTTAGTATATATATTTCCCTGTAATTTTACTTTTAACCTGTATATATATTTATATTTAAAGTGTGTTTCTTGCAGAAAGCACGTGATTCAATTTTCAAAATCCAGTCTTACCATCTCTGCCTTTAATTGGAATGTTTAGATTATTTACATTTACTATAATTACCAATATAACTGAGTTTAAAATACCATCTTGCTATTTGTCTTGTCTGTTCCCTTTTCCTCCTTTCCTGCCCCCCCATTTTTGCATCTCATTTTCTCTCTATTACTGACTTACTAGTTATAAACATCTTTGTTATTTAGTGGTTGCTTTAGGGTTTAGAACAATAATTTTTAAATAAGCACTGTCTTTCTTCAAATAATGACATCACTTCGTATGTAACCTTAGTATACTGCCATTTCCTCCCTCCCTGTCATTTTTGCTATTGTTATTGTACATTTTACTTTTACATATCATTAATCCATGATTTGTGGCTATTATTTTTGTTTTACAAAATGATAATCTTTAAAGATTTTATGTATTTATTTGAGAGAGAGTGAGAGAGCACACGTGCATGTGGGGAGTGGGGTGGGGGTGGGGGGATAGTTGGAAACAGACTCTGTGCTGAGTGCAGAGTCCAACATGGGGCTCGATCCCAGGATGCTGAGATCACTACCTGAGTTGAAACCAAGAGTCAGACAGTTAACTGACTGAGTCACCCAGGCGCCCCATTCCTCCACATTATTGCCAACACTTGTTATTATCTGTTTTTTTTCATTATAGCTGTCTTATCAGGTGTGAAGTAGTGTATGTGGTTTTGATTTACATTTCCCTAATGACTAATGATGTTGAGTATCTTTTCATGTGCATATTATCCACTTCTATATCTTCTTTGTAGAATATCTATTCAAGTTCTCTGCCCATTTATAAATTGAATTGTCTTTTTGTTATTGAGTTGTGAGAGGTTTTTTTTTAATATATACATATATTCTGGATATGTTTATTATCAGTTTTAGGACTTACAAATATTTTTTCCCAGTCTGTTGGCTTGTCTTTTGGCTTGTCTTTTTCACTTTCTTGATGGTATTCTTTGAAGCACAAATGTTTTTAATTTTGTTGAAGTCTAATTTATCTATTTTTTTCTTATGCTTTTGGTGTTGTATTTAAGAAGCTTTTGTCTAATACAAGGTCATAAAGATTTATCCCTATGTTTTCCTCTAAGAGTTTTGTAGTTTTAACTCTTATATTTAAATCTTTGACCAATTTTTAATAGAATTTTGTTTATGTTATAGAAGGGATCCAATTTGATTCTTTTATGTGCAACTATCCAAATTACTCAGCACCATTTGTTGAAAAAACTATTCTTTGCCCATTGGGTTGTCTTGGTGTCCCTGTCAAAAATCAGTTTACATAAATGTGAAGGCTTATTTCTGGATTCCCAATCTCATACTTATGACAGTGCCATACTGCCTTAGTTACTACAGATTTGTAGTAAGTTTTAAAATAGGAAAGTGTGAATACTTCAACTTGTTTGTTTTTTTTTTTTTCCCAAGAAGGTTTTGACTATTCTGGGTACCTTGAAGCCACTATTCCTTCAAAGCTGTTTTCTGCTTCCTTCTTCTTTTGGGCTGCTATAACAGAATACCATAGACTGGATGGTTTAAGCAACAAGCATTGATTACTCACAATTCTGGAGGCTGGGAAGTTCAAGATCAAAGTGTTGGCAGATACTGTGATCTTGTGAGAGCATTCTCCCTGGTTTGTAGATGCCTGTATTCTTATTGTATCCTCACATGGCTAAGAGAAAGCCATAGTCCCTTCTCTTCTTAAAAAGACTCTAATCCCATTTGTAAGGTCTCTAGCCTCAAGACCTAATTATTTCCCAAAGGCCTCACCTTCAAATACCATCACCCTGGGGATTAGGTTTCAATTTACAAATTGTAAAGGGACAGAAACATTTAGTCCCCAGCATTGCCCCTACTCCTCCTAGGACTCCATTTACATATATGTTTGAATGTTTGTTATAGTCCACAAGCCACTGAAGCTCTGCTCATTTTTTAGTGTTTTACTTTCTGTACTTCTAAGCTTCAGTAATTCTAATGCTATGGCTTTAAGTTCACTGATAATTTCTTCTGTAATATCTAATCTACTTCTAAAAATTTGAATTTTAGTTAGTTAACATACAGTGCAATATTGGTTTCTGGAGTAGTATTCAGTGATTCATCACTTACATACAACAGCCCATGCTCATCACAACAACTGCCCTTTTTACTTATTTTTATTTTTTTAAAAAAGATTTTATTTATTTATTTGACAGAGAGAGAAACAGCCAGCGAGAGAGGGAACACAAGCAGGGGGAGTGGGAGAGGAAGAAGCAGGCTCCCAGTGGAGCAGGGAGCCTGACGTGGGGCTAGATCCCAGGACCCTGAGATCACGCCCTGAACCAAAGGCAGGTGCTTAACGACTGAGCCACCCAGGCGCCCCCAACTGCCCTCTTTAATGTCTAATGTGCTCTGAATCTCATCCAATTAATTTTTCATTTTAGATCCATTTTTCAGTTCCAAAAGTTACTTTTTTCTTTGCATCTTCCTTTTCTCTTCTGTTTGGTTCATGCTTTCTTGAAATTCTAGACCATATTTGTAATAGCTTCTTAAAAGTCCTATCTTCCAATTCCATCCTCCATGTCATTTCTAGATGTTTTTTCTTGAGTGACTTTTCTCCAGTTATGATTTACATTTTCATGGCACTTGTTTGCTATTCCTCTTCCTGCATTGTGGTCTGGAAAGTGCCTTAGGCAGAAAGCTGGGATAATTAGAGAGCTCACCTTGTTTGTTTTCTTTTTCTTAGGGTCCACAGTCCTGTGCACCTCTAGTGTCTGAAAAAGTTGTTTCACATATTTTATCTGGCTTTCTGGTGCGTGTGTGTGTGTGTGCGCATATGATGTGTGTTTTGGTTAATACACCATGGCCCTTTATATTATTTTTAAATATAATTTTATTTCCTTTCCCCCCTATTTTCTGATTCTTATACTCTTATTTGTCATGTTGGCTTTCCTGAATTAATTCTCTACATTTCTTTTTTACTTATTTATTTATTTTTATTATGATAATGTTAGTCCATTTTTCTCTTTTTTCTTGAAGACTTATACAGTTTTATCATTTAAGCTTTGTATTGAATATTTAATTTCTTCTATCCTATTTTAAATTTTGCTGTGATTTTTGAATCACCATCTCTCTGGTTCAACTTCTTCACAAATTAAACCTGTCCCCGGTAACTTTATTTTTAAGGTATTCTATCCAGGTAATCTTTTAAATTTTTTCTTCTTTCATCTCATCTTATTTGGAGTCTAGCATTTTTGTCCTGTTATATATTGAAATTTCAGGTATAGAGAAGTTTCAGGTATAGAGAAATTTCTAAGAGGTTCATGTGGCTTTGGTCAGAAGAAAAAAGTACAAAGCCCTGTTAAAGCACTCCATTTCTGAAATATGCAAAAAAACATGATACTTGACCAGATATAATCTTACTTTTGCCAAATCCAGTGGATTTCTGTCAACATATTATCTGTCCTCCTGTCAGCCACTCAACAGCACCAAAAGCAAGGAGCCATTCCCTCTTTCTTGAAGCTTCTTTTTCTCGTCTTCTTCTATAGCATTGACTTCTCCTAGTGACTTCTCATCTATATGATCTCTAAATATTGGAGTGTTTCTGGCCTCATCTATTCTCTATCCCTACTGTCTTTCACCCAGACTCACAGCTTTATTTATCCTGTTAATACTGTTGACTCTCAAACTTTCCTATCTTCTCCCTTGAACTCCAAATGCCTACTTGATATGTCAGTTTCAGAGTCCAACAGGTATTTCAATAGAAGGAATTATTTTATTCCTTCCTTTGTATTTCCCAACTTATAAAAGCTACCAGTCTCCCCACATCCTCACACAAAAAACAAGGATTTGTCCTTGATTCTTCTCTTTCCTTTATTCTTGTGCAGCCTACTCAACAAGTTCCATAGGTTTGATTAAAAAATATACCTCCAGTCCATCCATTCCTTTTCATCTCCAAGCAACCATCTTTTCTTAACCTCTGCAGTAGTCTCCCAGCTGATCTCTTTGCTGTTATTCTTGCAACCCATTCTTTAAAAAAATATATATATATATTTTTTAAGATTTTATTTATCTATTTGAGAGAGAGCATGAGCAAGTGAGAGAGAAAGCATGAGCAGGGGGAGAAGCAGGCTCCCCACTCAGCAAGGAGCCTGATGTGGGGCTCCTGAGCCACCCAGGCGCCCCCTTGCAACCCATTCTTCACATAGCTGATAATCTTCTAAAACTGTAATCCTTTTAGTGACTTTCTATTGTATTTAGAATAAAGTCAAACTCATGACTATGACCTAAAAGATCTTTATGATCTGGCCCCTATCATAATCTCATGTTTAACTGTTGCCTCTTCATTCATTCAACAATTATTGAGTACTTAAAATGTGTTAGAGGGGCGCCTGGGTGGCACAGCGGTTAGGCGTCTGCCTTCAGCTCAGGGCGTGATCCCGGTGTTATGGGATCGAGCCCCACATCAGGCTCCTCCACTATGAGCCTGCTTCTTCCTCTCCCACTACCCCTGCTTGTGTTCCCTCTCTTGCTGGCTGTCTCTATCTCTGTCAAATAAATAAAATCTTTAAAAAAAAAATGTGTTAGAGACCCAGCTAGACACTGGGGCCCCTATCACAGTAAACTGGTCTCTTTTTGGTTCCTAGGATACTCAGAATCTTTACATTTGCTGTTCTCTATGCTTGGCATGTTCTTTTCTTAGCTCTTTGCACAGATTTGTTCTTTATCATTCTTCAGATCTCAGCATAAATGTCATTTCCTCAGAGGTCTTTTTTGATAATCTGTTTTAAAATATCAACTGACCCCTTTTACATTATGTCATCCTATTTAATTTCTTCATAGCCCTTTTCTTCTGTGCTTATTTATTTTCTGACTGTTGCCTCCCCTGTCTCATTTTAATGTAAGCTACTTGAGAGTAGAGACCCTGTGTCTGTCTTGATCATGGTATCCCCAGTGTCTAGAACATGTTTTCTGAACACCTGAAGCAGTGCCTGGCATATAAAATATCATAAATATTTTTAATAGATTAACTTGATGGGGATGGGTTCAGGAAAAACAACACAGAGGAGGTAACATTGAGTTCAATCTTAAAAAATAAGAGTTTGGTTATTTAGACTTTATCATTAGGCTGAATAATCAATAGTAATGAAAGTATTTATTTTGATTACACATTTATCCTGATTATGCGTTATTAACATAGCCTAAGAATCACTGTAGGTGAAATAGCTTGGTCTTAATGTCATTCAGAAAAACTTCCTTTGGGAGGCTAGCATTTTTGTCCCATTATCAAACATCCTTTGGGAGGCTAGCATTTTTGTCTTGTTATCAAACTTTCATTTTATTTTCAGATTTAAAAGCATAACAGGGGGGCTACTGGGTGGCTCAGTTCGTTAAGCATCCAAACCTTGATTTTAGCTCAGGGTTGTAAGATCGAGCCCCACATTGGGCTCCATGCTATCTGCTTGAGCTTCTCTCTCTCCCTCTTCCTCTGCCCCTCCTCCCTCTCACTTGTGCTCTTGTTCTCTCTCTCTAAATAAATAAATAAATAAATAAATAAATAAATAAAATCATTTAAAAAAAGCATAATAGGATAAGGCTTTAAGAATAATGGCAATAACTGAAATGAATTTTGGTAATTATTATAATTAACAACTAATCAGATCATTTAAAGTATATTCACCACTCATTACCAAGAATTGTGTGTAGAACCTGGCTTACAAAAACACTTTGGAAAAATACTTATACTGCACTTAAGATTGATGCCAATTTGGGAGACTGGAATTCTCCACTTTTCTCTCCCCAGGAAAAGTGAGCTTCTGTGCTTGGCTGCTCTGTTCCTGTTTTCCATGTGGTGTATAAAGAATGTTACACACAGCACAAGTCTTCTCTACTTGACAAAAACTTAGACTTCAGGCTCTGTCACTTTGATTAGGATCATATACATGTATAGTGTATTTCATATAAGGCTGTCGATCTATCTCAAAATCATATTATTCATACAAATACTGCAAAATCATAGGAAAATTAAATAATTCTGATGAATACAAAATGCCCAGTGGGGCAAAAATCTAGAAGAGCAGTCTAAAACTTAAAATCTTTTTAAATGCAGAATTTATCCCACGAACTTCTTACATCCTTCATGTTGTAAATTGCAACAATTAATTGAGTCATGCTTCCTTATTGGTCTTTTTATTTTAAACATCCATCCTGATTGTTCAGTAGCATTTTGGGCATTTTGGGCAGTTCATTTGTAGTATAATACATGTAATATTTTCATAATTATCTACTGCTTATAGTAGTTATGGGACTAGCTAGGTAATAGATCTGAATTTGGAAACAAGTCAGGGGAAACATTTTTTAAAGTCAGTGGATAGCTGTCTGGAAGTAGTTTTGAAAACAAGAGCTCTGTTTATGGGGGAAAGAAGCCCTTCATTGCTCCTGTGGCTCCAGGTAAAGAAATTATACTACAGCCCACCCCATTGCCATACCAGAAACTATGAGGTCATGGCAGTGGCTCAGCTTACAGATGACTATTTCCAGGAAGCCTTCCCTAGCCCCAGACTGAGTTAGTGCTACCACAATACTTATGAAAACAGAATCACATTGTAGTCCTGTTAGCTGTTGACTATGGGTTTTTTGAGCCACAGGACTGCATCCTTTCTTCCTCTGATCTACATAGATTAGTACAGTGTCTGACAGACATGTAGGTGTTTAGTACATATTTGAATGAATAAATAATTGAATGAATATGGTATGGTATGACATAACATGCCATGAATATAGCTAGTGCGAATTAGAATAAGTTCAAGATCCATATACTTGCCCAAGGAGGAGCAGCCAGGAGAGAGTTCAGGTCTAATCACAGTTATTAGAAATTCATTCATTGGGAGATCAGAGTTAAGTGGTAAGAAATCTAGTCTTTAGAGGGAAACATTTGACGGAAAAGTAATACAGAGAGAAAAAGCATATATTTCCTTCTCAGAAAATCCTCTTACTGTTGGTGAGGGGTGAAGACATTGGGGTATGGAAGAGAAAACCAAGTAAGAGGGCAGATTTATGCAAATAAATACAGTAAGAAGTAGAGATTCATATGGTAGTTTTAGAGTTAATCCAGAATAGTTTTTAAAGTAATAATTTTTTAATCACAATTTCATATAAATACTTTAAAATTATTTTTTCTTTACACTACCTTCACATGCAGAAGTTGGTTGTCAACTGCTATGAGCTGATTAAGATTCTCCAGCATTTCTAGGTCTCTTATGTCATCAATATTATTATTGCTGATATTCAATATAGAGAGGGATTTCTGTAAGCAAAATAAATTAGCATTAGTAAATAGTCTAATTAAATGCTGTATATAGGAACCAGAAATCTTAATCTGTGAAAAATTTAAGATTTATCAGTTCAGGCTGTTTTGCTCTTCAGGCAAGAAAATTAAAAGCCATGGAGATTTTGTTTTTATGCCAAATTTTTTCAGACATAACTTTAAGGTCTTTAGTAATTGTGATATGACTTATTATTTTTGTCTAAACTTCCTTCATAAGTCTGATTTCCTCTTCTAGAATATAAAAGAAATTTATAGAAAAAAGAAGCCAGGAATCAAGCAGCAAAGAAAGAAAAAAGATGCCCCAACAAACAAATGATAACACTGTAGAAAAATGCTTATTTCAGTTTAAGCAAATTATCATTTTGTGTTAAATGCCACTAAGATTTGTACTTACATAGAAGAAATAGTTTTTGTCTGTTTTTCTAAATAGGAAAAGTGACTAAAAGGTTATCTGGTTTAATTTTTAACTTTATCTCTCTCTATAGTTTTCTCTTGACAATCCATATGTTCAGAAGGCACTTAAAATAATAATTAGCTAATTAACAAGCAGTATCAACATCAGCTATTAGTGAGGACATAAATACACAACAGAGCAACACTAAACCAAAGCCATCTTAAAATCTATAGCCTAATAATCTCTACCAAGGTTGACTCTACCCACCAAGACATCCATATAGCCAACCTTTAGAGGAAATACTTCTTGATACTTTTTAAGAATTTAAATACAACTTAAAAAATTATGCCTTATATTTAGAATTTTGGAATCTGTTTGGATCTTTGCAAAAATTCAGCAAGCAAAAATGCGTGTACTGATGTTTGTAATAAAACTGACCATCCCCATAGAGGGATCAATTTATTTGGGTCAGTTGAGGTGAGCGGATACACAGTTGATTCTATGGGGAGGATAGGGAAAGGGTAGGACAGAAATCAGATCACTTCTTTCTTTTCCAATTTAAAGGACTATTTTTCAATTTTTATAAATTTGGTTCACAAACCTTCTATTGCCCTCTGTTTCTGGGCCCTCTAAAATAAAGCCAATGAAATCTATAAACACACAACCATGCTCCCTTTACATCTCTTGCCCCAGAATTGAAGGTAGCGTATCCTAACAAATCCCATTTTGAGAATTAGCAGAATCCTTCATTGCGCCCTCTGGGTTCTCAACTAATCGTAACACCTTCACAATGTATCTGGGTGTCAGGTCACAGCTGGAGCATCAAATCTGGTACTCCCAGATCTACCTGCTTCTGATGAGGCAGAGCTGTATGTAGTGCAACCTACAATCAATTAGAATCCAGCGAGAAAACAATTATCATCATCATGATTCTCTAGGTTGTTTAAAATTCGCCAAATAACTGTGCATTACTCTTTCCTTAGGCTTTTTCCTAATATTTTAAATTTTGAATCATGATAATCACCAAAGCTGAAATTATGAATGAATTGACATCTGAATCAGAACTTAATAATTTACATAACCTTTCCACAATCCTTTTGATCCTTTTAGTACCATAAAGGCAGGCATTATTATTCCCACTTTATAGCTGCTGAGTCTCTAAGAAATTACGTGAGAAAAGTTAGTTTTAATCCTCAAATAAATTCTCAGCTGATTGGAACCAGAAAAGACCCTGAATAGCCAGTGGAATGTTGAAAAAGAAAACCAAAGCTGGTGGCATCCCAATCCTGAACTTCAAGCTATATTACAAAGCTGAATCATCAAGACGGTAATGGGTACTGGCACAAAAACAGACACATAGATCAATGGAACAGAATAGAGAACCCAGAAATAGACCCTCAGTTCTATGGTCAACTAATCTTCAACAAAGCAGGAAAGAATATCCAATGGAAAAAGGACAGTCTTTTCAATAAATGGTGCTGGGAAAATTGGACAGCCACATGTAGAAGAATGAACTGGACGATTTTCTTACACCATACACAAGAATCGACTCAAAAAGGAATGAAAGACGTAAATGTGAGACAGGAATCCATCAAGATCCTAAAGGGGAACACAGGCAGCAACGTGTGTGACTTTGGCTGCAGCAACTTCTTGCTAGACACGTCTCAAAGGCAAGGGAAACAAAAGCAGTAATAAACTATTGGGACTTCATCAAGATAAGAAGCTTTTGCACAGCAAAGAAAAGAGTCAACAAAACTAAAAGGCAACCTGCAGAATGGGAGAAGGTATTTGCAAATGTCTTATCAGATAAAGGGCTAGTATCCAAGATCTATAAAGAACTTCCCAAATTCAACACCCAAACCCCAAATAATCCAATCAAGAAATGGGCAGAAGACCTGAAAAGACATTTCTCCAAAGAAGACATACAAATGGCCAACAGAAACATGAAAAAAGTGCTCAACATCACTCGGCATTAGGGAAATAACAAATCCAAACCGCATTGAGATACCACCTCACACCAGTCAGAGTGGCTAAAATTAACAAGTCAGGAAACAACAAATGTTGATGAGGATGCAGAGAAAGGGGAACCCTCTTACGCTGTTGGTGGGCATGCAAGCTGGTGCAGCCACTCTGGAAAATAGTATGGAGTTTCCTCAAGAAGTTAAAAATAGAGCTACCCTACTACCCAACAATTGCACTACTAGGGATTTACCCCAAAGATACAAATGTAGTGACCCCAATGCTCATAGCAGCAATGTCCACAATAGCCAAACTGTGAAAAGAGCCCAGATGTCTAATGACAGATGAATGGATAAAGATGTGATATATATATACAATGGAATATTACTCAGCCATCGGAAAGGATAAATACTTCCATTTACATCGATGTGGATGGATCTGGAGGGCATTATTACTGAGCAAAATAAGTCAGTCAGAGAAAGACAATTATCATATGGTTTCACTCATATGTGGAGTATAAAAAACAGTGCAGAGGATCATAGAGGAAGGGAGGGAAAACTGAATGGGAAGTCATCAGAGAAGCAGAAAAACCATGAGAGACTCTTAATTATAGGAAACAAACCGAGGGTTGCTGGAGGGAAGGAGAGTGGGGATGTGGGGTAATTGCATTATGGGCATTAAAGAGGCACGTGATGTGATGAGCACTGGGTGTTATATGCAACTGATAAATTATTGAACACCACATCTAATGGCTAATTGAATTTAAATTAAAAAATTCTCAATTGGCTATATAAACATACAGAGTATATATAATGTCCAAATATCCAAATATACCTTTGCTACCTTCCTTTTCCATTATAACTGTTATTAACTAAATTCTTTGTCAGAATACTCAAATGTGGCCTTACTGCCAGAGAATGAAGAGTTCTTGGATCAAACAGAAGCTTTTCTCCAAGAGGAAGCCTCTGACTCTCCACATGAAGCTCTCTTAGTCCTTCTAATCCTTCCAAACCTTCTATGACAGCAATATAATTGCCTCCCAGATACCTGCAAAATATAAAACAATTTTAAATATACATTCTGAAAACATCATGGTCTGTAAACATGATAAAAACATTAACAATCACTAAGCTGACTGAAAATTAGGTATGTGGAAATATGTGGAATATTCTTAGTAATGAATCAGTGAAAGGTTTATTTATATGATTCTTACACTTTAGTCTAAGAAATAAGTTTTTTTTTTTTTAAAGTGAGAGAATTGGAATAGTCCTTATTAAATGATCTACTGGTACTCCTTTTATATGTTAGGGTGAAGAATCATCTGCATAGCAGGATTGTTTTTTTTTTTTTTTGAAGATTTTATTTATTTATTTGAGAGACAGAGTGAGAGAGAGCATGGAGGTGTGAGGAGAGGAAGAGACAGACTCCCTGCTGAGAAGGGAGACCAACACAGGGCTCCATCCCAGGACCCTGAGATCATGACCTGAGCGGAAGGCAGACACTTAACCAACTGAGCCACTTAGGCACCCCCTGGGTATTAGGCTTAAAAATGGAAAATTTTTGGGCCTAACACCAGAGATTCTTGTTTGGCTATCTAGGTCAGAACCCAGCAATCTGCGTCTTTAATTAGCATTTTCTACCCCACTTTCTTCGCATTCTGAGGTTCTTGGCCCACTTTTTGAGAGGCACTGATAATTCTTCCAGTCTGGGAAAACTGAATACACCAGTTATCGTTGTTGAATTAAAATCATTATAGGCAGTAAATGCCTTTTACAATCAAATCTAAATCAACAATATCAACTCTATGACCCTGCCCCCTTGAGATGTGTGATTCGGAAAGGAAAGCTCATCTGGTTTCCATGGAAACTTTTTTCACCAGTTGAGTCTTGAAGGATGCTTTAGGTATCCTTATAAGTGGTTAAGACAACCCACCCTCCTGCAAAAGAAAACTTTATCAGGCCCAATGAAACAAATTGCCAAGTATTACATGTGTAACAGTTTATTTTATACTAATAATACTACAAGAGAATAAAAATTGAGGCCTGTTTCACAAAACTGCAGGTAATGGAGAGGCCTGCATGCAAAAATATTGCTGTAATGATGACAAACGATTACATTCCTTAAAAATAAAAGCACTTACAATTTTTCCAGTTTCTTTAATGACCTGAGGTTCTCTATATATGAAATACAGTTGTTCTGTAGGTATAAGTGGGTCAGATTTGTAGCATAATTCAAGTTAGTCATTCGACTAATACGGTTATCATACAAATATAAAACACTAAGATTTTTGCAAGGAGAGAGGTCTTCCTAAAAGGAAAACAAAAACAAGTCATATTTAATTTCTCCTGAAAATTTAGAAGTTTGTTTTTAAGAAAGTTTTTCACTTAATCATTCTGCAAATTTCCTTAAGTTTAATATAAAAGAACAATATTTCTCTGTTCTTAACATAGTCAAAACAAGTCTAGAATGATTGTAAAATTAGTTCTAGGCTTTAGTATTCTGTAACTATATCAATAAAATTGGATTTGTTAAGAAAGATTTTCCTAGGGCAAGCAGTTTTCCTCGGAAGCAATTAGGTTCCTCTAGAAGTTGAAGCATTTAACAAATTATTGCTTCAGCATTATAAATCAGGGTTTTTTTTTTTAAGATTTTATTTATTTGAGAGAGAAAGAGTGAGAGCAAGAGGGAGCAAGAGAGAGAGCATGAGCGGAGGTGGGGGAGTAGGGGTGGAGGCAGAGGGAGAAGTAGACTCCCTCTGAGCGGGGAGCCCAAAGTGGGGCTCAGTCCCATAACCCTGAGATCATGACCTGAGCTGAAGGCAGACACTTAACCGACTGAGCCACCCAGACACTCCTATAAATCAGGTCTTAATCTTTCTGTAGGATTAGAAGTAAACTAGTTTGTGATACTGAAAATGGGAAGTCATATAGATAGTCAAGAGCAGTAGATTAATAAACTATGATAATGCTTTTGAAGGGAATACTGTTTAACCATTAGATATCCTTTAGTTTCTTTAGTAATATTTTGTAGATCTCAGAATGAAAATAGTACATTCAATATGACCCACTATCATAAAATTATATGAATACATGCCTAGAAAAAAGACTGGAAGGACATCACCTACACGTTAATAGTGGTTTTCTCTGCATGATGGGATTATGTCAGTTTCTTTTTATGTGTATTTCATAGAAATGCATGCTAGTTACTTTTGAGATAAGAAAATAATTAAAGGTATTTTTTAAAGTCTGCCATTTCTTATGCAGTGGTAGAGTCAACCTAGAGTAATTCAGCAAGAGGTGAAGTGAAGTGATGCTCAAAGTACCCCAGCTTGGGGTACCTGGCTGGCTCAGTTGTGGAGCCTGAAACTTTTGGTCTTGGGGTTGTTTAAAGCCCCACATTGGGCATAGAGATTATTTTAAAAAAAATTGAATCTGAAAAGTGTCAGGTTTTATTAACAATATTTTTAAAATATAATCAAATCTTGGGAATTTTAAGTTTACAAGGTATTCTTATCTTAGTGTGATTTTTTTTTTTCTGGTGAGAGAGCACTGGTGCATGTGCGTGCGATGGGGGGGGGGGGAAGGACAGAGAGAATCCCAAGCAGGCTCCATGCCCAGTGCAAAGCCTAACGTGGGGCCCAATCTCAGGGCCCTGAGATCACGACCTGAGTTGAAATCAAGAGTGGGACACTTAACCAACTGAGCCACCCAGCCACCCAGGTGCCCAACTGAATTATAGTTGGCCCTTGAACAACATGGATTTGAACTACATGGGTCCACTTATACAGGGATTATTTTTTGATAAATACTGTACAATAGTGTAATGTATTTTATCTTCCTTATGATTTTCTTAATAACATTTTCTTTTCTCTAGCTTACTTTATAGTAAGAATACAGTATATAATATATATACAGAATATGTGTTAATTGACTTTATGTTATCAAGACTTCTGGTAAACAATAGACCATTAAGTTGTTAAGTTTTTGGGACTCAAAAGTTATACAAGGATTTTCAGTTGTGTTGGGTGGTAGGATGTTGGGGAGTGTGGGGGTGTTGGTGTCCCTAACCCCTGTATTGTTCTAGGGTTAACTGTAACTAGTTTGCTTTCCTCCTAAAAAAGATATCTAAACCAAAGGAGCACTGTTTGTGAGGGGACAAAACAGGCTCTCTGCAGAAGGCAAGTCTGTAATGCTATAATGAGATAGAGAGTTTTCTGGGCAATTGGATTCATGGGGAGAAGAATCACTAAGAAAATGGAAAGAAGGGACTCCTAGGTGGCTTAGTCGGTTAAGTGTCTGCCTTTAGTCAGTTAAGTGTCATGATCCTGGGATTGAGTCCCACATGTCCTTGCTCAGCAGGAAGCCTGCTTCTCCCTCTGCCAGCTGCTCCCCCTGCTTTCGCTCGTGCTCTCTCTGACAAATAAAATAAAATAGAATTAAAAAAAAAAGTGGAAAGAAATACAGAATAGGAACTTAGTAGAGTCTCTGCAAAAAAAGTTATCTTAATTGACAGTTGTGCCTGAGGCTTTGGTATTTTTTTTACTCATTTTGATAAACATTTACTAAGCACTTAATATGGGTTAGGCACTGTGTTGGATGGGGGATTTAGAGGGATGTGAACAAAACAGACATCATCCCTGCCCTCATGTACCTTAAATTTCTGAGGAAATTTCTCTTATCTATAGTCTTTAACATTTTATTGTAGACAACGGACACCAATACAAATCGCCTAAAAGGGTTATTGCTCCTTTTAAAGTTTCCCAAATTAAAGCCAAGAATTAGCTTAACACAGAGAACATATAGTGTCAAGAGTGTATCCAAGCAAACATAATCTTGTCTGATATAAATTATAGTATAACCTCCATTTATATAACCAGTTAAATTATGAGTGAAAAAGATTTCACTGTTTAAGTTTTGAAATATGGTATTTGCATAGTTAATTCTTGCTGTCTTGTTAAAAAAAAACTCATATTCCAAGGATCTGGAATTATACAAAAGTATCATCTTTGAAATTATTTTCCAACATACACTTTCATATCTAGTTTGCTACATTATAGAATATTTCAGAGGGACATATACATTTAGCACGTATATTTAACAATCATGATGGTATATTTTATAGAGCCCTAGTTTAATAATTTTAACATCAAAAGCAGGAAATTAAAATGAAAATACAATTTACTAATCAAAATACAGTTAATAAGTATGATCAAAGTATAGTTAATAAGAATGTATTTTCTGATATCAATTTTTAAACTTTACATTGTTAATTATGTAAAAATAGGAAATAATTTCAGAATTCTTACAATTACATCTATATTTTTGTCTGAAAAATTTATATGAGTTATTTTCTTCAGGTATTGTGAAGTGGTTTCTTCTTTTCGGGGTTTAAGATTGCTATTTTTGGCAATTAGATCCAAGGTTAGTCGAACCATGATTTCTCTATAAATCAAACTCTCAGCAGTAGCTCGGCTCTGATACCATGTCAAAAGCAGGTCAAGGCATTGTTTTATGCCCAACTTTCTAAAAATGAAAGAAAGAAAAGGAGTATTATATACATGGTAATTTAGGAAAAATTATTTTGACTTTTAAATTTTCTTCTATAAAACTATTTGATAAGCTACTTCAGAGACATTTTTAAAGGCACTTAGGTATTTTCTAAGTTTATAGACTTAATTCTTTTTATAAAAAGATTTAAAACACCAAAATTAATTAAATATACAGTGCTCATTCACTTCTACTTTTAAATCTTTTCCTCTCCCTAGTACTGAGTTGTTACTGTGGGCATCTTTTAAAGGATTTTTTTTCCTCTCAAGAAATATCATCTCATGTTCTCATGTGAAGAAACTAAGGCCCAGAGATTTGTCTCCAACTACTCAAGGCAGTAGTCATCTGGCTCCTTTTTCCATAGTACCCATGGCGATCATATTTTCTAAACCCTCAAAACAGAGCACATCATGTAAAAACCTTGAGTTTGTACAAAGGACAACAGTGCAAAACACTTGAACATGGAGCTGGCCTTGAAATTTTGTTATGTTACTACAACTGTAATCCACAAAGAGGCAACATAAGACAGTATTTTTCAGTCCAGACTGCCTGGGTTCAGATTTTGGCTCCATTGCCCCCTGGTCAGGCAATCTTGGGCACGGTATATCAGTTTGTTTTTTCCCCCCGTATCCCCCCACTCACAGTACAGACCAGGCAATGGGCCTGGGCTGAGATGTTTTTGGTGGGTTTACTCTGCTTCCTCTTTCTGTACAGTCCATGTAAGAACACAGCCTGTGGTAAGCACCAGGGGGCTACGTTACCTCTGTTTCTTATACAATTAGAATAATGGTACCTACTTCCAAGGATATTGTGAAGATTACATAAGATAATCATGTATAGAATATTCTGCATGGTGCCTGGTACATAGGTCAACGAATGCTTGCTATCACGTTATTTTATTGTTTTGTTCACAGATAAGCTGAATACTATTCACTGTTTCACCTGGAATACATTAGGGCTATTAAATAAGGGGAACATACTATTAATAAAATTAATTAATAAAATATTGCTTTATGTAAGAGATCCAAATGTGGTCCATAAGTTTAAAGTAACCCATTTTTTCAATCATCCAGGAAGTATAGCTATTCAAGTGATAAATATCCCAGTTTTGTAAAATTTACTATATTTTTTAAAGTATAGTTTAAAATTAAGCATTATTATTCTCATGTATCTGGAATTTCACCAACAAAACCCTTCAATTTGCATCATATTCTGGCCATGAAATCAATACTTTGGAGGAAAAATGAATTTAGTAGAAGATGGATTCCAATTTGCATTTTCCTACATTGACATATAGCTACCCAGGCTATATTATATAAATGCCCACAATAAAATATTTGAAGATATGGACTGTATCCTTATATACTTCAGAACGCAAAATGTAATCTATAGAATAAAATTATTAAATCTTTGTAGATTTTTGAAATTTGCATGAATTCATTTTATAACAAAAATTTAAGATTATGTTTACAGATCAAATTTCAAACATGACAATAATATTCTGAACAAAGTTTCTAATTAAGTAAAAAAACCCTTTTCTTAATATTGTCTTAAAAATATTTCATGATGAAAGTGTAAAGAGTAACACCACAGTCATGGACTTACAGGCCACCTTAAAATAGAAAACATTATAAATACATTAGGAACCCTTCTATACCTTTCTCCCTATTCTTTTATTTTTAGCGTTTAGGGTTTGATGTCTCCTATTTTTAGACTTTAGAGTTAGATTCATGTCTTTATACTTTTACTATAGATGTATGTTTAGCTAAACAACATATAGTACTTTTTAAAATATATTTTTACAGTCATAAATGGTACTATTCTGATTCCAACTTTCTTTTTTGCTTCATGTTTTATTTGTGAGAATCATCAGAGTTGATATGTATAGCTCTAGAATACTTGTATTGCTGTATAACATTCGATTGTAAGGAATTTATTTCTTATGATGATAGATCTTTGGGTGTTTTTTTTTTCTTCTTTTGCAGTGTTGCTTTTATGATTCTTATATACATGTAATTTTTAGCACATGTGCAAGAGTTTTTTTAGGGTTTAAAACTGGGAGTGGCTATTTCTGGGTTGCACATTTTTAACTTCACTATTAATGGCCAAATTGTTCTCTGAAGGAGTTTTACCAGTGCAGTTAAGAGAGTTCCGATTGTTAGCCGAGATGCCCTTCAACAGATGACTGGATTAAGAAGCTGTGGTCCATATATACAATGGAATATTACTCAGCTATCAGAAAGAACGAATTCTCAACATTTGCTGCAACATGGACGGCACTGGAGGAGATAATGCTAAGTGAAATAAGTCAAGCAGAGAAAGACAATTATCATATGATTTCTCTCATCTTTGGAACATAAGAACTAGGATGATCGGTAGGGGAAGAAAGGGATAAAGAAAAGGGGGGTAATCAGAAGGGGGAATGAAACATGAGAGACTATGGACTATGAGAAACAAACTGAAGACTTCAGAGGGGAGGGGGTGGGGGAATGGGATAGACTGGTGATGGGTAGTAAGGAGGGCACGTATTGCATGGTGCACTGGGTGTTATACGCAACTAATGAAGCATCAAACTTTTCATCGGAATCTGGGGATGTTCTGTATTGTGATTAACATAATATAATAAAATTAAATTAAAAAAAAAAAGAGTTCCGATTGTTTTACAATGCAATCTATACCAGTGTCAGCACTTGATAATGGCTGTCTTTTTGCCAATCTTGTGGGTGTGAAGTGATATCTCATTATTTGTTTTTCCTCAGATCTTTTTGTATGTAAAAATAAAACAAAAAAGGGATTTGAAAACAGCCAGATCAGTAGTCTCATCTCCTCCTTGTGTTTTAATTTGTGTTTTATAATTACTAGAGATTGAGGGTCTTTTCCTGTTTATCACCACGTGGTGTTCCTTTTCTGTTAATTGTGGTTTCTAGTATTTTGCCCATTTTTCCTTATGGGTTGTATTTTTATAATTTTTAGATACACTGTATTTTTTATCAGATACCAATATATCATCGATTATATATATAGCAAATATCTATTCCCCGATTATAGTTTGTCTTTTCTCCTTTTTTTTCCCCCAGTTTGTGTTTAATGGCATCTTCTAAAAAACCAGAAGCTATATATTTTTAATGTGGTCAGGTGTATCATTTTTTTTGCTTGTGTTTTATGCTTTTTGTGGCTTATTTAGTAACTCGTTCCCTATCTACATTTTAAGAGAAAGACCTTTTTTCCTTTTTCTTGTAGACATGTTTAGGTTTTGCTTTGCACATTTTGTCTGCATTCCTGTGATCAGAAGCAGCAATCGGTGGTCAGAGGACAGATCCTTGATGTTTGGTGGCTAGTATGCTTTTTGCCTATTTTGGCTACTGCAAGCTGTGTGTAAGATGCCCCAGAAACCCCTGTGTAGCTTCCTGCTACGGGGTTGGGTGTAGGGGATGAATAGCTGCTGTAGAGCTGAAATTGACCGAAATTTATTGAGACTTAATGTCTAAGTCTTCCCCTGGAAGTTGTAAGCCTTCAGTAGACTCCAGGTTCTAAAATATTTACACCAGACAGATTCTGTCAATGCAGTTGTTGTGTAGGTGGGGAAACAGATGCTTCCTAATCTGCTGTAGTCCCAGAATCCTCTCCTCCTTAAATCTTTCATATGTATTTTAAAATCAATTTATCATGTTCCATGTAAAATCCTGTCAGGATTTTGTTAGGAATTGCATTGAATTTATAAACAGTTTCTGAAGTACTAACACGTCTCTCATATTGAGTCTTCTTTTCCATCACTGTGGTATGCCTTTCTATTTTAGGAGTGCTTCTTTGATGATTTTCAATAGTTTTATAGTTTTCTTGTAATTAAGGCCATGCATAATTTTTTGGGTCATTTTTAGGGATCATATATCTTTGTTGACACTGCAAGTGACATTCTTTTAGGAATTACATTCTATGGAGCTAGTGTGTACAAATGCAATATTTAAAAAAATATTTGAAATATTTAAAATATTTTAAAAATATGATTACTATTTTAAAATTTTAGAAATTTTTCTAGAAATTTCAAATATCATTTTTACACTGATAACTGTGGTGAAAATGCACATCTTAAAGTGATTATTTACCCCAGGATTTCTTTCTTACAGCTGAATCAGGAAACTGCTGTACAGGTGGCCATGCACGAGCAACCCTGTGCTATGAAGGGGGTGATGTCCTATGGGGGTAATTTTTACCCGTGGGAGACAGGAACCACAAATTATTTATTCTCCCTTCTTTCCCCTGTGGACTTTTAGGAGACACAGTAATTTTAAAAGGTCTCACTGACAGCAGCTCTGGTCCTCTGGGTTATATACTGGGCTATATTTATTCTCTTTCCATATCACTCTCATTCCTTTTTTCCTTCTCTCCTGCTTCCCTGAGATTACAACCCCCACCAAAAGTGTTATCATATGAGTCTTTGCTTCAGACTCTATTTTCTAAACTGGGCTTAAACAGACAAGTTATGGATCATCTGAATCCTCATGAATGACCACGCTATAAATGGATTTTGTCTTTAGGTTCCAGTACACAAACTGGTGTTTGTATAGAAACAAATTTAATTCTCTCAGATAATTAGAAAAGCAAAGGGGCAAATGTGGTATATAAATGAAGTATTAATTAAATCAAGGCCAATGGACCTCATCAACAAGCTATAGGAAAACTTTCCAGGGGCTTGAATATGGAAAGGGAGATAATGGAATCAACCCATAACACACAATAATAGAGACTTCACGCAAAAGAACCTGCATTGTAGCAGTCTAATCCACAAGAGGGGAATTAGTTTTATCAAAACACCACCATTCATCTTGTTAATGTAATATGAATTTAAACGTTATTGGTATTGTAGTTTGTTTTAGAGGTACTATAAGCTTCGGGTATTTAAATCGAACCTAGTTTGGGTTCGGACACATTTTAGAACATTATAATAGAAATAATTATGTCGGGGCGCCTGGGTGGCACAGCGGTTAAGCATCTGCCTTCGGCTCAGGGCGTGATCCCGGCGTTATGGGATCGAGCCCCACATCAGGCTCTTCTGCTATGAGCCTGCTTCTTCCTCTCCCACTCCCCCTGCTTGTGTTCCCTCTCTCGCTGGCTGTCTCTATCTCTGTCGAATAAATAAATAAAATCTTTAAAAAAATAATAATAATAATAATTATGTCAACACTTGTAGGGTGTCCTTGCTTTTCTTTAAAAAGAGGTTCATTATTTCCAAAGTTTGAGAAACAGCTTTCTCATAATTTTTCATTACTAGATACTTGTTATTTCGGGATTCCTCTTGCCTAGGATAGCTCTCTTTCTTTGGATTGCCAGTGGGGGACAGTTTAGAGCTGCTCTACAGGCTCTGGGAATCCATTTTAGTGGACCCTTTGCCTTAATTTATTTCTTGGCGCTCCCACAGGCTACAGGCAGTGGATGTTTCCAAATTTAGTTTGTATATTTCTCTTAGCTAGCCCCAGGCTCACTGGCTTCCCAAAGCTCTAAATCACCGGGTCCGGCTCTCAGCCTTTCCTTTTCAAACTCAGATCCGTGCTCACAGATCCCGCTCCCCCAGCTCGGCGACCACCCCTTCACCCGTGTCTCCCTCCTCGGAGCTGTTTCCGAGCCTTGCCTGATTCTAGCTATTTGTAAAAACTTCCAGACTGATTTTCTGGAAATTGTAGATATTTAGAGATAAGGCTTAGGGATTTTCATTTTAACTAGTGACCCAAGAAAGTCTTACTGGCAGGCAAGTTTGAGAAACGTGGCTCCAGGTTTCCTCAGTCCCCACGTTTTTTCCCTGAAGGCACCTCACCACTTGCGGGATGAGCCGAGCCTGGAAGTCGACTTTGTAAATTTCTTTGGCGCCAGGTTCCTCAGCCGCCCAGGTGCTGTTGCCAGGTGACCGAACGCTCTTGCCAGGGCCACGGTTTCCGGGAAATCTCGCGATGTCTCCGGGAGCGCCCTCAGCAGTGGCCTGGCGCGGGTCCCTGTGACGCGGAGGCGGGAGGTTGATGGCCGTTAGACAGGGCTTGAGTGGAGCCAGTTAGCTTGGTGAGGTCGTGCGGCATCGGTCATATTAGCGGTTTAGTGAATCAAACAGTTGCCAAAACAGTGTTTGGCAGGACACGATTTACCCCTACCGTATTATCCTTCTGTCAGCTTTGAATGTTTCAGCGCCCAATAACCACCTTTTCCCAGTAACAGACCAGGAAATTTTCTGAACCAAAGTACAACCCATACTCCACCCTTTCCTCGGGTAAAACCCAAAGTCCGTAGTAACATTCTAATTGTTCCTCATGATCAGCTTCATTGCTTGCTTCTGGTCCTCCGTTCTCCAGTATTCCAATCTGACACTTGGCCCAATATGCCCTGTTTTAAAAGAAATTTCCCCGCCCTTCATCGCACCTCAAGGTAGCAATAGGACACACCTTTTTTCCTTAATTCTTATTTTCCTTTTTGAGTTTCAAGGACCCAGCCTGGAAGTAACACATCCTTTCTGAAGGTTTCCTATGTACTCAGTCTTATAAGTGTTGTTCTTTTCTGCACCCAAAGCAATTAGGATGCATTAAATTCTTTAGCATAGTACTTAATACATTACTATGTATTTGTTACTAACCCATTGTCTGCAATAAGATGGTAAATTCTTTGAGGGCAAGGATTATGTCTTTAACTTCTCTATTCTCCGGACCTAGAAAAGTGCCTTGTACATTAGCAGTCACTCCATAAATATTCGTAAAATGAATAATTTATAAATGAAGAGTAGGGAATAATAGAGTAAGGAACTGACATTTACAATAGAAAGACTGGGGCTCATTAGGGATATGTTGAATTGAGCAATCTGGATCTAAGGGACAGTGAAAGCTGGAAAACAACATTTGTGATCTTAGTGGAAAAGGGGGGAGGGGAGAAGGTGAGGGTGCGTGTGGGCAACAGTGGAAAGTTGTCACTGCTGTTCCTTGAACAAAGAAACATCAGAATAGAAGACTTTTAGAGTTGCAAGGGAACTTAGAGCCCATGTGACAGTCCAACTTGCCATTTTGCAAATAAGGAAACTTCCAGGCCTAGAGGAAGGAAAGAAATATGCGAAGGTCACATCTGAGGTGGCAGAGAGGGAATTTACCATTGGGCGCCTGATTTCAGGCTCAAGTCCCATTTCCTTATACCTCCCTGACTGTTACAGTAAGAGTAGCCTAGAAGGAAACATAGGGGGATACAGACGAATCCTTACTCCATTCAGAACATTTGCTAAAATCCAGTCGTGAGGGAATTTTGGCCTGGATTAAGTTGAAGGCAAAGGGTGTGGCAAGGAATGAACAAATTTAGGAGGCATCTTGAAACACAGTTTAATAGAGATTGATAGGATAAAAAGGGGGGAAGAAGTTGAATTCCTGGGTGTTAGCTAGGATAAAGAGATGATACTAGAGAAAGAGGAGAGGTGGCAAGTAATTTGAGGGGAAGTGGATGAGTTTGGTTTATACATGTTAAGTATGGAGTGAGATAGGTTTAATAGTTTCTGGAATAGAAGTATTCATTGAAACCCAGTGGTCATAAATGGTAGTGTGGGAGAAAGTAGGGAAAAGGGAAATAGGAAGTCAATAACTATGCCAACTAGTTTGGATGGAAGAGGAAAGCAAAGCTGGTTAACATGTCAGAGGCAGAGTCATCAGAGGTGAGATTTGTTCTGAGAACAAATAATAATTCCGTGATTCAGAAACTAATAAGTTAGATTCAGATACTAGGTAAAGAGTTTGAGGAGGAGGGATACCTAAAGAATAAAAAGCTATGGAAGGATACAAGAAAGTAAAAGAATGATTAAAATAATATGACGAAAATACAGGGCACAAATCAGATGCCCTTTTTACTTGTTTTGTAGGTCATTCATTTGGGAACAGCTTTAGCAATGTAAGCAGGGCTGTTCCATGTTCTGTGTAGCACTCACTTAAACTTGCTGCTAAGATTACTTTGCTGGAAACATGTTTAGCAATACTTCACTGAAAATCAGTTGCTCTGTTAATCATTGTTTTGTAACAGTTTCACATATCATAAAAAAGTATGATCTTATTTGTGGTAAAATTATATACACATTTAAATGTCTAAAAGGATATATATCTACATCTATGCCTGTAAAGATTTAGTTGTAGATCTATAAAGATCTATACCTCTATACCAAAATATGTAATAATGGTTATTTCTTGATGGTAGGATTATGACTGTTTCTTTCTTTTTTTTTTCAGTAATCAGGGTTTTAAAAAATGATAAGATTATTATTCTGAAAGTTCATTTTGGATTCTGATCTTCATGGAATTGGAAATCTCTTTGTGACTGGTGGTATTTAATCAATTAGTCTTTTGAAAAATTGCCAAATTACTAATTAGTTTTTTTTAATGCAACAAGTTAAGCTTAAGGGAAAGTATTTTCTCATTAAGATGTAAAATATAATTCCAGTCTAGTGGCACACAGTGTTCAACAATCACTTGTGTATTTTTCAATGTGGCAGAAATTTGGCAGACTACAAGAAATACTTGTCTTCAGTGACACATTTGTAAGTTCAGTGTAAAGTACTCTTAAGATTTACACTTTGACAGATGTTGGTAAATTTGTATTGTAAAAAAAAATTATTGTGAGGTCTTGAGAGTCATTTTAAAAGGCACTCTTGGAAGAATAGTGCTACAAAGCACATTTTTTTAAAAAGATTTTTTTATTCATTCGACAGAGATAGAGACAGCCAGCAAGAGAGGGAACACAAGCAGGGGGAGTGGGAGAGGAAGAAGCAGGCTCATAGCGGAGGAGCCTGATGTGGGGCTCGATCCCATAACGCCGGGATCATGCCCTGAGCCGGAGGCAGACACTTAACCGCTGTGCCACCCAGGTGCCCCTACAAAGCACATTTTAAAAAGTCTCCACTAGAGTTTCCAAGTAACTTTAGACAGAAACACACATTTTGTTTCATATGTTGTTCTATCTTTGTCAATTAGTATATATTTCCTGACCTTCTAGAGTACATATTATATAGCCCTGTGTGAGGCCCTAAGCAAACATTTGAATGACTACTCTCATTAAGAAACCAACAAATTAAAGGGCCTAGACATGTATGTCCTCATATAACTTTATACAGAAAAATTAGTAGTTATTGGAGTTAACCCCCCCTTTTTTTTTCGGTCTTGACCAAATATTAGTGAGTATGATAGGCAGACTTCTAAGATGGTCTCAATGATCTTATGTCCTGGTATTCATGCCCTTGTGTGATCCTTCTCCTTGAGTGTGGACTGGACTTAGTGACTTTTTCTAACCAGTAAAACAAAGTTGATAAAATGTCATTTCTGCAATTAGGTCACAAAAGATTGTGACTTTTGTCTTGCTAGCAGACTCTCTCTATTGCATTTTTGGCTTGTACTCTTTCATAGAGTACAAACTATCATTTAGGAGAGCCCCACATGGCAAGGAACTGAAGATGACCTCTAGCCAACAGCCAATGAGGAACTGAGACCTATTGTTTAAGCTTGGAAGTCAATCCTGCCCTAGTTGGGCTTTTAGATGAAACCTCATCCCTGGCCAATACCTTGATTGCAGCCTTGTGAAAGAACTTGAAGGAGAGGACCCAAATTCCTGACCCATGAAATCTGTGAAATAATAGATGTGTATTGTTTTAAGCCACTAAGTTTTTGGGTAATTTGTTAATGCAGCAATAAATAATACAGGGAGCAATGGAAAATTCCCTAAAGGAGGGAAGATCAGCTTAGAAATTTGGGACATTATTCCCATTTTCATAAGATATTTGGAGAGGAAGCTCAGAGAAAATAAAGCGACTATAGGAAGTTTTAGCTTAGCTAGAATGAAAGCTTTCTTAACAAGTATTCATTTATAGAAGTTGCAGTTGTAGAATCAGTACAAAGGAAACCCTTTGTTTATGGATGTGACAGTTTCTATTCAAGATACCATTCCTGATTTCTGTAACCTGGGGATGATCATTGAATTGAGAGCTTCATGGCCTCTAGTACCATGATGCATATAATATGGGCACCAATAATAAATAATTAAAAAAAAAACTTAGTAACTGATTTCTTTTAGTAACTTATTCTGTCATTTATTATATAATGTATTCTATAAATGTAAATGATTTTTACATAGGTTATATATAAAACAATCCAAGGTATTTCTCCTAATTTCCAGACCTATGCATTCAAGTGGCTGCTACACATTCATTTCGCCTGGAGATGAATGTCTTAGAGACAACTAAAACTGAAATTGTCAGAAATGAACCCAATTCCATTCTGTATAAATCTGATCAGCCTCCTCCAGTTTCTACCTAGCCAACAGCCAATGAGGAACTGAGACCCATTGTTTGAGCTTGAAAATCACTCCAGCTCACAACCCACCATACTACCCAAAATAGAGCCTGGGAGCCATTTCCAATATTCCCTCACATACTAGTAGTACTCACACAATCAGTCATGATATTAAGTCCACTCAATCTCAGAAACTACTTTCAAAGCCAGCTGTCTCTCCATTGCCCCTTCACTACCTAATAGTGGATGTGAAAGAACTTTAAGTTCTATTATATCTTCTAACTTCTATTAATTTTAATACACAAAGACTTTTTCTCAAGTTCTATTTTTAAAGTTCTAATATATGTTTAATATATAACATATCTGTTCTAAAGTGGTTCACTTTCTTCCTCCACTAGAGGGTCAAATTGTAATAAATATAAGATGTATGAGACGTGACTGTAAATTGAGGGATCTAAGCTGAAAATAAAGTCACATATCATACAGATAATATATCTTACATTAAAATGTTTTCTGAAAAGTATTTTTGTGAACATAGCCACTGATGGTCTTATTTAAGTAATGTTCTATATTTCTGAAACGTCTACTGTCTTTAGAGTCTAACACTGTAGTTTGAGTCTTTTTAGAAAGCATCTGTAAGAAAGGGACTTAACAATTTTAGAATAAGTTTAGGTTTCAGGAAGAGTACATTGCTTATGTTTTAGGAATTTTATTTTTATCTTAAAATTTTATTTATTTGTTTGTTTATTTATTTATTTATTTTAAGAGAGAGCAAGTGAGCAGGGGGGGAGGGAGAGAGAGAATCCCAAGCGAGCTCTATGCCAAGCACAGAGCCAGATGTGGGGCTTGATCCCTACCCCTACTCATCCCCCCCACCTCCCCTCAACCCTGCCAGGAGCCCTACTTGGGACTCCATCCCATAACCCCAAGATGACCTGAACTGAGATCAAGAGTCAGAGGCTTAACCAACTGAGCCATTCAGGCACCCTGTGTTTTAAGAATTTTAAAAAATTGTCTTTTGAATAAGGGGTGGGGAACCGCTGTTTTCTAAAATAGATCCAAGACTTCGCTGAAGTTGATCAAGCCAATAGTAAGTTCAGTAAAAGTTTAATTAGTTGGTGATGATTGAGGCTAATAGTGAAACTCAGCAATGTAACATACTCTATTCTTATGTCTTTCACAATAATTTGCTAAAATCAGTGAAAACATCTTGTATATCTGTATACCTTATTTAGTTGTTTATTATTATTATTATTATTATTATTATTATTATATATATTTTTGGCTCCTGTCTGCTTTTGGGGGGGGAGGAGGTAGTCAGCTTGAAAAGAGCTCCTCTCTTCATGCTTGTTTTTGAAAATGGATGGTGCTTTTTTGCTAGGGTGTGGCCCTTTCCATATTTCTGCAATAGTGACTCTTCATTGAGAAAAGATCTTTTTTTCCACTTTTGTTTTAAATCTACTAAGAAGTTTGGGAAAAGATACTCATTTTATAATGACTGCATAGTCAACAAAAGTCAGTTTCCCATACAAAGAAATGAACACATTTAGTCTTGTCATTCTAAAAACAAATATTGTTAATGTTTCTTAAAAACAAATTGAAATGTCCATTGCACTTATTTCTTCATTGAACAAATATTCAACAATTACCTCATGTGCCATTGTTCAAGCTGCTGGGGATACAGAAGTTAGTTAGACGAAGTCCCTGGGCCTATGGAGCTTATATTCTAGTAAGCGGAGGCAGTGAACAAGTAAATAAATCAATGACCAAGATAATTTCAGATTGTGGTATAGTCAGTGAAGGAAATAGAGTGAAACTGGCTTGTAGAAGTAGGGAAGAAGGAGGGAAGGGGAGAGGTGTTTCCTTGAGGTGAGAAGGCAAGGTCTCTCTGAGGAGGCAGAATTTGAGCAGAGGCTTGAAAAATGAGGAGCCTAACAAGCCAGGCCTGGGAGCCTGAGAAGGAAGCAGCCAGTTTGAGGGCTTGGCGGGGGCGGGGGTGTGGGCGGGAACTGGATGAGCATAAGGACCCAGAGGACACTGTGGCTGGATCCTATTCAGGATGGAGGAAAATGGAATGAAAGAAAAACAGGAACCAGATCAGCCCTTAAGCCACAGTGAGAAATTTGGATTTTGACATATAGCAACATTTAACCCATAAGGCAGAATGTAAAATTTCCCTTTGTTATTAGGAAAAACTAACGTTATTATATTTAGAGTTTGAAGGAGAGAATAGTTGCCACTTTATTATAAGCTAAAATTCAAAATCTTGATTGAAATGTAATGTTCTGGGGTGCCTGGGTGGCTCAGTCAGTTAAGCTTCTGACTCCTGGTTTCAGTTCAGGTCATGATCTCAGGGTGCTGAGATAGAGCCCACCCACCCCTTTGGGCTGGCCTCTGAGCTCAGTGAGGAGTTTGCTTGAGATCCTCTCCCTTCCCGCCCTCTGCCCCTCCCCGCCCCTTGTGCGAGTGCTCTCTTTCTAAAATAAATAAAATCTTTAAAAAAATGTAATGTTCTTGGGCGCCTGGGTGGCACAGTGGTTAAGCGTCTGCCTTCGGCTCAGGGCGTGATCCCGGCGTTATGGAATCGAGCCCCACATCAGGCTCTTCCGCTATGAGCCTGCTTCTTCCTCTCCCACTCACCCTGCTTGTGTTCCCTCTCTCTCTGGCTGTCTCTATCTCTGTCAAATAAATAAATAAAATCTTTAAAAAAAATAGAAAAAAAATGTAATCTTCTTGTAATGTGATATTAATATGATAAATATAGTATTACTAAAGATGCTCTTAGAAATCTGGTAGCAAGAGCCTGAGAATTAGAAAATATAATTTCTATTTGTACTCCAAATCCTCATATTTAATACAGCTTTTGTTTCAGTTTTGCTATTTACTGAAATAGATAAAGCACTTGCTAATAGCCTATTTTTAGATCTGGGGATAACTAGAAGTTCATAGTATTGATGTCTGTCTAAATAAATTACCATTTCAATAGTTAATAGTTCCTTAGTTTTAAGTGGTGTAGTATTTTACCTTAAATATTAAGACTATTTAGAATGTTCAAAAATAATCTCCCCTAAAAAGTGGTGTTCATGTTTAATTCTCACATTAGTGATATATCAAGTTAACTTTTCTGAGGCTATAGAACACTTCAGATGGTTGTAATTATTCAGCCATGGTTGTGTCCTCATAATATAAGATCATAAATTAATTTCTTATTTAGCTTTATCTGTGTTACTTTATTTAAGCCCAGAATCTTAAGATAATAGCCTGAAGTGTCCTGGAAACACATGTAAGAAATGATAGATGGATTACATAGGAGTTGAAATGAAAGGTTAAAGCTAAACACATATGGTTTTAAAGGATTTATTTAATATCATAAATATGGTACAAATAATAAATACAAATAGTATAAATAATAAAGTGAATATGAGGATGGGGTATGAAGTAGCAAATTCTAGGAAGAAAAATGGAACCATTTAAATCAAACATTTATTTGGAGATGAGCTTTTACCAACTATTTTTTCAGAAATATCGTTTAAAGTAATGACTATTAATAAACATTCATAGTTATGTGAAAGATATTTACAGTTCTCTGTAATCTAACATAAAGGTCACAGAACTCTATTCTGGACAATATACTTCTTTATGCATATGCCTCTTAGGTTATGAAAAGTACAACTGTAGTTCATCAAAATGTGCCCCAAGGCACAATACCATTTTACTCAGTCATTAGAAAGTTTAGCATAATTGCTTAGTATAATCCAAAGAAAATATAAGTACAGACATCAGGGACTTTCCAATTTGTTAGGCAATTGTTCCATAATTTTTGGCACCAAGATAATCCACATGTTGAAAAAGCAATTAATCATTGGTGCTAGTTATCAAGCTATGATTTTAGCTATTTCCTCCCAAATTCGACCCCAAACGACAGAGTTCCTTATTTTATTTTTGTAATATTCTGACTTCTGAGATCAAAAGTTTAAATATGCCAGTTTGGTTATAGTTGACCTGAACTTTGTGTTACTAGTTTTCTAAAATAAGTGGATAACTTTGTATTTACGAAGATAGATGCTATTTCTTCCACTAATATTTGGATAAAAGGTTTAGAAATCTTTAGAAACTTACAGACTGATTACCTCAGAAGAAGTTAATTGAAATCCTTAAACTAGCATTTTCGCCCCAAGAAGGTAAATTTATTTGCTGTTAGAACTTGTATTGAAAACAGGACAAAACAAGGGAACACACAATTAGATTTTCAATTTTCTAACGAATACTTTGCAAACACAATTACATAGATACATCACTTATTAAACAGTGAATGAAATAAATACCTCATAACTTGAACATAATCATCTTTTACTTATTTTATATTGTAAGGATGAGTAAAAATAGGAGCTGTCATTTTGTGTAGTATATTTTCCTGTCTTCCAAAAAAAAAAAAAACCCAAAACCCCCCAAAAAACGTAAAAACATAACAACACCAAACCAAACATCCCCTGCTCCCACATTGCTCACTGATGTATGTCTTTGGTGTTTATAGTTAAAACAATCCAGAAATATGGAAAGAAACCTTGGAAATTCAGCAGTCTCTGTTCAGTTCAGTTTATTCAGCTACATGTGGATACAGTGCAGACTTAGCAATATAAATGAACTCCTCTCTGCATGCATGACTTACGCATCTGTACCTCATCACTCAGAGAGTGGTTTTTGGAAACTCTGAACCTCTGCACTATGCAGCACTCCCAACTCCCAGTTTCTGTGATTCATTGTATAGTTACTTATGTTCTTGCTCGTCTGTGTTTATTTTCAATATGGTTGCACTGTTGGGCAGTTTATTATTACATTGTGCAATGCAGTGATTTTCAAAATCCTGAATACCAGGTAATCATACTAATTTGTGACAACAATCTTCAGACTTGATCTCTCAAGTGGAGTACATGATGTTTGGTCTTGGAGCTTATTTTCCAAATTCAGAAGCAAACAGAGCACAAGAGGTTTCTCTTCCTGTTGGTTCTTTGTTCTTCGTAGTACTGCTGATTTCAAAATAACAACTTGTGTGGTGTTTTATTGTTAATCAACAAATAAAACCTGGAGAATGAAGTACTCAGCCCATAACTGGACAATGTAACCAAAAATGGTAGTAATGCATATTCTCAATAATATACATAGAAAGTACTGTTGAATTGTTTCGAACAGACCTTGAGATACTAAAACAATCTGGAAAACTTGGAAAACCCTTGATTCTGAGATCTTTCTGTATGTACCCTTAATGGGTCCCAATCCCCATTCCACATGCACTGACTTCTTTATCGCTGCTCCAGCCTGTGCTTCTGGCTTCAGTCTTATTTGGACACTGGGATTAAGTTTTTGATGACAAGGGACATTTCCTGTATATTATCACCAAAGAGCTTGAGAAATTATTTCTGAAAAAAAAATTGAAACTGAACAAAAAACACACTTTACTTGGAAAATGCTCTTTTTGGCTCCTGAATAGCTCAGGACTGTAAGATAATACTTTACAGGAAAAGACAACCCCAGTTCACAACTTAGTTTCTGAATGATGGCTGCAATTGAACCCTGATTTCCTAAAAGCTCATTAATATAAATGGGAGCACTTAGGCCAAAAGTGATCATGACAATACAATTTAATACTTTAAAATATTCGTAAAGGATCTTGCTTAACCAAGTATATGTACAACAAAATGCAAATGCTCCTTTCTGAGTCATTTTTGCCTGGCCTGCACCACTGAGTAGAGGGGACGTTATTGATTGTTTCCCTAGTGTCCATTTAACCTTAATGTGTAGTAGCTATGCATTTTGGGGATTATTGACCCCATTCCTACCTCGAGGCATGGCCCTTCATTGGTCTAAACCAGTCCCTATGTATAATCTCGGGGGTGGGCTCATAATCCATTAGACCAGTGTGAAGTTTGAGCCTTAATCTGACAGCTCTTTAGCTCTAACTGGATGGTGTGGTGCACAGCCAGTTTGGGGGGAATACAGCTTTAGATTTAGGCCAACATGTGGAGGGCAGAGCTGAGAACTGTAACAGGAAGCCAATCCAGCTGTGCCTAAACCAAGTATGACTCTGGACTCTGGAGTGAGGTGAGCCAACAAATTTTTATTCTTTAAGCAACTGTTGTTATGTATATATGTGTGTTACCTCCAATCAATGCATCATTACTGAAACATGGAGACTTCTCAAAACCAGTCCAGTGAAGTTAGGACTGAAACACTTTCTTTTCCTAGTAATTCTGTTGTTGTTATAGGCATTTTCCATCACACCAAGGTGTCTTGTTTAGGTAATGAATGTCAAATGTGGATAACTGTATTTAAGTCTTAGAATGAAAACTGCTAGTATGTTTTCATGGTGACTCCAGTGGCTCCTTACTCTTTCATGTCGAAAACTTAAACCACTCGATCCTGTCTGTGAATGAAACCTCAACAAGCTTGTCAGTGTTCCTAAAGGTGTTGCTGAAAAGACTATGGCAGTAAATAGATTTTGGCTGTTCATTGGGGGCAGTCATTTTTTTTTAAAAGGGTATAAAAGTGGAGGTGAGTTTGAACCATCTGAAATTAGGGGTGACTTTTATTTAAATAGTTACAAAATGAGGGGCTCCTGGCTGGCTCAGTTGGTAAAGCATGATTCTTGATCTCAGAGACATCAGCTCGGGCCCCACACTGGGTGTAGAGGTTACTTAAAAAAAAAAATTCAAGGGTTACAAAATGAGACCAAAATGCTAATATATCATCAACTGTCCACAAATGTATTTGGATACTAATGTTAATGGGCTTCCTCATCTTACCAAAGACCACCTCATTGCTAAATCTAATGGAAAACTTTTAGGCTTTATTTTCCTTGACGTCTTGACAGCACGTCAAATCACTGGTAAATTACTTCTTAAGTTTCTTCTCTGCTCCTGTGGTCTCCTCTTCCTCTGCCGATTTTTATATTTGATGTTTCCATGATTTGTCTTGTCTTTTCACTGTTTATTTTCCACAAGTCATTTCATTTGCTTTCAGCCAGCCCTCACCCCAGATCTCTGAACAGTGCTCTTAGCAACATCAGTCTGGTATATTTCCGCTGTTTAAAACTCTTAACTCTAGGGCACCTGGCTGGCTCAGTCGGTTAAGCCTCTGCCTTTGGCTCAGGTCATGATCTCAGGGTCCTGGGATCGAGCTCCGCATCAGGCTCCCTGCTCAGTGGGAAGCCTGCTTCTCCCTCTCCCACTCCCCTTGGTTATGTTCCCTCTCTTGCTCTGTCAAATAAATAAATAAAAATCTTTAAAAAAAATCAAACAAACTCTTAACTCTGCGTTGCTATTAGGATAAAGTCCAAAGCGCCTCTGCAGGATCTACCCTCATCTTATCTATTAAAGTCATCTTTTGCTACTTCTCATGTCTGATTGGACATTCTCAGGTCTAACTGAATAACAGTTCTTGAAGGTGCTAGGTTCATGCTCTCTACCTCTGGCCTTCTACACATTGCTGTACTCTGCTTATAAACTTGCATTCCCATTATGCTTTTCTGGCTAGTCCTATCTTTCAAATTTCAGCTTTATGTTAGGTCACTTCTTTCAGGAAGCCTACCTGGGCAACTCCTCCCTGGTGTAAGTGTTCATCCTGAGTTTCGCAGAACACTATTTCTCCCTTCTACTAGTATACATAGGTTCTTGTTAACCTAGCTTTAGCCTCCATGGTAGGTTCTGTGAGGACAGGACAGTGGCATTGTCTATCTTGTTCAGAATATCTGCAGAGTAAAATTTGGCCTATTCAGTAAAGGTACTTGGTAAATATTTGAATGACTAGATAACCTATGTTAGGCTCTGTCTTAAGTTATTTAATTTTCAGGAATATAACTTAAGGTGTGATATGGTTAACATTTCATAAGAACATAAAAATGTTATGCTAAATTATACTTTTACTAGTGGACTACCAAAAGAAGGTATAGGCAAATTGAAAAGTGGCTCTGATAATCAGTATGGCAGGTGAAGTGCTGAAATTCTTCGATTTAGATAGGCAAGACTTTTTAAAAAATGGAAAGGATCCAATAAATATTTCTTTCTCTTAAATTCAAGAACATTAAAGGATAATAGAAAAAAATGTAACTGCTCCCACAAAATAACGAAAGAACAATTTCATTTTAAAGAGTTTTATTACACGATGTTAATATTCAGGACAATTCAGAGCACCTTATACCTCTAATCAGATTTTTGGTAACTGGTTTTAAAGTGTCACTTGAGTATTTTTCTCATACTGGCTTTCAGTCAAAAGTACTACTTAGTGATCGTTTAAGAGATGTTAATTTGATTAAACAGTTTATCCTTAATAACCTGAGACATCAATCCATGGATAGCTTCTATGGTAGTTTTACAGCTGGAAAGAAAAAACACATCACATAATGTTATAAGAACTGAAAACTGTTTTGAACATGTAAGTTCCCTCCCCCCATTCCCGACTCCTTGTACCCCCAATAATGATTTTCTGTTCTATTGATACTTTACAAACCATAATTTACAGTTTACTCTTATGATTTTTAGCCTTCTGCATGTCTTTTAACCATTTCATTAGAGTTGACCCTTGAAGAACGTGGGAATTAGGGGTACCAAATCTTCCACACAGTTAAAAATTCACATATAACTTTTGACTCCCCCAAAACTTAACTACTAATAGCCTAGTGTTAATGGGAAGCTTAATAATAACATAAACTGTTAACACATATTTGTATATTACATGTATTATATACTGTATTCATACAACAAAGCTAGAGAAAAGTGTTAAGAAAATCTATATTTACATTACTGTACTGTATTTATAGGAAAAAAAACCTATGTATAAGTGGATCCATGCAGTTCAAACCCACTTTGTTCAAGAGTCAACTATACTCATTAGAACCCTCACAAGAGAAGAGTATAAAATTTGATATAAATTCATACGAGTTTTTGTTACTTATCAACAGGTTTGAGAAAAATTCTATTTTGGAAGGTAACTGAAATTATATATTATTCATCATTATAGACTAATTCTGATATTACATTAAAATCTTATTCCTTATTGTTTATTACTTAGAATTATTAAAAAAGAGATTTTAAAGAGTCCTATGGTTTTTTCCGAAATAATCACAAACATCCTTCAAACAATTAAAGGTCAAAGTCAGTGGGTGAAGGACTTAGATTTTAGAACTGATAAAAAATAGAAAGCAAAAAACAATAAAACCTCCCAATATTTAGAAGATATACAGTTCTTATAAAGTTACCCAAGAAAGGAAAATTCTCTACTTGTGTACTACTACTTTTGTCCTCCCTACTTTTCTTCTTACATAATTGGAGATATTACCATTGTGGAATTTTTGCTTGCTAAGGAACTGAATTGTAAATGTAGATAAAATTATAAATCACAAACAATATAAAGATAGATGAGCAAAAACATACACTGAATACAGGTACCAAAAATAAGACCTAATACTGAAGAAAGGCTACTAGCTCTATACCTTCTAAAAAGTCATGGAAAAGAATAAGATAATTTAACCCAAGATGGCTTCTGCTCCTAACACACTTTTCCTTCCCTTCTTCTCCCTTTTCTTTTCTATTGACCAGTCTGGTTTTTCTTAAGATGGATACCAAGGTATCAGTTTATATAGATGTCAATATAGTTTTCCCTTACTCTGTGCCCCAAATTATCACATTTAAGTTCAAACTTTTGTGAAAGTCCATGCTATTTAGGTAATCTTCCCAATCGTCTATGCATTTGAAGCGCCACCTGATTATTTCATAAGTTATCAGAGAACACATTCCAAGTTTGTTCTTAATAAATTCTTGGTAGTGAAATTTGGGATACTAAATTACTGTATTAAGGATAATTTCAAAAAAATAAGAGAGATGGAATCATTTCTCTGATATTCAGGGGTTTAGAACTTCATAAAAATGTGAAATTTGAAGAATTTAAGAAATCTCAACATAATCCCTCAAAAGATGATTACGTTAGAATAGATTTGGATGTCCTTTTGCAGGATTTTTTTTTTTTTTAAAGATCCAGTGATGGATTAGTTTTCTTTAGTACACTTTCTAGCTAGATCTAGAAAAGATGACTGGGTGTTTTTCATTACATTACGTAGATCTTTAAGCCTTTAATGTTTTAGCTAAAATTTGCATTTGACAATTCTTAAGGTCCCAAGAAATTAACATTCAGGTAACATTCTAAGTTGTAAATAAGTTGAAACATAAGGAATATGAATCCTATTATAATGTGCAAATTTTGAACCAAAAAGAACTAGTTAGGGGCAGAAATAGATTTGTTCTTACCTGTCTCTTGTAGCTTTGGCAAGTTTGTCTTCTGACTTTCTGTCATGTGTTTCTAAACCCAACATGAAACTCCCTCGTCCCAGCTGGGCTTCTGACTGTTCTAATTTTTCAGACAAATCAAAGACCTGACCAGTGGTATAGTCTGCATTCTGTAGGGAAAATAGTATTATGTCAGTGTGTGTGTGCATATATATATTTTAATGTAAATTTTTTCTATTTAGAACATTTCATTTACAAAGAATTCCACCATGAAATATAAGTTTGATAGTCGCTGATCAAAAGAAATAAAATTTACTTGTAAAACTGACTCCAAAGTTCAAGCAGCTCAAGTGTAGAGTTTTCCCCCCTTTAGAATTTCAAGATTAAATTTGGAATTCTTTTTGAGTCATTAAATCTAATATTTGTTATTATGAGAGGCTATGAAGTACACAGGCCTGAGTCTCAGGTTTGGCCCTGCTGCAGATTAGCTGGGAGGCCGTGGGAAAACTCCTTTACCTTTCTGTGCCTTTAAGACGTCTTCTGAAAATGGAGGAGAGGACAGTGATAATTTCTATATTAAGGCTATTGTGAAGACTAAGTTAAGTAATGTATACAGAGTAAAGCATATAAAGCTCTTAGGACTGTCCATGGCAGCTGGTAAAGGCTTAAATTTTGTTAGCTAATTTTGTTATCTGTTCTTGTTGAAATTTCAGCATTTAATAGTTAACAATTTTTAAAAAATAACATTTGTCTTAGGTTTTCTGATTATAAAGTTAATAGTTATTACAGACAATCTGGAAAATGTAGAGCAAGCAAGCAAAATAAAGAGGAAAAGAAACACCTATAATCCACCTAGCTATGACCACGGTTATATTTTAGAGTATTGCTATATGCTTGCACAAAAACCTAACATTTGTTAAGCTGGAATACTACATATACCATTTTGTCCCTTGATATTTCTTTCTTTTTAAAAAGAAAACTAACAGTTACCTATGTGTATTTAAGCATTAAACCTTAAGCATTTTTATGGGTTATCTTTTAAAAAATGTTATAATCTAAAATACAAAACAACTTTTCATTAAGATGAGTTATGAAATATATGTTCCATTTCTTTCCCTTATCTTCAAAAGAAGAGAGTGACAATTAAATAAACGACTTGGCAACAAGTACATTACTCTACTTACTCAATCTGTAAGACAGTGTACAAGACCTACAGTTCAACCACCAAACATTAAAAATTATTTGCTGTCATCATACTCACTACAGAGGGCCCTTTACAATGTTACCAGCTCTTCCAATGATTTTATAAATTGATGATATTTTTTAAAGATGCAATTATATTCACTTTGTCTGGATCTAAACAGTTTAGGACACCAGACATTTCCCCCTCTATAGATTTGAAGAAAACTTAAGGTTTGTAGACCACATTTGGAAGATTTAGCTCAAGCCATAAAAATGTAGGATGGCAGGAACAGTTATACTATTAAAATGAAATAAAATGACATCAATTACATTTTAAAAACACAGAGAATGAATAGGGAATTAATTTCTTAAATCAGAAAATAACTTTTTCCTGGTAGCTTTTAGGTTATATGCTTTAGCTGGAGAAAGAGATGGATTGAACATACATTTATATAACTTTTCTTTTCATTTTTAAGACTTCTTTGGTTTATTTGAGAGAAAGAGAGAATGACAGGGGGGAGGCACAGAGAGAGAGAAGGAGAAGCAGATTCCCTGCTGAGCAGGAAGCCCAACGAGGGGCTTGATCCCAGGACCCCGGGATCATGACTTGAGCCGAAGGCACATACTTAACCAACTGAGCCACTCAGGAGCCCTATAAATTTTTTCTTAAAATGCTACAATGTACCATATATACAACCACAAAAAACAAGAAAATATAATTTAATCTCTTCTTGATTATTAATGTCTTCAATATATGCAGTGCTGGAATATAGGGATAGCCAAAGGCTGAGTAGGTAGAGTTGTTTGCCTTTACACAAAGGTTCAGACTGCTCTGGTCTTAGTGTTTTCTCCCTCTGCCATCATATGTCACTTCTGGTTCTCATTAGTACACTTGCCTCTAAGGAAACAACTCATACAAAGCATTTAGCAGCATATGGCACAACGGAAGCACTTAATAAATGTTTGCTATAATGATCACTTTCCTTCCTTCTAATTTGCTACTTCTGATGGTTGAGGTTACAAAATAAGAACAGAAGGACTGTCAGAACTCTATTTAAAATCATAGAAAGGGTTGCCCGGGTGGCTCAGTCAGTTAAGTGTCCGACTTTTGGTTTCAGCTTGGGTCAGGATATCAGGGTCGTGGGATTGAGCCCTCTGTTGGGCTCCATGCTCAGCAGGGAGTCTGCTTGGGATTGTTTCTCTCCCTCTGCCCCTGCTCAGGCTCTCTCTCCTCTAAATAAAATCTTAAAAAGAAATAAAATCATAGAAGATATGCTCAAGTGAGGCTTTTTCCTATGAACAAACAAATGAATCAAACAAAAAATAATAACTTACTGAGGCTTTATTATATGCTAGGCACTTTGTTAACTGATTTCTATAAAAAATTTCATTTAATTCTCATCGTACTTAATGATGTAGTAACTGTTACCACTGAACCCAGAATAACTTTCTGAAGGCCACACACAGCTAAAGTGCCAGAGTTGTTTCTGGACTGAGTTTCTCTTATACCAAATTTTGTGGTTCTAATCATTATGCTATTCTGTACTATGTGAGATGGCAGACTTAAAAAAAAAAAAAAAAAAAGAAAAAAAAGCAACTGTTCCTGACTAAGCTCTAGATAGAAGCTTGTAAAATAAACATCCTTCTAAGTATGTTAGGTTTTAATGATATATTGGAAAAAATTCAGTGATTTATTTTATCTTATTTTTTGCTGCCCAGCATCTCCTACTTTAAGTTAATGATACTCTGATTTCCTTCTGGGGACAACCCTTCCTGATTCTTAGTCCATGTGCACCTGAAAGTTTTTTCTACCCCAGCCCAGCAGTGAAGTACTGCCCTGGCACAGCCGTGGTTCATTCCCTTGGCCCAGAGCAGGTTTAAAGATGGGCATGTGACCTAAACAAAGCTCAGACACAGGTTTTGTCTGGAGTTATGCGTGAGTATGTGTATCTTGATCTTCTCTTTTGAATGTGAAAATGAGAGGCTGGGAGGCCTGAAGTTAATGCTGCCATCTTGTTTTCTTTTCCTCCCCCCCCACCCCCTGCTTTAAAAAAAAAAGAATTATTTATTTATTTTAGAGAGACCATGAGCAGGAGGGGCAGAGGGAGAGAGAGACAGAATCCCAAGCTGACTCTGCTCTGAGCACAGAGCCTGACATGGGGTTCAATTTCATGACCCTGAGATCAGGGCCTGAGCCAAAACCAAGAGTCGGATACTTAAATCGCAGACGCAACCCAGTCACTCCTGCCATCTTGTTTTTAATGAAGCCCAAAACTGAAGCCAACTGATATGAAATCAAAGCTGAGACAGAAAGACCAAGACCTCATAATACTGTTTTAATGCAAGCTTGCTATGCCTGAAGTAAGCCCTACTGGGCTTTGGAGGTTAAAGGATTCTCTTTTTTGTTTAGGCCATTTTGGTTGGGTCTCCTGTCACTTGTAACTGGGGCCTACCTGAGACACCTGATACAACAAAAAACACTATTTGTATTTTTTTCTCTGTAAGTCTCTTCAAGGCAGGGGCAGATTTCACCCTCATCTGGCCACTTACATTTGTCACTTGGACTTAGTCTCAAGGGTACATGACACAGATGTTGGCTTAGCCTAGTATCCCATCCAGCTCTGGTCATGTGCAGAATCTGAGCCTAGCCCTGATGTCTTGGCAAAGTCAAGTATAGCCTTTCCATGAAAAAGAGTTTCAGATATTAAACAATTTATGTAGCTTAGATAAAATTCAAACGTATCCCTTGGAAAGATAGTACTTACAGTAAGCAAACTAGAGGAACTCAGCGTATTCACCCAGTATTTATTCCACAAAAGCTCAAGCAATTTCCGATCCAATGAGGATTTGAAATATGAGACTTCTAAGGCATAATATCTATGAAACGAAAGGACAAATTTGGTAAGTAAAAAAAAAAAAAAAATCATCTGTATCATATAAAGGTTATGGCTAAATTTAAGTGAATTACATTCTATATCCAAATAGTTACATTTTAGTTTTTAGTCCTATAGAACAACAATAGGTAACCATGTTTTCCTTATGCTTCAGAGGTGTGGTTTCAAATCTTCTGTTAACTAAACTTTCTTGTGTTATATTTCTTCCCACTGTAGAGCCCAGAAATTCCCCAAACTTATCAACAATCAGTCAGAACTTCTGAATGACATGTGTTTATGCATGTTATCAAGTTTATAAATTCTAGCCAATAGAACGTAAACTTAATGAACTGCCTCTCTACAGTCAATGATACTTTTTGATAGGCTTTTAAAAATACTGAAAATGACATGTGGATTTCCCATTTCTCCCTTTCTAATCCCCTAATTAGGACCTATTGCTTTTTTGGAAAACAAACCTTAAAGTAGAATTCTTAGAGTACCTAAAAAAAAATAATGCTTCCAAAGGTGCCTAATTTATAATCAGTGAGTGCAAGAAATATTTGGTTAAATGTATGAAAAACATGTATTTTTAAAGTAATAAATATTTAAATATCTCACTAGGTATTGTACATTAGTAGATGCAAAGAAACGCAAGGGAGTTTTTTACCTTAAGGAGCTTATTACTATTTATAGGGGAGATGTGGTATGAATCCACAAAAAATTAAATATAATGATATATACTGAATAACAGTAAGTGATGCTATAGTGCATATAATAAAATTAATCACTTACCTATTAAATGTTAGAGATAATGAGTACTCACAGTGTAGACAGAATTGCCTGAGAAGCCCCAGGGAGAAGGCAGGACTGAGAAGTAACCCTTACATGAGTCTATGGTGTGCATATGTTGACAGCAAGGAGGGCATTAGGCAGGGAGCACTGACTCATAAACAGGAAAGTCATGAAAGGAATAGTAAGTAAATCACTTTGTCTGGATAGTTAAGCAAAAGCAGAATAATTATGTGATGGAAACCTAGAAAGCTTTGTTGGGGTCTACTTGGTAGAATATATTACATAAAAGTTATGAAATTTAAACTTCATGGGTGGGGGGACGGGTTATTTAGGTGATGGGGATTAAGGAGTGCACAAGGTGTTGTATGGAAATACTGAATCACTGTATTATACGCCTGGAACTAATATTACACTGTGTTAACTAACTGGAACGTAATAAAAACCTAAAAAAATAAATTTAAACTTTATCTTCTAGGTAGTAGGAGACTCATGGAAAATGTTTGGGCAGAGCAATGATAGGGCCAAAGAGGTGTTTTAAGAAAACTAGCTTGTGATAGATGTGTTTCAGAGAAACCATAGGTAGAGAGACCACAAAGGATATTATTGCAGGGCAACAGATGTGAAGAAAGGCTCAGATGCAGGTTAGTGGTGCAAAAGATTAAGACGTGTGGAAACAATAAGAAATACTTGTTGATTCAATTCAGGAGTGAGTGAAGAATAAAAAAGAATAAGAATTTAAGGACATCAGAATTAAGTGAGGATCTTTTCAAGATTAAGATACCTATGCAGATCTGAAGATGGACAGGACACGGCTAATGAAATGTGGAAGTGGAACAGCGTATTTTTTGAGCACCTATTATGTCCTGGGTGCTTTACATATATTCTCATTTAGTCTTTCCTATAACTATACATAGAAAGCATTTATTACTTCCAGTCTATAGACAAAGAAACGTTTAGGGAGAAAATACTCAAAGCCACATAGCTAGTAAGTGGAAGAGAAAGGATATGAAAAGTTGTATCTATTATCACAAACCTCACAGTTTTATTTTTACATGCAGACCGTAGACATTTAAGAGAGTATTTAAGAAGTGAGTTCCCAGGAGTAAGGGAGTTAAGTATAGGGAGGGGACGAGGGGCTCAAGTAGGAAGGTCAGCTTTAGAAAGGAGGGGGTTGTATCTCTGATACTGGAGGAAAAAAGAGATGACAGGGTGAATAGAGCAATAGATATTTGGATTTAAAAAGGATGGAAAATAAGGAAATTCAAACGAGGTTCTAGAACAGAGTTTATGTTTGAAAATTTATGGATCACCTTAATGTAATTACTGTTTTAATTCCATAGGTTGATGCAATGAAATTTTTTGTCTAATATGTAGTGATTAGCTGCAAATCTCAGTAGCAGAGTTGACAACAAGAAGAACATTCAAAATTACTTGTGGAGCTAAATCCTCATCTTCTGTACGGGAAGTCAATAATAGATACTGCCTAGAACTGAAAATCAAGAAGTAGCACTATCAGCATGTTGATTGAAGATATGGGTAAATACTTATAGGAATAACTATAATAGTTTAAGTGACTGCCTCTGGGGGATGGGAAAGGGAATGGTACAAAATTGTTGCTTTTCATAATAAGTTTCATAGAACTATTTTACTCTTTAAATCATGTTCCTGCATAACACTGACAACATACAAGCTAACTTAAAAAAACAAAACACTTTGTGTCCTGTTTTCACTAAGGTTCTTCAAAGTTATAAATATTTAATATCTAAATTATATTCTACGTTTTAAACAGACTGTGGGTATGCAATATGATGTGCGATTTAAGGTAGGAGAGAAAAAAGACCAACATAAACTGCACATAATACCTCATCACCAAATAATTTAGGAATGGATCTATAAGCAGCCTGCCCCAAACCCCTGCTCTTCCAACCTGGCACTATTCATTAAAGATTTTAAAACAAAAATAAATTAAGCCCCTTATTTGCCCTATGAAAGAGTTTGTTCTCTCTTATTTAGGAAATGATCCTAAGAGAACATCTTTGAATATCCAAGCAATTCTAGGTTCAAAATTCTAGGCTCTAGCAATGCAGATAGCTAGAAAGTGGCATTCTTCTCTGATGGGCTCGTATTTCAGTAAAACAGGAAATGTAGGTTTTTTGGGATACAGAAAGCATAGACTGCCTCAGTCTTGTTTCAAAAGCTGCTGTTGGTAGTGAAAAAAGTAGTGTAGGTATTAAAGGTATAAGCTTTTTCTACTGCTATAACTCAATATAAATGAAAAAAAATTGACTATTACTCTGAGAAAGTATCACAGCAAAGATGTTTCCATGCTTAAGAGCAATTCTCTCAAACTGGTATGGTTTAAATTTTTTTCTTTTTAAAAATTTTTTTTCCAATATGGCAAACTGTGAGATTTACTTCCAAGTCTCCAACTGAAAAATAAAAAAATTTTTTTTCCCCCCAGAAGTATGTCAGGGATGACTGATATATTTTAAAACTCAATTTTAGAAATTCTAGAATTTTCTAAGAATTTCTGAACAGAAAAATAAGAGCAGTAGTAGCACATGGGTAGTCAAAGTATTCCTAGAAGTCTGGATAGGAGGTATGGAGAAATGGGGACCCTAGATAATCATTTAGGTAACTTTTTTTGGAGGGGGGGATGCCCATCCTTCTATGTGCCACGTCTGATTTAAATGTTAGCATACAGCAGTGAATTAAGTCTATTGTCATCAAGTTCACATTCTAATGGGGTCAATAACTAGGAAGCGAAAACATATCAGATAGTAGTAAGTGCTAAGAAGAAAAATAAAGCAGGGAAACTGAAACACAGTGACTGACTGGAAGGTGTTATTTTACCCAGGGTGACTGGTGAACATTCTATTTAGGTGACCCTTAAACAGATACTCCATGATTGAAGTAGTTAGTAAGCCACGTGGAAATCAGGAACAATTTTTCACAGCAGAGGCAACAGCAAATGCAAAAGCTCCCAGGCAGATAGCTGCCTGGCACATCTGACAACCATAAGGAGGCCACTATGGCTGGGCTGGAGAGAGCAAAGGTTTAGTGATAGATGAGCTCAGAGGTAGTAAGGGCCAGATCACGAAGGGCTGTGTAGTCCATTGTAAGGATTATGGATATTATTTTTGGTGATACAGGAAATCATTCTGGAGAAGGAGGAATATGATCTGACTTACATTTAAACAGAACCAATTTGGATGACAAAAGACCTTTAAAGGGGTGAACAGAAGAAGCTGGAAGGCTAATTAGAAGGCTAGTACTTTGGTTCAGGCTCCAGAATGTGGTGGGTGGGTCAATGTGATGTGGCAAGATATATTCAGAGGGAGAAAACGGTTTTCATTGGTTTCTTTAATACTTTTAAAACTTGAGACATAATTCATATACCTTAACATTCACTATTTTAAAGAAGTATATAATTGATTGGTTTTAGTATCGCTGCTTCATTTTGAAGTGAAAATGTTTAGGATAAAGTTTTACTAAATGGGACTTGAGGGATGCCTGGGTGGCTCAGTCGGTTAAACGGCTGCCTTCAGCTCAGGTCATGATCTTGGGGTCCTGGGACAGAGCCCTGTGTTGGGCTCCCTGCTTGGTGGGGGGATCTGCTTCTCCCTCTGCTTTAGTCCCCCCCACCCCGCCTGTGTGCTCTCATTCATAAATGAATGAATGAATGAATGAATGAATGAATAAATGGAACTTGGGTACTTTGAGAGCTTGCAGACATGCTAGTGTCAAGCTGGCCCTGAATACAACTTCTTCCAATTATTAATTTCATTAATGCGCCAAGTATCTTGTACGTTGACATATTTATAGTTGTGTGAAAGGCAAATAACAGGTTGAACAATTATTAATAAAAAATTCAAACATTATCCTAAATTTTATATTCTTACTACAATTTTATTTTTTATTTTTTTTAATTTTTTTTTTTTAAGATTTTTTATTTATTTATCTGACAGAGATAGAGACAGCCAGCGAGAGAGGGAACACATGCAGGGGGAGTGGGAGAGGAAGAAGCAGGCTCAGAGCAGAGGAGCCTGATGTGGGGCTCGATCCCACAACACCGGGATCACGCCCTGAGCCGAAGGCAGACGCTTAACCGCTGTGCCACCCAGGCGCCCCCTTACTACAATTTTAAAAGGGCTTATGACATGCATTTCATCTGAACCTTTATTCTCATCTGTAAAATTAGGGGCTTGGATAAAGTTTCTTATGATGACTGTGGTATTTTATATTTTAAAATTACTTACTGTTTGCAATGTACACCAAAGTCTTCTATTTTATTAAGTGGGATAGTCTGGTACTCAGAAGGTCCTTCATCAGGGGGTTTGTAGCCCTCAACAAAAATGAAGAAAACAGAAGATTAAAACACACACACAAAACACACACACACAGAAAAAGCATACTTTCTATGCAGCTTTCCATTTATAGAAACATTAATTCTGGGGATCCACATATTGAACTTAAACATTCCAGTAAAAAAAGGTATATTGCTTATACTCTCCCTCAGCCCCGTTTGATGGCTGATGGTTGGATTTGGTTTTTAGATTCATTTTTCTTGTCCTTAGGGGATGTACACATATGCTAATACCTATTCCAGATTGTGGGGAAGGAAACAGATTTATTTAGCTTGTTGTCTAGTACCTGTCAGAATACAAGGGGCACACAGATACTAACAAATGAAAACTGCTTTCTTAGCAATATATAGCACAAATGTGTTGTCTTTTCCTAAAGACAATTTGTGTTGGTTGACTGCAATTTTGTAAATATTATCAAATTGTTTTAGGACAAAACAAGATATTAACCATAACATGAGTTTAAAAATAAATCATTTAAAAATTATAAGGACTTCGAATTTTAAAAATTACCTTTGGGTAGGTCCTGAAGGCTCCAAGATTCACTTTCCCTGCAGATATTGTTCTTGTTGGGTCAATCTACAAGAAAGATATATTTAATATCTGCTGGTTACAAAACTGTTATATACTTCCATTTATTTAAATGTTAAACTTAGAAATATATATGTATATATAACACTACGAATGCATGCACACACACACTGATTAACCAAGTAATTGGAAAATAAATAACGAAACCAAGTAACATAAAAGTTGAACAAAATGGGTAAGTATAGTATTCTCACAGTTAACTTAGAAATTAGATCTAGTTATTCTACTATTTAAGAATGCTATTTGAAGATGTGCTCATTTCTTTTTCAAAAGTTTTCTTTTACTAGATGAACAATTTCTACCTTTCTCGTAGTAACCCAGATTGCATCTAAAACATTCTGAGCATAGCAAGAGCTGCTCTAGCAATTTCTGACTTACTTAATTCAGTCAACATTACTGAATGTCTACTATGTGCAGGAAACTGAGACATAGGTGCTGTGATCACTCTCATCTTACAGAGTGGGGAAAGAGTTGCAGAGAGGTTAAGTAACTTGTTCAAAGCCCCAGCTTCAAAGAGGTGGAATTCAGATTCAATCCTAGGCATAAAGACACCAGATTGTTCTAGTTTTTATTTCTCTGTATACTTGCTTTAATAAATTTTCATGAAGAACTTAAGACTGGTTGCAAAAATACTTACTACTACTGCTACGAATGGTTCCTGGAACTGCTGATTGAGCATCTGAGTACTAACATCAATCCCAGAAAGCCAGCAGCCATAGCCAGGATGGCTGTGATACCAGCCAATTGCATTTTCAAGGCGGCCAACCTAATGAAGAGGGCAAAGAAGACTGAGGATTCTGTTTAATCTTAGAGACACTTGTCATTTGTCTGCTTACATAGCATTATGGTAAAATGAAAGCATGCAGAATAGTGAATAGCATATGCTGCTTTCAGGTGAAAAAAAGATTATTTTGAATAGGTAATACCCAAAGCAGAATACCTGAAACTTTAGGCATAATATTAACAAGATACAAGTACAGTAAGGTTATTCAGTATGCTTCCTACCTTGTTCCCCTCAACTATCCAGGTTCTCAGCCCAGATGTTAACCACTATAACTGTTGCTTATATACCTATCTTGCAGATATATTCTTTGCATATAGATTAAGAGAAACACACACAATGGCATAACACATATAGTGCTCTATACTCCGCTTTTTCAACTCAACACAATATTGTAGGGTTTGTTCCAAGTAAATAAAATATATAGATAACTACTTCTTAATTTTTATTTTTCTTAAAGGCTGGCTTGCAGTTCACTGTATGGATATACCATAATCTATTTAGTCAGTTTTATACTCAGGAACATTTAGGTTGTTTCCAAATTTTAGGATTTTAACATACATCTGATACTGAGAGTGAGAATTTAAAAAAATTTTTTTATTGAGATATAATGGATGTGTAATTGTATTAGTTCAGGTGTAAACCATAATGATTATGTATATGTATATATTGCAAAATGATTACCACAAGAAATGTAGTTAACATCCATCACCCAACATTAGGTACAACTTTTTTTCTTATGATGAAAACTTTTAAGATTTACTCTCTTGAGTATGAGAATTTATTAAAAAAAAAATCCATGCTAACCTTTTACACATTTTACATAGAAATTGAAAATAAAATATAAACTTTATGTAAAGAGGACAGTTCTAAGTTTAGAAACTCCAGAGTCACCATGAGACCCTTAACTTAGAGTTACTGAACTTTAAGGAACAACATTTTTACCTGTTTAGCGTTTTCTATATATGCAGCCATATACTCATATGCAGCAGCCTGAGCATTTACTCGGGTCTCAGTGCCCTCTACAGGCAAAGCAAAACTGTCCATAATGATCATGGTTTCACCATCCACCTTTCCCAGCATTAAGCCCATCACTTCCAAGTTGCCTCCTGATCTGGCATGCATCACCATTTTCAGTAGAGCCAATGCTGAGATTTTGCAGTACTTGAAGTAATGGTGACTACAAAACAAAAGCACAGTATAATTAACATATAAAACACAATTTCAAAGACAGTTTTTATAAAGATAACAAATAAGTACTGAAGGAATTTATAGTGATGGGAAGGGGAGAAAGAGTGTAGAATGTGGAAAAGAAAAAGGAAGTATAGTTCTTGCAGGGTTTGGAAATGATAAACATGTCAGGATCCTGCAAAGTATTTCCTTTTAGAGGAAGGGAAAAGTATGAAATATTTTTTTTAAATATGCTATTCAGTAGAAAGAAATTACAAGACCAGTTCAATAGGCTTTTTCTCCACTAATTTTGGAATCACCAAAGCTCTGATTCCAACTCTAGTTGGATGGTTGTGCCTCAAGATTCTCTAGCCTAACTTTCTCGCCTAAGGGTTCCAAATGTGGGCTCTGACACCCATGTGCTTAGGTTTAAGTCTTTGCCCTGTCATGCTAGCTGTAGCCTAGAGACAACCACTTCATGTCTGTGCCTTAGTTTCCTCATCTGTAAATAGGAATATTTCACAGATTCGTTGTTAGGAGGAAATAAAGTAAGTGAAATTATATAAAATGCTTAGTTTACTGCCTGACACATACTAAAACTTTTTAAGTGCTAGCTGTTATTAGCCTTAACCTATCTTTTATAGTACTCTCAAAGAATAGTGTGTTGTTTCCTTCTGTGCTATCAGCCTCAAAATTGAAAATGTAGCTCTAATATCTTTAGTTCTGCTTTGATCACTGTTTCAGTTTGTCATATGTAGATGTGACTAAACTACTCTTGAATAAAATTATTTTCCATCTCACTGATGCATCCCAAGACAGCTAGGATGAATATAATTAGAGCCACAATCTAATCTTAATGACATTACCAATAGGTAGGTCTTAATTCCTTTTTACAGATGAAAAATGAAGATACATAAACTTCCTAAGGTCAACTAACTAGTGACAGTTGTGAGGTTTGAATGCCAGTCTTTTATTCACTTAAGAGTTGGATGCCTCAGTATGATCAGGAAATAAGTTACTTATATTTACTTGTTTTCTTATTTGCAAAAAAGGAATGAAAATAGAGTACTGGGTTGTCATGCAGATCAAGTAACATATGGAAATTCCTAGTTCAGTGCTCAGCCCATATTCAGTACTTGATAATCAACATGATGAATCTGAATACTTACAGAGCTTGCCTTGTAAAAACAAAAAAATGGAAGAATGGTTTTATGTTGACCACTGCGGTCTTTTCTACCTCTCCATTTGCTTATGCTCTTTTTACTTTCTCCCTAACACAATCTGCTTTCAGGAAAGGGTAAATGCTGTGGGTAAAGAGCCTTTGACTTGTCTTTATTCCCAGAGCCACAGGGCTTTTGCTAAGTAGCAAAGAGCTTTAAACTCTATTGGTAAAATTTCTAGCTCATGAGAACTGGTGGAGTAACGTTTTGGGAGACTGGGTGGAGCCTCGATGTTTCTGAAACAGTTATCAGCAATCAACAATCGGTTATAGATCTCTAAAAGATGGCTCATAGTTATTTTAGAGACCCCTGGGCTGACTTAGTTTTTGAAGACAGGTGCAGTCTCCAGTCAGAGATAAGCTGAAGGTCCTAGCAAGGTGTAAATCGACACAAGGCTTAAGACAGGGTGTGTGGCATATATATGACAACACAGATATTGAGAAATGATAATCACTTGTCCTTTTCCTCTTACATCCTCTGGAGGCAAACTGGTTAAAGAGACAGAAAGGGGAGTCGAAACAAGCCCCAGGAGAGGGGCTTTGCCTCTACTTGCGGAGACAAAAGAACCAAAATTTCTCGGGCGCATAGTCTCCCTGCCCATGAAAACAAACGCTCCACCCTCTGCAAACTCCCATTCCCCCTGGGTGTCCTAACTCCCGCCGCCCCTTCCCTCCCCTGTGTCTCGCCAGGGACCTCCTCACTCCTTAGTCCAGGGCTTCGCCGCCAGTATTTCTTGCTGCTGTTTCTTGTCGTATTTGTAGATTTCATCGATACTCTGGGCTTCCTGCATGTTGTTGGCCAATTCCCAGGTTTTCTGAGCCATACCACTCCCGGACGCCGCCATCGCCGAGGAATCGGAGAAGTTGTCGCGTCCACAACCAAGATGCAACTTTACCTCGCTAGGTTCCCGGGTGTGGGCTTCGGACCCTTCCCACCACAGGTGCAAACTCGTACTAGTCTCTCGAGGCAGCCATGACACCTAGAACCGGAGATGAAGTCGGTACAGACCATTCGGGGATGGCGGGAGCGCTTCCGGGATGCCACGATATAAACAGCGGTTACATAATAGAGACAGAGGAATCTTCTTGTGGCTGAAATGAGAACATGTTACCGTAGAAAATTATGTGTGTGAATCAAGACAAACACAATGATTGGGTATGAGAATGGTATAGCCTTCCGCACCGGAAGAAGGGCATGTTAACGTTGTGCCAGAAACTGGAACCGGTCCTCTTTGTTCGTACTGCGCAGGCTCAGCCTCCGCCATATTAAAAATGGGTAGATCCTTAGGCTGTGATGGGGAAAAAACGTGGTTTTTTTGTGGATGTAGGTACCTTAAATAAAATGTTTGTTGAAAGCCTAAAAAATAGGGATGTCTGTGATAAACTTGAGATATACGTAGTTCAGGATGCTGGTTGAGACCAAGATAAACATGGTATCCTCGTTTACTTCCAGATGAGTCACTGCACATGGTGTAAAATTCTGTGGCCTCTTGGTGGTTTGGCGCTAAATGCTTCTCTAGAGGAAAGTTATTTGACATTCCAAGGAATCTGTGGAAACTCGTGGGAGGCTACGATCGTGTCTTTTGTCGTGTTTGTAAAAATTAACATCTATATGAGCTATTAGTGTTCTGAAATGACCAGTACCAAATTCTTAAAATTAGTTTTCGGTTTAGTCTTCAGCATACCTCTGTGAAACCTCTTCCTGTCCCCGAGGCCGAATTAATCTCAGCAACTTGTTTTCTACCAACAGTTAGTGCAATGTTTAATTATTTCGCTTATTCGCTTGTTTTAGGTGTCTTTCCTTCCCCTCCATCCCCCAACTCCACACTAGATTCTAACCACCAAAGCCTAGGAACCAGTTCTGTGTTCCTTGTTTTATCCCTAACACCTAACGTAGATGTTCAATAATTTTTGAGGGGGGGCCGGTGGGGGATAGAATAGTATCACAGCTCACCTCTCCAGCTTCATCTTTTTTTTTTTTTAATTTTATTTTATTATATTGTGTTAATCACCATACAGTACATCCCCAGATTCCGATGTAAAGTTTGATGCTTCATTAGTTGCGTATAACACCCAGTGCACCATGCAATACGTGCCCTCCCTACTACCCATCACCAGGCTATCCCCTTCCCCCACCCCCTCCCCTCTGAAGTCCTCAGTTTGCCTCTCACAGTCCATAGTCTCTCATGTTTCATTCCCCCCTCTGATTACCCCCCTTTTCTTTATCCCTTTCTTCCCCTACCGATCCTCCTAGTTCTTATGTTCCATAGATGAGAGAAATCATATGATAATTGTCTTTCTCTGCTTGACTTATTTCACTTAGCATTATCTCCTCCAGTGCCGTCCATGTTGCAGCAAATGTTGAGAATTCGTTCTTTCTGATAGCTGAGTAATATTCCATTGTATATATGGACCACAGCTTCTTAATCCAGTCATCTGTTGAAGGGCATCTCGGCTCCTTCCATGATTTGGCTATTGTGGACAATGCAGCTATGAACATTGGGGTTCCAGCTTCATCTTTAACCACCCTGAAATTTTGGATATGTGGTCAGCATTGCCTAAAATATTCTCCCCTGGTGGTTGTGTTGTTTTGTTTTTGCCTGGGAGCTCAAATTAATCTTTAAAAACGCAGCTCAGTGATCTCTACCATGAAATCTTTCTTGACTTCCTCTGCTCTCCAGTAATGATTCCTTTCAGGTGTCTCTAAATGTCTGTTAGGTGCTTCTATAACTGTTACATAGCATTGTAATACTGTATTTGTTTTCTTGGAATTTTTTCTTTTCACTGTAAGCTTTAGAGTTCAGGACAACTGCTCTGAGTTGTGTCCTCTATTCCTAGTATGGTGTGTGGCAAATAGTTAAAATAAAAACATTAGAATTATCGAATCCACACCCCTGCCTGCAGTTTTGACATTAACTTCCATTTGAAGAAAATTTGTTTTTAAAACCCTCTTACAAAGTAATTAGGATAAATGATTTTCTTTTCTACTGGTGGCACACGGCCGCTCAGTATTGGAGTGAAACGAGTATGTTGAAATTACTAATAAGAACCCAGGACAAAACGTTGACCAGACTCCTAGAAGAGGAGAAATACGCAGGAGAGGTATGCCAACACTTTTTTTCTGTCACTCCTACCCTTTTTTCTTTCCACGCCGGCTGGGGCTTGGAAGGTTTGGAGGGGCTAAAATCGATTTAGCTTGGAACGAATTTCCCATGGCTTAACAGCTCCCACTAAGACCAGCTGGTTGAGTACCCCGCCTACGTGTAGGCGAGCCTGCTTTGCGGCCTCCGGGACGACAGGAGGCGCACCGACCACCCGACCTACCCCCGCGGTCGTAGTGGGGGCGGGGCCGCGTTCGGCCGTTGGGTAAGGGCGGGCAGAGGGCTCGGCTTAAGAGGCGGAGCCGCGGCTGGTAAGCTTGTGACAGTGTTCCCTTGCTGGGCGGCCGTCGCCCCTTCTTCGGCCCGCGACGAGCTTCTCTAGGGCGCTCTGCGTCTTCCCCAGCGCAAGCCCGTTCTCTTGAGTAAGCGTTAGTCAATCACTGGTGGGAAGCGGGCCTGGCGGGGTGTGGTCGGGGGGAAGGTGGTGTCTCAGGATTGGGTTCGCGGCCCCGGGGCGGGGGCAGGGGCTCCCTGGGGGTGGAGGTCTCTCGGCGGCCACGCTGGCCGCGGAGCCGGACTTAACGGCGTTTGAGGGAGCGAGGGTTCTCTGTCGGGTGAGGTCTCGAGGACGCCAGACTAGGGGCGGTGCCCGAGTTACAGGGTTGAGGTCGGGGTCTCGGGTCTTCAGGGCTGGGGGCGGTATCCGAGGTACAGGATCCTGGTCTGGGTCTCACAGCAGTTCGGCTGGGGGCGGTGCCTGGTTCCCGGGGACGCGGGCTCCAGGGGTCTCGCTGCTGCATGGTGGCTCGGGGGCGGTGCCCCGCTTACGCGGTCTGGATTCTGGGGCCCCGGCAGCCACCGCCGCCTTGGGTGCTGTGGAGACCCGGTTGCCTGACGACGCGTTGACGCTTCCTAACGGGGCCGCCACCCGCAGCTCCCGCGTGCCTTCCCTACCCAACAGCCGGCTCTCAGTTGCTGGGCTAAGCCTCCTGGAGCGCTTTTCCTTTACTCGGTGCTGGTTAAAAGTTAACATTTATTGAGTGCGCTCGGCGCGGTTCTCTGCACTTTGCTTTGCAAGTGAAATTTAATCACCACAGCCGTGTGAAGTTGGTGTTGTCAATACCTTGTTTTCCTTGAGCTCGAATCTCTCCTAATTGCCTTCGTTTTAGGATTATCTGGGATTGGGATCCAATTTTCAGTTAAGTGTTAGTTAGCAGTGGTACCCATTTCTTGAGAGAAGTTGGCTCTCAGATTATTGGATTCAAAAGTTTACGTTAATTTCTGGGAAGCAAACCAACACTTAGTTTCCAAACACCTCGGAAAATGCCAAGAACCTAATAGCAATCAATATAGGTTCGTAAAAAGCCATATATCCACAGAGAGGTTCTATTTTATATGAAAGAGTGGCATGTCATGTTGACAAGCAAGAAGGAATCCCACTGAAACCAGTGAGAACTTGCTTTCTGCTTATTCTCACTAGAAGGACACGTACCCCGGTGGTTGAATGGTTGCTGAAAATCCTCCCCAGCGATGAAATTTTAGGTCTCCTGCGTACAGATGACCTTCCGAAAGGGAGCAGGTGGTTTTAAATAGGATAAATCGAAACAGGATGGTTTCAGCGCATTTTTACTCAAACGAAGTTCTCAGATAAATGTGATTGATTACAAACTTTGAGCAGATTTCAGATTATTCTTTTAACATCATTATGACTCGCGTTCCCACTGCTATACTGAATGGGAGGCAAAGGTGTTTGAGCAAATGTTTTGGCAATTTTGCATAAGCCAAAGGCCATCTAATTTATGCTACCTTTGTTCATCGCCATTAATGATGTAAGTTGCTAAAGGACTTAATTGTGCTTTTATATATTCACTCTGTCTGTATCCTAACCCTCAACCTTCCTCTCTCCCCCCAGTTACTTGTTAGCAACATTTAGAGGGGATTTGTCAGAATTTGGGTGTGCCCATGGAAGCAAATTGATCATGTGGATGTCACTGCCAGGACAAAAAGATTAAGTACTTTTCATTTGGTGGAAAGATCTTTGGATGGATGGGAAATGAGAAACCTTGTTCTGGTTCACCTCCTCCCTTCTCTTTCTTCTAAGACTCTTCGTAGGCTCCTTCCTGCATCCTAGGGACATATGCTATCTCGTTCTCTGCTATTCGTCCTCAGCCCTGTTCTCCCACTCTAGGGTTTCTTTTTCAAAGCACTTTTCTCCTAAAGCTGTAATGGTCATTTTAAAAGCCTACTGAACCTTCCCCCCCACTCTGGTCCTGGACTCTTTTCTGAATTCCAGACATATACAGATTGTTTTCTTCAGTTTCATCATACTGGATCCTTTATGGGTATTTCACGTCAGTCTCTAACGCCAGGTCTGGTCAGATGTAGCCATGTGACATGGGGCATTATCTTGTCTAAATCGGAGGGCAGCGTCCATATCTTACACTTTCTATCCCCCTAGCATCTGAATAATGCCCTCCTGAGAGAGGCGAGTATTTTCTGTTCCTTATGCTTCCATAGTGGGGAGGAAATTTACACTTCACTTGAGAGGGGAAAGGATGGGAACATTTTCTCCTCTCTTTGTGATTGAAGAAATGGGGAGAAGGAATTGGGCATACTCAGTTCTTTCTGGATCCTCCTTTTTTTTTTTTTTTTTTAAAGATTTACCAAGGCTTAGCACTGAGTGTATGTTTTGGTATGCTTGTATTTCTATCTATATGATAAACATAAAGGGCCTAAGTTTAAGATTCAGACATGTTGACTTTTTTATTTTAAGATTTTTTTTATTTATTTGAGAGACAGCAGAATGAGACAGGGAGCATGAGAGGGCATGGGCAGAGGGAGAGGGATAAACAGACTCTCCACCGAGCAGGGAGCCCAACACACAGGGCTCCATCCCAGGACCCTGGGATCATAACGTGACCCAAAGGCAGATGCTTAACTGATTGAGCCAGCCAGGCACCCCTAGACATGTTGATTCGGATTATGATTAACCAAGTATCAATTACTGATGATTGAAATTGCCAGTGTACTTTGGAGGCTTTCTTTACAAAGGTGATTGCTGATGTATACCAGCACTATGAAAATATGAGTTAATAAAACAGCTATAATTTGTTGATTTCTCAGTGTCAGGGGTGCCGTACATTTTATATGTACCATTTAGTTTTTTCTTCATAACAGCTCTGGAATAGATATTTCTGTTTACAGATGAGGAAAGTAAGAGGGAGGTTAAGGAACGTAATGAGCTTGATCATATAGTGTCAATTCGTGATGGAATTGGGTTTCAAATCCAGATCTTTCAGTTAAATTATTTTCTTAAAAACTGTTTATCATCTACATACTATGTACATAGCTACTGAGGGAAAAATAGTGACTTAGTAATATCTTAAAAGCAGTTTTGAGTGATTTTTACATTGTAGGGTGAAGGAAAATAAAAAATCCCCTTTAAGTTTCTTTCAGCTGATTTTTCTTGTAATTTAATCTTCAGATTGTAAATATTCTTAATCTATTTTGTACTTAGGCTGTACCCACCAACTCAGTCTATGTGATTCACTAAATCTTGAATAATTTTGTAGTTGAAATATGTTTTATGTAAGTTGTCATATGCTTGAAGGAGTGAGAAAGAAAAAAGTGGTCATGACAGCTGGAAGCTGGGCTGCACTCTCACGAAGGCCTTTGTGTTGCTAGGAACTGGCTTGGCGCTGTTGCTTAGGCTTGTTGTTCTTCCACTGAAGATAAACAATTGCACAGAACATCAACATTTTGCAAAGCTCTGTGTCTGTGATGGATCAAGAGAAAAGCAATACCACTCCTTAATCCTCTCCAAACACAGACAAAACATGAATGTTGTCCAAGCCACAGAAGACCAAGCATCCCCTCTCCCAGCTGATGAGTGATGGCTGCCTCTTAACCAGTTACAGCTTTAGATAAGATTTGGTAAGATGCCCAATCATAGAATTCCTCTCACTTTCTGAGAGCCTTCAATCCTGAGCAAAGCTCTGCTCCCAAATCACCTAACAAGCTGCAAACCTTATTAGTCTTTTCTAACACCTTTATGCTAAGATTCTCCAGAATTCCCTGTGGTGGGTATCAAGGATGCATCCCTTGATGCAATGAAAAATAAACCCAACTAGTTTAACGACAGTAGTGTTCCTGGTGGTCTTTGGAGGTCATTGCCAGGAGAAAGCTTATTAGTATCTTTGACTCTTCAATTTAATGTTAAAGATACTACAGTCTAATCAGATAGTAGAACAAAATTAGAAATGATTAAATGTATACTTACAGCTAATAAATCTGATATTTTAGTTGTGACATATATTATACTTACAGTCGTTTAAAAATATTGTTATGGTTACATAAAATAAATTTTAGAATTTATAATGGATGTTAGATTAAAGGGGGGGTACCTGGGTGGCTCAATCAGTTAGGCATCAGACTCTTGATCTCAGCTCAAGTCTTGATCTCAGGGTCATGAGTTTGAGCCCCACGTTGGGCTCCATGCTGGGTGTGGAGCCTACTTAAAAAAGAAAAGAAAAGAAAAGAAAAACGTTAGACTAAAGGGAAATTTAAGTATCTATAAATTCAAGAGAGATCTTCCAAAATTTGTTTAGTTAAATGAGCATGTTAATTTAATAATTGTTAACAGTATTATGAGGAGAACTGAGAGTGAGAGGCTCGTTACTTTTTGTTTTTCAGATAATGACCTTTCTAATTTAATTTTGTATAAAATTCTGCTTCAAAGTATGTATTATCCCATCATTATCTTTTATTTCTATTAGACATAAAAATATTTAGGGAAATTAGGGGATTTTAAGAAGTGATTTTTTTTTTTAACGGGAAAACTGCTGTTGAGCTTTTGTGAATTTTTACTAGGAAAATTTCTTGTCACAATTAGCAAATTAAAAATGGTTTAACTATGTTAACTTTTGTTGGTTTGGAATGTATTTTGTTAAAGCCATATTTTAAAATCCGTGTTCTTGGGGCGCCTGGGTGGCACAGCGGTTAAGCGTCTGCCTTCGGCTCAGGGCGTGATCCCGGCATTATGGGATCGAGCCCCACATCAGGCTCCTCTGCTATGAGCCTGCTTCTTCCTCTCCCACAACCCCCTGCTTGTGTTCCCTCTCTAGCCCGTCTCTGTCTCTGTCAAATAAATAAATAAAATCTTTAAAAAAAAATCAGTGTTCTTTTTAGAAGCAAATAGAATGAAGTTCACATTATGTACTGTTTAATTGATATAAATTTCAGCCTTTTTTTTTTTTTTTACAAGATTTTATTTATTTATTTGACACTGAAAGAGAGATACATGCATGCAGGAGCAGGGGGAGTGGGAAGCAGAGGGAAAGGGAGCAGCAAGCTCAGCACAGGGGTCCATCCCAGGACCCTGGGATCACAACTGGAGCTGAAGGCGGACTCTTAACTGACTGAGCCATCTAGGTGCCCCTCAACATTTTTTTTTTTAAAGATTTTATTTGACAGAGTGAGAGAGAGAGCGAGAAAGGGGGGAGAGGGGGAGGGAAGGGGAAAAGCATGCACAAGCCAGGGGAGCAGCAGAGGGAGAGGGAGAAGCAGGCTGTCCCTTGAGGAGGGAGCTCAATGCAGGGCTCTCCACCCCAGAACCCTGGGATCATGACTTGAGCTGAATGCAGATGCTTAACTGACTGAGCCACCCAGGCGCCCTCAGCAGTTTTTGTTTTGTTTTGTTTGTTTGTTTGTTTTTTTAGGTAAAGCTTGCTTTTCTATATTTTTACAAGTTATTGTCCCCCAAGTATTAAATTCAGTGGATGCTTTTTTTTTTTTTTTTTTAAACTCTCGTATTTGAAATTGTTGACTGGTTCTTTCTTGTGTCTCTTCTTTTCCTCCACAAATATGTTGACTGGCTTTTCTTTATATCCTTCTTTTAAATATTCCTCTGTATTTTTTCCAGCTTTTTCTGTTACCCCCTCAAGTGAACACTGCCCATCATTTGGTTCTGGATCATCTCTTTTTACCCTGTCCATGCTCATTTACCACGGCTTAAACTATTATCTTTAACATAATTAACTCTTAAACATTTCTAATGTGGTCTTTTTCCTTGAATGTGTCTTGAATTTCAAGTATCTGCTGGAAATTTCCATTAGCATGTCTTACTAACTCCAACTTAACATCTCTAAACCAAACCTTTCCAGGACAGCCAGCTTCTTGTGACTTATTCCTGTTCAGGATTCCATCCACATTTCGTTTCCAGGACTTGAAACCTTTGTCATTAGTGACTCCTCCTTTCTTGCCACACATCTAATTAGTCACTAAGTTTCATGTTTTTGAAAAAAATTTAAAAAATTTCAAGTTCAATAAGGAAAGAATAGTTTAAAAAATGGTGTTGGAATAATTTTATATTCACATGGAAAAAAATTAAACTTTGACTCTTGCACCATTTGTAAAAATTAACTTGAAATGGATCACAGACTTAAATATAAGAGAAAACTAGAAAACTTTTAAAAATATAGAAGAAAGTATCTGCGATTTTGGGTTAGGCAAAAATTTCCTACATACCACACAAAAAACACAATCGATTCAAAATTGATGAAAAATGAATGAATTAGTGAATGGATTAATTGGACTTCCTACAAATTAAAAACTTTTGCTCTTTAGCAGACATCACACAGATGTTTACAGCAGCTTTATTCATAGTTGCTAAAACCTGGAAGCAACCAAAAATTTTTGAGTACGTGAATGGATAAATATACTGTGGTACATCCAGACAATATAATATTATTCAGTGCTAAAAGGAAATGAGCTACAAAGACATGAAAAGACATGGAGGAACCTTGGATGCGTATAACTGAAAGAAGCCAATCTGAATAAGGTTTTTGTGGCGGGTTGGGAGAGAAGCAAACAGGCATGATTCCAACTATTTGACTGTCTGGGATAGGCAAAACTACGGAGGCAGTGAAAAGATCAGTGGTTGCTAGGGTTCAGAGCAGAGGGAGGAGTGAATAGGTGGAGCACAGAGGATTTGGGGGACAGTGAAGCTATTTATGAAACTGTGATTGTACATATATGTTATTATACCCCTGTTTGAACCATAGAATGTATAGCCCCAAAAGTGAACCGTCCTGTAAACTATGAACTTTGGGTGATAATGATGTATTGATGTATGTTCATCACTAGTTACAAATGTAACACTTTGGTGGGGGTTGTTGATAATGGGGGAGGCTATGCATGAGTGAGGGGATGTATGGGAAATCTGTACGTTTTTGCTCGGTTGTGCTGGGATCCTAAAACTGCTCTAAAAAATAGTCTTATTAAAGAAAGAAGGCATTATTAAGAAAACTTAAGCCATACACTAAGAGAAAATATTTACAAAACGTGTTTGATAAAGAACTGGTATCCAGTATATATAAAGACCTCTTACAATTCAATAATAAAACAATTTAATTTTAAAAATTGGCAATAAGATACGAATAGACATTTTGCCAGTTGTTAAACGTATGGATATACGAATGGTAGATAAATACAGAAAAAGATGCTCAATAGTATAGTCTTTAAAGAAATGCAAATTAAAACCACAATCAGATACTATTACATAGCCAATGACTAAGGATCAAAAACGGAATGACTGAGATCAAAAAAGACTGAAAATACCCAGGGCTGGTCAGGATGCACTGCCCGTTGCAATGTAAAATGGTCCAGCTATGTTATACTTAGAGGAATGGTTTTGCAGTTCCTCAAGATGTTAAATGTGTTACATATGATGACTAAGTAATTCCACTACTAGGTTCTAACAGTGCTAACAGAACTCAAAGCATATGTCCATGCAAAAACCTGAACACAGATGTTCATAGCAGCATTATTCATAAATATCCCTCAAATAGAAACAATCCAAATGTTCAATAATGGGTAAATAGGTAAACTGGCATTTCCATACAATGGAATACTGCTTAGCAATAAAAATACCCCCTATTTACCGATAGAGCACTACAAGGATGCATCTCAAAAACACTTTTAAGTGAAAGAAGCCAGACTACATATTGTATGATTCAATTATATGAAATTTCTTCGTTAGTTAAAACCGTAGAGAGGGAAAACAGTTTGGTGCTTGCCTGGGGGGGGTGGATGGGAGTGAGGACTGACTACAAAAAGACACAGGGGAACTTCTTGGGGTCATAGAAGCATTAGAAAATATGATTGTGGTGATAATTGCACAACTGTGAATTTGCCAAAGCTTAGGGAAACTGTTCAGTAAAGTGAGTTAATTTTATGGTATGTAAATTCTCAATAAAAACATTTTATGAATTTAAAAATAATGCCAGGCCTTACTGGAAAAAAAAAAAAATTCATGAGTCCATACTGATAAGTTGACAAATACATGTGGAGGAAGGAAGGGCTCATAGAATAGAGTAAGTGCCAATGGGTAAATACGCAGGGCATGGTGGACTTGGAAAATTAGAATTGTGTAGCCGTCTTGATTGAAAGATTGGATCAGCTAAGAATCACCAGTTGTTGCTAAATCCAGGAAATTTTGAGTGAAAGCAGTGTTTGCATGGTCTAAATGCATCTCCTTATGGGCTGCTTATTACAAGGGAATAGTAGTACAGAAATCAGACAGCAAGTAGACCAGGCAATCAAAAATAATATCACCTAATGAAGGGCAAATGGAGATGTGTGTCTCTGATTTTTGACACTTTACAAGGACTCATCACCACGTACGTAGTAGTTCACCTGAGAATACATAAACTGAACTTAAGTTATAAAGGTACAGTAAGCAAACCCCAAAAGGGGAAGTTTGATTAGAAGTGTTGGTGTTAGGTGGGCCATATTAAAAAGGCAACATTATGAAAGACAAAGGAAGGTTGTGGAAATGTTCCAGATTAAAGGAGGCTAATGGCATGTAACAAAGAATTGTGACACTTGACCTGGCTGGATCTTGAGCTGGAGGGAGAGAAAAATAAGCTGTAAAAGACAATTTTAAGTCATTTGACAAAATTGGAACATGGACAGTAGACTAGATATAAAAATCAGTGTTGCAGAAGTTGATGATTATATTGAAGTCTGTAAGAACAACCTAATTCTTAATACACTCTTAAGTGTTTAGGGGTAAGTGTATGTAATTCACCCTCTGAAAAATTTTAGAGAAAATTGTATATGTAGAGAGAATGAAATTGTGTGCACAAAGAACAAAGCAGGTTGTGCAAAATCTTAATAGGAAAGAGGTAAAGAATATGTGGGTGTTCATTGTGCTATTCTTATTGTAACTTTTTTTAAGTTTGAAATTACATCCAAATAAAACACTTTTTTTAAAGTTTTTTTTTTTTTTTGACTTACGGATCAAAGTGTGCGTGTGAGAGAGAGAAAGAGATAATGGTAGTTGTGCATATTCTTTATTTCTTTTCAGATATTTAATGTATGTCATAGGTTTTTGTGGCGGGTTGGGAGAGAAGCAAACAGGCATATTTTGTTCAAGCTTATTTGAATTTCTCAATTTGGTAAGTGGAATTGAATACTAAATGTGGGTAAGCCTGCATGTTGTTAATTATACTAAAAATATTGTGGTATAGCTGTGCTGATTGAAGTGGTTTTTTTTGTTGTTGTTTTGTTTTTGTTTTTTTAGTATCTGCAAAATGGCTGATAATTTGGATGAGTTTATTGAAGAGCGAAAAGCCAAACTGGCCAAAGACAAAGCAGAGTTGGAAAGTGATCCACCTTACATGGAAATGAAGGTAAAATTAATAATCTTCTTTCAACATGTTTTATTAAAATTGTCTCTGAAGATTAGCTTTGTGTAAAATGCAAAACATACTCTTCAGTGAGTGAGAATCTTGTGTTTCATACTTTGGTTTGGCTATCCTGTCACTCTGAGTCTGAGAGCCTGATTCTGGACAAGATTGCATTGATTTTGAATGTAGTTTTTCTGTTGTGTTTTGTATCTCAGTTTCTTCTCTCTTAATAGGGTTTAATTAATAATTCCTGTGCTTCATAAAATGATTAGAAGACTACTTCTAGTACAAGGAACTTTCGTAATATGATATAAAAACAAGTTCTCATATTCTATGTATTTTAAGTGAAAAGTACAACTTCAGTTAGTGTCTTAAAAATTTTTTTTTTAAATCTACAAAAGTGAATTTATTGGAATAGTTTATTTTGGTATATATACTTTTCAGATTAGAATTTGTTCAAGTGTTTCTGAAAGCAGTGTTTGAAAAAGCTTCCTTAAAGCTTTCCTAGTTTTGATGAATACCGAGACTGTGATAGGTACTGTGCTAAGCTCTACTATAGCACTAATCTAGACAGACGGGGCACCTTCTCTCTTGAGCTCAATGTTTTGATAAGTTATGGAATATAGATTAATCTTGTCCATCATATGGTCCATTGTAATCAGAGTCACCATATATATTGGGTTGCCCAAGACAGTTCCAGTTTACCTATTGCCCCCCATCTCCATCTGGTGTGGCATTTGTCTTGGGTAAAGGTATGGGCATCTGGTTGACATGATAAATATATGGTCATCCTAATTGTGAGGGAATTTTACTTACATAGTTAACATTATTGTGTGCTAATTATGGAAGAGGCTTAGTCTTTTATTCTATTTTTTTAATTCCAGTATAATTAATATACAGTGTTATATTAGTTTCTGGTGTTCAGTACAGTGTGCAATATAGTGTACAGCAATTCTGTACATTACTCAGTGCTCATCATTCGAAGTATACTCCTAATGCTCTTTACCCCCGCCCACCTCCCCTCTGGCAACCACCAGTTTGTTCTCCAAATTTAAGAGCCTGTTTTTGTTTGTCTCTTTTCTTTGTTTTGCTTCTTAAATTCCACATACGAGTAAAATCTTTTGGTATTTGTCTTTCTCTGACTTTTTCACTTAGTGTAATACCCTCTAGATTCATCCATGTTGTTGCAAATGGTGAGAGTTCATTCTTTTTTTATGGCTGAGCAATACTCCGTTGTTTGTATGTGTGTATGTCTATGGATAAATGCTTGGGTTGCTTCCGTATCTTGCTATTATAAATAATACTGCGATAAACATAGAGTTGCACATATCTTTTTGAATTAGTGTTTTCATTCTAATGATTGTTTCTATTTCCTTGGTGTTAGTGGTGATCTCTCCCCTTTCATTCATAATTTTATTAATTTGGGTCCTTTCTCTATTCTTTTGAATAAGTCTGGCCAGTGGTTTATCGATTTTAATTCTTTCAAAGAACCAGCTTCTAGTTTTGTTGATCTGCTCTATTTGTGGTTTCTAATTCATTGATCTCTGCTCTAATCTTAATCAGTTGTCTTTTCGTGCATGGCTTAGGCCTCTTCTTTTGTTCCATCTCCAGCTGTTTAAGGTGTGAGTGTAAGGACTGCAGTTTAGGTTTTTCTGTTCTTTTGAGCGAGGCTTGGATGGCTATGTATTTTCCCCTTAGGATCATCTTTGCTGTATCCCATAGGTTTTGGACCAATGTGTTTTTGTTCTCATTGGTTTCCATAAGTTGCTTAAGTTCTCCTTTAATTTCCTGGTTTACCCAAACATTCTTAAGCAGGATGGTCCTTAGTTTCCAAGTGTTTAGATTTTTCTATTCTTTCGAGTGAGGCTTGGATGGCTATGTATTTTCCCCTTAGGACTGCCTTTGCAGTGTCCCATAGGTTTTACTGATGTGTTTTCATTCTCATTGGTCTCCAAAAATTGTTTAAATGGATTTTTAATTTCCTAGTTTACCCAATCATTCTTGAGCAGGATGGTTCTTCCTTTCCAGGTGTTTGAGTTTCTTCCAAATTTTTCCATGTGATTGAGCTTCACTTTCAAAGCATTGTGGTCTGAGAATATGCAGGGAATAATCTCAGTCTTTTGGTATCGGTTGAGACCTGATTTGTGACCCAGTATGTGGTCTGTTCTGGAGAAAGTTCCATGCGCGTTTGAAAAGAATGAGTATTCTGTTTTAGGGTGGAGTGTTCTGTATATATCTATGAGGTCCATCTGGTCCAGTGTGTCATTCAAAGCTCTTGTTTCTTTGTTGATTTTCTGCTTAGATGATATGTCTGTTGCTGAGAGTGGAGTGTTGAGGTCCCCCACTATTAACATATTATTATCTAAATGTCTCTTTATTTTGGTTAACAGTTGGCTTTTGAAGTTGGCTGCTCCCCTGTTGGGGGCATAGATATTTATTATTGTTAGATCCTCTTGTTTGATATACCCTTTAAGAATAATATAGTGTCATTCTGTATCTCTAACTACAGTCTTTAGCTTAAAATCTAATTTGTCTGATATGAGAATTGCTACCCCAGCTTTCTTTTGAGGTCCGTTGGCATGAAAAATGGTTTTCCATCCCTTCACTTTCAGTCTGGATGTATCTTTAGTTTCAAAATGAGTCTCTTGTAGACAGCATATGGATGGGTCATGTCTTTTTATCCAGTCTGCAACCCTGTGTTGTTTTATGGGAGCATTTAGGCCATTCACATTGAGAGTTATTATTGAGAGAGATAATTTTAATGTCATTTTGCCTGTGAAGTCCTTGTTTCTGTAGATTGTCTCTGAATTTCTGTTCTGTATCACTCTTGTGGGTCTTTCTACTTTTATCGAACCCCCCCTTGATATTTCTTGTAGGGCTGGCTTGGTGGTCACATATTCTTTCAATTTCTGCCGGTCTTGGAAGCTCCTTGTCTCTCCATCCATTCTGAATGACAGCCTTGATAGATACAGTATTCTTGGCTGCATGTTCTTCTCACTTAGTGCTCTGAATATGTCTTGCCAGTCCTTTCTGGTTTGCCAGTTCTCTGTAGACAGGTCTGACGTTATTCTGGTATTCCTTCCTCAGTATGTAAGGAATCTCTTCCCCCTTGCTGCTTTCAAGATTGTTTCCTCGGATCTAAGATTTGTGAATTGTACTGTTATATGTTGTGGCGTTGGTCTGTTCTCATTAATCTGGAGAGGGGTCCTCTCTGCCTCTTGGACATGAATGCTTGTTTCATTCACCAGATTAGGGAAGTTCTCAGCTACAGTTTGTTCAAATATCTCTTCTAGACCTCTCTCTTTCTCCACCCCCTTGGGGAGCCTGATAATTCTGACATTGGAACGTTTCATTGAGTCAGTAATCTCCTGTAGCTTTTTTTCATGAAGTTTGAGTTTTTTTTCTCCCCATGTTACCTGTCTTTCCTTCTTTTCTATCATCTCATCCTCTAACTCACTAATTCGTTCTTCTGCCTCGTTTACCCTGGCAGTCAGAGCATCCAGTTTAGACTGCATTTCATTCATAGAATTTTTAATTTCCGCCAGATTCGCTCTCATTTTAGCCCTTAGAGATTCTGTATTTTCATTAATATTTTTCTCAAGCCTGTGCATCATCTTGATAATTGTTACTCTGAAATCCATTTCTGACATCTTGGTTATATCCATATCCATTAGTTCTGTGGCAGAGACCACGGTCTCGGTTTCTTTCCTTTGTTGGGGGTTCCTCCTCTTTGTCATTCTGATGAGGTGTGGTTGTGGGGATGTACACAGTCCAAATTATTGACCAGGACCCAAGCAAGATGCACCTGTTTTATAGGGACCTTAGGGATGTGGGCTGCTTGTTTTTTTCAGCCTGCCTTCTGGGGAGAGGCCTGCCGCAGAGATACTCAGGCAGCCCTGTTTGGGCAGAGTTGCCCTGCCCCCTGAAGGGGGTGGTGGAATGAGCTCAGTGAGAACCGGTTTTTTGGGGCTTTTGTTCTCTGGCGGCTTTCCCTGGTGGCTTTCTGTGTATCTACTGAGAGAGCATCAGTGACCATATCCAAACCTCTGTCTCAGAACAGAGAGATAACAGTCTGCTCCTCACTGACCTCTCCAGGCCACACTGACTCCGTACCTGTCAGTGCTGCTAAAAACCCGCAGTGTCCTGGTTTGTGCACCCCATAACTGCTCTCCCANTTAGGTCTGAAATGAGTTTCTTGTAGGCAGCATATATATTGTGTCTTGCCTTTTTTTTTTTTTTCTTTTTTTTATGGGGCACCAGGACCAATGATCACCAGCTGCCCAGGTACCAAAAAATTATGATTCTGAAATCTCTTGATTTCAGTTCCACAGGAAGAGCAATGTAGCTGGCTTACATGTGCCACTCATGACAGAGCCCTTTGATATGTGTCTTGCTTTTTTATCCATTTAGTCACCCTATGTCTTCTTTTGGAGCATTTAGTCCATTTACATTCAAACTATTTATTTCTAGGTATGTATTTACTGCCATTTTGCTAATTGTTTTATGGTTGTTTTTGTAGTTCTTTGTTCCTTCTCTTGCTTTCTTGTGGTTTGATTGGCTTTCTCTAGCGATATTCTTGTATTCCTTTCTCTCTCTCTCTCTTTTTTTTTATGTCTATTACTGGTTTTTGATTTGTGGTTACCATTAGGCATATAGCAGTCTATATTAAGTTAGTAGTTGCTCAAATTTGAACCCATCATAAAGCACTAAATTTTTACTCCCTTCTCCCCCATGTTTTAGGCATATGGTGTCATATTTTACACTTTTATTTTGTGAATCCCATTATTGATTTTTATAGATACTTTTTAAAAAAAGATTTTATTTATTTAGTTCAGAGAGAGCGCAAGAGAACACAAGCAGGGGGAGTGGCAGAGGGAGAGGGAGAAGCAGGCTCCCCGCTTGGAGCCTGATGTGGGGCTCGATCCCAGACCCCTGTGATCATAATGTGAGCTGAAGGCAGACGCTTAACCGACTGAGCCACCCCGGTGCCCCTCTAGATACATTTGATAATTTTGTGCTTTAACCTCTGTACAGGTTTTATAAGGGATTATTCTATTTAACTATGTTAATATGTAGCTGTGAAATTTTTCCTTTCCTAATTTTCTTATTCCTGCTATGGTCTTTCCTTTCCTTTTCCCCTTTAACATTTCTTATAAGGCTGGTTTAGTGATGATGAACTCGTTTAAATTTTGTTTGTCCGGAAACCTCTATCTTTCCTTCTATTCTGAATGATAGTCTTGCTGGATAGAGTATTCTTTGTTGCAGGTTTTTTCCTTTCATGGATGAGGCTTAGTCTTAAGAGGTTACATTTATGATTCACATGAATCTGTGAGGTAAATAGTGTTGTTAGACTCATTTTCTAAATAAGTAAACTGAGGCATGGGGAAGTTAAGTAATGAGACTAAAGTCAGAGTTAGTAGAAGTAGGCTTTGATTCCTGACATCCAAGTAGTGCTTGCTCTCTTAACCACCGTACTACATCGCCTTCTTTCCATAATAGCTTCTCTGGTCAAGGAGTTGTGTCAAGGACTTTACATGTATTATCTTATTTACTCATAATATCCCTGTTAAGTACATGGAATATTTTGTTTTACAGATCAAGAAAGTGAAGCTCAGAGGGGTTAAGTAATTCATCCAGGTACACACAGTGGTGGCTTCATGATCGGAGCCATCATATGTCCAGCTCCAAAGTCTGTGGTTTTAACCACTTTCCACTTTGGACTAGCTTACAATGTTTGAAAAGGGTTATTAACATAGTTTAAAATATAATTTTTTTATAATTTCTAATATTAAATAGTACATAAATCATGATCTTTAACTCTTTTTTTAAAAAAAGATTTATTTATTTATTTATTTGACAGAGATAGAGACAGCCAGCGAGAGAGGGAACACAAGCAGGGGGAGTGGGAGAGGAAGAAGCAGGCTCATAGCGGAGGAGCCTGATGTGGGGCTCGATCCCATAACGCCGGGATCACTCCCTGAGCCGAAAGCAGCCGCTTAACGACTGCGCCACCCAGGCGCCCCTTAACTCTTTTTTTTAAAGATTTTATTTATTTATTTGACAGAGATAGAGACAGCCAGTGAGAGAGGGAACACAAGCAGGGGAAGTGGGAGAGGAAGAAGCAGGCTCCCAGCAGAGAAGCCTGATGTGGGGCTCGATCCCAGAACGCCGGGATCACTCCCTGAGCCAAAAGCAGCCGCTTAACGACTGCGCCACCCAGGCGCCCCCATGATCTTTAACTCTTAATTCAAGTATCACTGCTCAGTGAGGTCTTTCAGTCCCCCCTGCATCATTTATGGCCCTTATTACGATGCTTCATTTTTTTCCCCTATAGACCTTACCAGTTACTCTCTATGTATTATATAGTCTAATTGCATATTATGTTTATTGTTTGTATCCTCAATAGTTTGAACTCCATGATGGCAGAGATTCTTATATTTTTTTTTTTTCTCATTTGTGTTTCCAGTATCTGGGACACTATGTAGTAGGAACTCAGTGAATATTTGTTGATAAATGAATTCTAATATTTAATTAGAATTTATTACATTTATTGCTAAATAAATGCTAATGTTAAATACTTTTAGTTAATTCCTCAAGCCTAACACTTAAATTTCTTCTGTGGTGTATTGTGTAATTTTGTCAAGTCATTTAAAGTATTGGGATAGAGTGTATATTTTGTAGATTTTTTCCCCCCATTTGTAAATATAATGTCTCTTTCAGGGAAAGGCATCAGAGAAGCTTTCTGAAAACAGTAAAATATTAATCTCCATGGCTAAGGAAAACATACCACCAAACAGTCAACAGACCAGGAGTTCTTTAGGTATGTTATTAGATATGCTAAATTGATTTTAAAGTATTCTTAGCAGGCTGTTGTGAAAGAGCTCTGTATTATCAGAAAAAAAGATTTCTTTGAAATTGCAGTAACTCTTTGATTCCTGAAATCTTACAAATTTTTGAATTTTCTACAAAGGAAATATAATGCATACTGAGAACCATCTACCCATTTTAAATGATACTCCCTTATAATTTATGGAAATTATGGCAGTAAATACATACAACATAAGTAAAAATTAATTGAAAAATTTGAATGGAATTTGTGAGAGGTAAAATGTGTTAATTGAATAAAAATGGTGTATGTTTATTTAAAAATCAGATGCTTACAGGATACAAAATGCTATTTAGTGAATGACCATTTTAATTATTGATTATTAGAATTGTACAGAAGTTAATTTTGCAGCTATACTGAGTTTTTGATATGGTTTGTTTTGAAAATATATAGGTTTTTTATGAAGTATAAATAACATAATGTTATATTAATTTGGGATGTACAACATATTGATTCAGCAATTCTATACATTACTCATTGCTTACCATGAGAAGCATAGTCATCATACAACATTATTGCAGTATTACTGACTCTATTCCTTATGCTATATTTTTCATCTTTGTGACTTTTAACTGGAAGTTTGGATTTTTATCTATTTCACCCATCCCCCTCATTCACTTCACCTCTGGCAACCACCAGTTCAGTTTGCTGTATTTGAGTCTGGTTTTTCTGTTTCGTTTTTTAGATTCACATGTAATCATATGGTATTTGTCTTTCTCTGACTTATCTCACTTTCCACAGTACCCTTTAGATCCATTGATGTTGCTGTAAGTGGCAAGATCTTACTCTTTATTATGGCTGAGTAATATTCCATTCCATATATGTAACCATATCTTTTTTATGTGTTTGTTATTGATGGACACTGGGTTGCTTCCATATCTTGTTATTGTAAATAATGCTGCAGTGGACTTAATGGGTGATCTATCTTTTCAGAATAATGTTTTTGTTTTCTTTGGTTAAATAACCAGTGGTGAAATTAGTGGGTCGTGTGTTATATTTATTTTTAAATTTTTGAGCCATCTCCATGCTGTTTTCTATGGTGGCTAAACCAATTTACATTCCTACCAACAGTGCACAAGGGCTCCTTTTTCTCCACATGATTTTCTCCACGTACTTTTTCTTCACTTGTTATTCCTTATATTTTTGATTGTTTCCATTCTGACAGTATAAATATGATTTTGATTTGCATTTCCCTGCTGATTAATGGTGATGAACATCTTTTTATATGTCTGTTCGTCATCTTTATGTCTTCTTTGGAAAAATGTCTCTTCTTGTCTTCTGCCCATTTTTTGACTGTATTATGTGTCTGGTTTTTTTGTGTGTGTTGTATTAAGTTCTTTATATATTTTTGATATTAAACCCCTTACTGGATGAATCATTTGTAAATATCTTTTCCCTTTCAGTGGGTTGTCTTGTTTTGTTGATGGTTTCCTTCATCGTGCAAAAGCTTTTTTAGTGTAGTACCAGTATTTTGTTTTTGGTTTTGTTTTCTTGACGTAGGAGACATATATAGAAAAATCATGCTAATACCGATATCAAAGAGATTATTGCCTGTGTTTTCTTCTAGGAGTTTATGGTTTCAGGTCTCACATTTAGGTCTTAATCCATTTTGAGTTTGTTTCTGTGTATAGTGTAAGAAAGTTATCCAGTGTCATTCGTTTGCATGTAGCTATCTAGTTTTCCCAACACCATTTATTAAAAAGATTATCTTTTCCCCATTTCATATTCTTGCCTCCTTTGTCATAGGTTACTTGAACATGTGTAAGTGTGGGTTTAGTTCTGGGCTAGCTATTCTGTTGCATTTATCTATGTGTCTGTTTTTGTAGCAGTACCATACTGCTTTGATGACTACAGCTTTGTAGTGTATCTTGGAATCTGGGATTGTGATCCCTTTAGCTTTGTTCTTTCTCAAGATTGTTTTGACTATTTAGGCTCTTTTTATTTATTTTAAAGATTTATTTATTTATTTGAGAGAGAGTGAAAGAGATGTGAGCATGAGCAGAGGGAAGGGCAGAGGGAGAGAATCTTAAGCAGACTCCCTGCTGAGAGTGGAGCTTGATGTGGGACTTCATCCCAGGACCCCGAGATCATAACCTGAGCCGAAATCAATATTCAGATGCCCCGCTGACTGAGCCACTCAGGTGCCCCCCGGCTCTTTTTAAATTTTAGTATTATATTTTGGAAAAGCTCCTTTATTTCTAAGGACCCTAATTTCCTTATCTTCTAGCCCCAAATTTTTATGAATTGAAATTTTGATTATTGCAAGAGATAATTTTTTTTAAAAGTTTAATAGTAGATTCTCTTATGTAGTAACATTAGACAGAATCACTTTGAAATTCTGGGTTACAACTTGCTGTGGATTGTACCTGTCATGCCTTTGTGACCTGGCACAGGTTATTTAAGCTCTTTGTTTCCTTTATCTTAAGAATTGTCATCTATCTTAAGAGGTTATTGTGGCAATAATTGAGTACATATGAAAAGATCACTGGCACATAGTTGGTGCACAATATTTATTTTGTGATCTCATATTTTTTTCATGTAGGTTTTGGTTTTTGAGAATTATATTAAGAATTTAAGAATTATTCTTTATTACATGCACAAATGATGGAGAGTTTAAAGTCTAAAGTTTAAAGACAGTGACCTCTGCTTATTCCTTAGTTGGTGTTCTTTAGGGCAATGTCTTATGCCTTTTCATTTCATACGTTCCCTGACCGACCTTACCCACTCAGAGGCTTTATATACCATTAGTGTGTTCATGACCCCTAAATCTGTATTGCAATACTGATTTTTTTTTTTTAATTGAACTCTGGACCCATATCTCTAATTTCCTATTGGGCATCTATACTTGGATGTCAGGGGCTCAAAATTAACATGTGCAAGATTACCTTTTCTCTTCTTAGACTTTCTGGTGCTCCGGTGAGGTGTTTGCCTAGTCATCCTTTTTTTTTTTTTTTTTTTTTTTTAAAGATTTTATTTTATTTTTTCGACAGAGATAGAGACAGCCAGCGAGAGAGAGAACACAAGCAGGGGGAGTGGGAGAGGAAGAAGCAGGCTCATAGCCGAAGAGCCTGATGTGGGGCTCGATCCCATAACGCCGGGATCACGCCCTGAGCCGAAGGCAGACGCTTAACCGCTGTGCCACCCAGGCGCCCCTTGCCTAGTCATCCTTGACTCCCTTCTTCCCTTTGCCTCCCACAGCAAGTAATTACAGAAGTTCAGTTGATTCTACTGCTTAAATTTAAAAATAAGTTTATTTTTCTCTAATCCCACAAACATTATTTTATGCAGGCCTTTGCTGTCTCTCAGATTTTTTTTTTCTAGTGTTCTTTTTGTTTTATGGTCTAGCCCTCCTACTAAGTCTCTGCACTGCCCTTCATTATCCTTTCAAAAAACAAATAGGATGATGTTAATCTTGCTCAACTCCTTCAATGTATTCTTGTTCACCGGATGATAATTTTATCCTTACTTTTCCCAGATTGTGTTGGCTCTTTATGTCTTGTGCTTCTGTTGCATTGATTCTCCCTGTAAAGTGTAGTTTTGAACTTACTCAACTGTCTCTTGTACTACAGTGTTATGCCAGCTTGCCTGCCATTATATATTTGCTGCCTAGCACAGTGCCTGGCACTTTAGTGTTTAAAGATGTTTTGAATGAATGAAGGTCCCCATTGCAAAAAATAAACCATTCTATTGGGTATGTAGAATTTAATTTTCATAGAATGTTTGTTTTATCGCCAACTGAAACAATAATTGTTTTTGATGTGCATTTAATCTTATTAAAGGATAATATATAATTTGATTAATTTTATAATTTATCAGCATTCAGTTACTGACTTGCTTGAGTAATTGTGGCCTTAAAATTAGACCAAATGTACATGGAAAGATGCTCAACATCAGTAGTCATTAGGGAAACGCAAATTAAAACTACAAAGAGATCACCTCATGCCTGTTAGAATGGCCATCATCAAAAAGACAGAGATAACAAATGCTGGCATGGATCCGTCGCTTGCACACTATTGGTGAGTTGAAGGCATTATGGTTAGTGAAGTAAGTCAGAGAAAGAAAGATACTGCATGATCTCACATGTGGAATCTAAACACAAAACAAAACCAAACTCAGAAAAAGAGATCAGACTTGTGGTTACCAGAGGTGAGGGTGGGGGGCAGAGGAATTAGAGGAAGGTGGTCAAAAGGTCTAAATTTCCAATTATAATATAAATAAGTACAGGGTTTAAAAATTAGATATATACATACATATTAGGGAAATAACGTAGAACATGATGACTACAGCTAACATTGCTGTGTAATGTATAGGTAATTTGTTGAGAATAAATCCTGAGAGTTTTCATCAGAAGGAAAATGTTTTTCTTTTTTTCTTGTCTTTACATTGTATCTATACAAAAAGATGGATGCTAGCAGGACCTATTGTAATTATTCCACAGTATATATAAATCAAACAATTAGTCTGTATGCCTTAAAGTTACACAGTGATGTATATCAATTATTTCTCAATAAAACTGGAAAGAAATTAAGCCAAATATGTAGTTTGTCACGATGGGAAAAATGTAAAACAATTTGGTATTAGAGAGGTTTTTTTGTATTTTTGTTTTTTTTGGAGAGTTTTCTTTTTGTTTTTATTAACATATGTATTATTTGTTTCAGGGGTACAAGTTTGTGATTCATCAGTCTTACACAATTCATAACACTCACCATAGCACATACCCTCCCCAATGTCCTATCCCTCCCATCCTCCTCCACTCCAGCAACCCTCAGTTTGTTTCCTGAGATTCAGTCTCTTACGGTTTGTCTCCCTCTCTGGTTTCATCTGTTTCATTTTTTCCTCTCTTCCCCACTATGATCCTCTGCCTTGCTTCTCAAATTCCACATATCAGTGGGATCATATGATGATTATCTTTCTCTGATTGACTTATTTCACTTAGCATAACACCTTCTAGTTCCATCCACGTCATTGCAAATGGCAAGATTTCATTTTTTAATGGCTGCATAATATTCCATTGTGTGTGTGTGTGTGTGTGTGTGTGTGTGTGTGTGTATACACATACCACATCTTCTTTATCCATTCATCTATCGATGGACATCTAGGATCTTTCCATAGTTTGGCTGTTATGGACATTGGTGCTATAAACATTGGGGTGCACATGCTTCTTCGGATCATTACACTTGTATTTTTGGGGTAGATACCCAATAGTGCAATTGCTGGGTCATAGGTTAACCCTATTTTCAACTTTTTGAGGAACCTCCATACCTTTTTCTGGAGTGGCTGCACTGGTTTGCATTCCCACAAACAGTGTAAGAGTGTTCCTCTTTCTCTGTCCTCCCCAACATCTGTCGTTTCCTAAGTTGTTAATTTTAGCCATTCTGACTGGTGTGTGGTGGTATCTCATTGTGGTTTTGATTTGTATTTCCCTGATGCTGAGTGATGTTGAGCACTTTTTCATGTGTTTGTTGTCCATTTGGATGTCTTTGGAGAAATGTCTGTTCATGTCTTCTGGCCATTTCTTGATTGGATTATTTGTTCTTTGGGTGTTGAGTTTGATAAGTTCTTTATAGATCTGGGATACTAGCCCTTTATCTGGTATGTCATTTGCAAATATCTTCTCCCTTTCTGTCGGTTGTCTTTTGATTTTGTTGACTGTTCCCTTTGCTTTGCTGAAGCCTTTTATCTTGATGAAGTCCCAATAGTTCATTTTTGCCCTTGCGTCCCTTGCCTTTGGCGATGTGTCTAGGAAGAAGTTGCTGTGGCTGAGGTTGAAGAGGTTGCTGCCTGTGTTCTCCTCAAGGATATTGATGAATTCTTGTCTCACATTTAGGTCTTTCCTCCATTTTGAGTCTGTTTTGTGTGTGGTGTAAGGGAATGGTCCAGTTTCATTCTTCTGGATGTGGTTATCCAATTTTCCCAACACCATTTGTGGAAGAGACTGTCTTTGTTCTTTCTTGCTTTGTCGAAGAATATTTGACCATAGTGTTGAGGGTCCAGTTCTGGGTTCTCTATTCTGTTCCATTGATCCATGTGTCTTTTTTTGTGCCAGTATCATACTGTCTTGATGATTACAGCTTTGTTAGGGCTTAAAGTCCGGAATTGTGATACCACCAGTTTTGGTTTTCTTTTACAACATTCCTCTGGCTATTCGGGGTCTTTTCTGGTTCTATACAAATTTTAGGATTTATGTTCCATTTCTGTGGAAAAAAAGTTGATGGTATTTTGACAGGGATTGCATTGAATGTGTAGATTGCTCTAGGTAGCAAAGACATTTTAATAATATTTGTTCTTCCAACCCATGAGCATGGAATATTTTTCCATTTCTTTGTGTCTGCCTCAGTTTCTTTCATGAGTGTTCTATAGTTTATGGAGTACAGATCCTTTGCCTCTTGGGTTAGGTTTATTCCTAGGTATCTTAGGGGTTTTGGTGCAATGGTAAATGGGATTGACTCCTTAATTTCTCTTTCTTCTGTCTCACTGTTAGCGTATAGAAATGCAGCTGGGGTGCCTGGATGGCTCAGTTGGTTAAGCGACTGCCTTCAGCTCAGGTCATGATCCCGGAATCCTGGGATCGGGTCCCGCATCGGGCTCCCTGCTCAGCAGGGAGTCTGCTTCTCCCTCTTACCCTCTCTCCTCTCATGCTCTCTCTCACTCTCTCTCAAAGAAAGAAAGAAAGAAAAAAATGCAACTGATTTCCGTGCATTTATTTTATATCCTGCCACTTTACTGAATTCCTGTATGAGTTCTAGCAGTTTTGAGGTGGAGTCTTTTGGGTTTTCCACATAAAGTATTATATCATCTGCAAAGAGTGAGAGTTTGACTTCTTCTTTGCCAGTTTGGATGCCTTTTATTTCTTTCTGTTGTCTGATTGTTGAGGCTAGGACTTCTAGTACTATGTGGATAATTGGCCATCCCTGCCATGTTCCTGACCTTAGGGGAAATCTCTGTTTTTCCCCATTGAGAATGATATTCACTGTGGGCTTTTCATATACGGCTTCTATGATCTTGAGGTATGTTCCTTCTGTCCCTACACTGTGAAGAGTTTTAATCAAGAAAGTATGCTGTATATTGTCAAATGCTTTTTCTGCATCTATTGAGAGGATCATATGGTTCTTGTCCTTTCTTTTATTAATATAGTGTATCACATTGATTTGTGGATGTTGAACCAACCTTGCAGCCCGGGAATAAATCCCACTTGGTCATGGTGAATAATCCTTTTAATGTACTGTTGGATCATATAGGCTAGTATTTTGGTGAGAATTTTGCATCCATGTTCATCAGGGATATTTGTCTGTAATTCTCCTTTTTGATGGGGTCTTTGTCGGTTTTGGGATCAAGGTAATACCAGCCTCATAAAATGAGTTTGGAAGTGTTCCTTCCATTTCTATTTTTTGGAACATCTAGTGAGAGGATTATATGATTATTGTCCTTCCTTTGCAGATGTTGAACCACCTTTACAGCCCAGGAATAAATCCCACTTGGTTGTGGTGAATAATCCTTTTAATGTATCTTTGGAGCCTATCGGCTAGTATCTTGGTGAGGATTTTGGCAACCATGTTCATCAGGGATATTGGTCTGTAATTCTCCTTTTTGGTGGGGTCTTTGTCTGCTTTTGGGATCAAAGTAATGCTGGCCCCATAGAAAGAGTTTGGAAGTTTTCCTTCCATTTCTGTTTTTCGAAACAGCTTCAGAAGGATAGGTATTAGTTCTTCTTTAAATGTTTGGTGGAATTCCCCCGGGAAGCCATCTGGCCCTGGACTCTTGTTTGTTGGGAGATTTTTGATCCCTGCTTCAATTTCCTTGCTGGTTATGGGTCTGTTCAGGTTCTCGATTTCTTCCTGGTTCAGTTTTGGTAGTTTATATGTCTCTAGGAATGCATCCATATTCTTCCAGATTGCCTCATTTATTGGCATATAGTTGCTCATGATATGTTCTTGTAATTGTTTGTATTTCTTTAGTGTTGGTCATGATCTCTCCTCTTTCATTCATGATTTAATTTATTTGGGTCCTTTCTTTTTTCTTTTGATAAATCTGGCCAGGGGTTTATCGATCTTATTAATTCTTTTAAAGAACTAGCTCCTAGTTTTGTTGGTCTGTTCGACTGTTCTTTTGGTTTCTAGTTCATTGATTTCTGCTCTAATCTTTATTAATCCTCTTCTCCTGCTGGGTTTAGGCTTTATTTGCTGTTCTTTCTCCAGCTCCTTTAGGTGTAGGGTTAGGTTGTGTATTTGAGACCTTTCTTGTTTCTTGAGAAAGGCTTGTAGTGCTGCTGTATACTTTCCTCTTAGGACTGTTTTTGCTGCATCCCAAAGGTTTTGAACAGTTGTGTTTTCGTTTTCATTTGTTTCCATGAATTTTTAAAATTCTTTAGTTTCCTGGTTGACTCATTCATTCTTTAGTATGCTCTTTAGCCTCCATGCCTTTGAGTTCTTTCCAACTTTCCTCTTGTGATTGAGTTCCAGTTTCAAAGCATTATGGTCCAAAAATATGCAGGGAATGATCCCAAACTTTTGGTACCATTTGAGACCTGATTTGAGACCCAGGATGTGATCTATTCTGGAGAATGCTCCATGCGCACTGGAGAAGAATGTGTATTCTGTTGCTTTAGGATGGAATATTCTGAGTATATCTGTGAGGTCCATCTGGTCCAGTGTGTCTTTCAGAGCCCTTGTTTCCTTGTTGATCATCTGCTTAGATGATCTGTCCATTGCAGTGAGTTGGATGTTAAAGTCCCCTACTCATATTGTATTATTATCAATGTATTTCTTTAATTTTGTTACTAATTGGCTTATCTTATTGGCTGCTCCCATGTTTGGGACATAAATATTTACAGTTGTTAGATCTTTTTATTGGGTGGACCCTTTAATTATGATACGGTGTCATTCCTCATTTCTTATTACAGTCTTTGGTTTAAAATCTAATTTTTCTGATATAGGGATTGCCACCTCAGCTTTCTTTTGATGTGCATTAGCATGGTAAATGGTTTTCCACCCCCCTCACTTTCAACGTGGAGGTGTCTTTGGGTCTAAAATGAGTCTCCTGCAGACAGTATATGGATGGGTCTTGCTTTTTTATCCAATCTGATACCCTGTGTCTTTTGATTGGGACATTTAGCCCATTTATATTCATATTAACTATTGAAAGATATGAATTTAGTGCCATTGTATTGCCTGTAAGGTGACTGTTACTATATATTGTCTCTGTTCCTTTCTGACCTATGTTGCTTTAGGCTCTGTCTTTGCTTAGAGGACCCCTTTCAATATTTCTTCTAGGGCTGGTTGGTGATCGCAAATTCTTTTAGTATCTTTTTGTTCTGGACGTTTTTTTTTTACCTCTTGTATTTTCAGTGACAGCCTAGCTGGATGTGGTATTCTTGGCTGTATATTTTTCTGGTTTAGTGCCCTGAATATATCATGCTGATCCTTTCTGGCCTGCCAGTTCTCCATGGATGGGTCTACTGCCAATCTAATGTTTCTACCATTGTAGGTTACAGACCTCTTGTCCTGAGCTGCTTTCAGGATTTTCTCTTTGTCTCTGAGATTTTTAAGTTTTACTATTAGATTTTGGGCTTTTGACCTATTTTTTATTGATTTTTGAGGGTGTTCTGTGCCTCCTGGACTTGAATGCCTGTTTCCTTCCCCAGATTAGGAAAGTTCTCCAGTATAATTTGCTCCAATATACCTTCTGCCCCTCTTTCTTTCTTTTTCTGGGATCCCAATTATTCTAATATTGTTTCACTTTATGGTATCACTTATCTCTTGAATTCTCCCATTGTGATCCAGTAGTTGTTTATGTCTCTTTTTCTCAGCTTTTTTATCCTCCATCATTTGGTCTTCTGTATTACTAATTCTCTCTTCTCACTCATTTATCCTAGCAGTTAGAGCCTCCAGTTTTGATTGCACCTCATTAGTAGCCTTTTTGGTTTTGACTTGGTTAGATTTTATTTCTCTAGAAAGGGGTTCTCTAGGATCTTCTATGCTTTTTTCAAGCCCAGCTAGTATCTTTACATTTGTCATTCTGAACTCTAGTTCCAACATCTTCTTAATGTCCATGTTGATTATGTCCCTGGCAGTCGGTACTGCCTCTTGTTTTCTTTTCTTTTTTTTTTTTTTTTTTTTTTTTTTTTGAGGTAAGTTTTTCCCGTTTTTTTATTTAGTCCTGAGAAAAATAGATGAACAAGAGAACAAATTGCTAAAAGGGTAACAACCACTCCAGAAAAAAATACACTGAACAAATCAGAAGAGACCCGAAACCAGGGTGGGGGAAAGAAAGAAAAGAGTATGATCAGGCTGGTGAATAGAACAGAGCCACACACTAGATTTTTGGTATATTTTGGTGTGTTAGAAGAAGCTGACTCCCAAAATTTTAGAGAAAGAAAAACTTACATACAAAAATAAGGATAAATACAATACAGGGATGGAATATGGCTGTAAAAATGAATTGATAAATTGGTTGAAAAAAGAAAGAAGGAAAATTTAAAAAATAGAAAAAGAAAAAAAAATTAACTTTGAAAGACTAAAGAGTCATGGGAAAAAAAGCCATGAATTCTATTTCCTGTATTCCTCTATCACTGGAGTTTTGCATTTCTCATTGATCAGTGAACTTGGTCTTGGCTGGATGTTCTTGCTGATCTTATTGGGGGGGGGGAGGCTGTTGCAGTGATTCTCAAATGTCTTTGCCCCAGGTTGAATTGTACTGCCTTTGCCAGGGTCAGGCTAAGTAATCTGCTCTGGTTGCTCTTCTAGCTTTTGTTCCCTGAAGGCTTTCCGTGCAGCTTTAGAGGACCAAAATGAAATGGCGGCCTCCTAATCTCTGGCCCCGGAGGAGTCTAGAGCTTGGGGCCCCCCACCTCAGTGCATTCTCAGAGAAAAGCAGTCAATCGCTTCTGTCTCCCTGGTGTCTGGCTGCACTCCTGTGCTCACCTGGCCTGTAACTGAGTGTTTCTAACTGTGGCACACAACCCCTTTTGGAGTCTCCAAACCTAGTAGATTCCTGCAGTGCGCTCCTGGGCCACTCCTCCCAGGGGAGGAAGGGGAGTCTCCCCAGATCTGCTGCTTTTTGGGCCCCGGCTGGAAGGGCAGTGGCACAGCTGAGCCACGGATCACGGTTTATGGCCACCCTGAGCTGAGAGCCAACTCCTTGGCTCACTCTTCGTGGCTGGGTTCCCTGCTCTGATACCGGGGAGCTCTGCCACACTCAGGCACCCTCAGTGTTTTTGTGACCCCGATAGTCCTGAGACCCCACTGTCCCAGAGAGGGGTCCACCTCCCCGCCCCCCATTAGCCACTGGAGCGACATCCCTCACAGGAGCAGACTTCTAAAAGTTCCGATTTTGTGCCTGAGGCTGTATCACTTGCCAGTAGCCGGCTGATGGAGACTCCCTCCCCCCACAGTCTATCTTCCCGTATGTTGCCTCAGATTTGCTTCTCCGCACATCCTACCTTCCAGAAAGTAGTCACTTTTCTGTTCATAGAGTTGTTACTGTTCTTTTCTCTGATCTCCTGTTGAGTTTGTAGGTGTTCAGAATGGTTTGATAACTATCTAGCTGAATTCCTAGGACCAGATGAAATTTAGGTGTCCTACTCCTCTGCCATCTTGCTAGCTCTCCTGGAGAGTTTTCTCTTGTGGTTTCTTAGAGGACTTATGAAGCAAACTGGTCTAAAAAAGGTCGAATTTGGAAATTATATTTTGAATTAAGGTCTTCGATACCATACTTTGAATAAGTAATTAAGCATAGTAGTTATCAATAATATATATACTGACTATTATTTAACCAGTGCCATCTAGTGATAGCTCATGATGCAGCAGCTATCATGAACCCCAGGGCATTTTTATGATTTTTGTAAATTCATTTCTGTTAGTGGTAATATTTATGGGTAATGCTTATCCATGTGGCTTATTCTTCCATTCTTATTCTATACCTCTCTCAGAAGTAGTTGAGGAGTGTTACAATGATTTCTGACACCAACTACCCAGGGTTGAACCAAACTTCACAGATTAAGGACATAGTCCTCCATGAGGCTTCTCTTACTTTGGACATCAGCAGCTAGTTTTGTTGGAGTCCACAAGCCATCTTCATTCTGGCTACAAAATGTGGGGGTTTCCACTACCCTGTCAAGTTTGATAAATCACTAGAATGACTTACAGAACTCAGGAAAGTGCTGTACTTCATGATTACAGTTCTGTTGTAGTACTAGCTAAAAATGAGAACTAGCCAAAGTGGGGAGATGATAGGGCGTGGTCTGGGAGTGGTCCACATGTGAAACTTCTGTCAGCCTCAGGGATAGGTCACCCTCCTCTCCTGGAACATCTGTACTATTGCCACCCAGCATGCTTACGTGAGTTTCAGTGTGCAGAGCTTTTATTGAGATTTTACTGGCCATGTCGTTCCATCTCCAGACTCCCTACTTTCCCCTGAGGTCTGGCTGATATCAAATGGCTCAAGCTTGGATCTAACCTTTTAGTCACATCTTCCTGGTGTGGTCTTTCTGGTGTGGCCAGCTCCCGTCTGTGTTATCTCTTCAGCATAAACTATATAGGAACTCACCATGACTTAGTATATTAGTGTAAACTATTGGGTTTGGGTCCAGGGACCTACCATGAATAACAAAGAGCCTCCCATCCCTTGGAATATTCCAAGGATTTAGAAGTTACTTCCCAGAAACCAAGCCAAAGGCTAGTAAAGTTAGCATGTACATGGTTTAGTCTATATAAGCTGATGAAATTATGTCCTTGGTAAGGAATTTGTTAGAATAACTTAGGTTTAATAAAATATGGGAGTCAGCTGAAAATGGTCCATAGAAGCAAACGATATTTTCTTTCTACACCATTTCTAGGCATATTAGTGATTTTTTTAATTAAAAGAAATTATTCGACTTTTATTAACTTCTCATTGTATTTAATAACTATTGTTGAGAAATTCTTTCATTAATTTTTTTAAGTGTAGGTCTATGTACCTCAGTTAAATATCTTCTTCCTCTTTTATTTTTCTCTTTCTTAGAGAAGTTGAGTATTTTCCCTTAGGTTGAACATTATTACTTTGATTTTAATGCTTTATATCCTGGAAGATGTTTTTAATGGACATGATACAGCCAGTACTTTCAATATTTTTTTCCATATGTACATATTTTTAGCCCAACATCCATAGATTGTCTGCACTGCTTTTGAAATGTAGTATCTGGCTCAAATGAAGATAGAAGCATTGCTTTGTTTTGAATTTTATAAAAAAAAATTTCTAATAAAATTTGCATATGCAAAATTATTGTAAAGTGTGCAGGGACCCCCCTGGGGGGCTCAGTTGGTTGGGCATCTGACTCTTGATTTCAGCTCAGGTCATGATCTCAGAGCCTTGAGATTGAGCCCTGTGTTGGGCTCTGTGTCCAGCAGGAAGTCTGCTTCTCTGTCTCTGCCCCTCCCCCTGTTTGTGGTCTCTTCCTTTCTCTAAAATAAATAAATACATCTTTAAAAAAAAATACAGAACAGTATAACATGAAAATTTGTGACCCTCCCAACCTGTCCTCCAGACTCTCTTCTTAAGCAGTATCTTGTATATAATTTCATGGTTAGACTGTGCATATGTGTACATACCCCTTTCTTCTTCTATATCTGGTAGCATAGATCCTGTTCTGTATTTGAAAATACTAGTTTTATGATTTATAGTATAGGGACCCGACCATAACCTTTTGAGAATAAAAAGCAGTGGAATGCATCTATTTGACCTGGAGCAGTTCCTGTCTGCTGCTAAGGTTTTCATTACAGATGCAAGAAAAAAGTGTCCTTGCCCTTTCTGTCTAATTGTGGCAGCTATGATTGAATGGGGGAATACAAGGGGGAAATATGGAGAGAGAATTTTTGCAATTCAGAAATAACTTGTAAACACTGAAAAGCCTCTTATACTCCAAAAAAGAAACTGAAATTTTAGTTAAAAAAGGTAACCTAGACCTAGGCATAAAACTGTATTAATCAGCCTTTATCTCTGGGTGTAAAGAAAGTTCATTGTATACCAAACTAGTACTTGCTGTGGGTTATGGAAGGTGTCAAATAGCACTTACTATGTCATGTTGAAATTATATGCTTGCTTGTTTACTGTCTAGATGCTGTTCCTTTGGGCAAAGACTTATATACCTGTTTATCTCCCCAAGACCAGCAAAGTACTTAGCATATGGGTGGTGCTCAGTTCAGTATGTATTTTGTAAGAGAGCTTGGCTTTTCAATGTGGCAATGTTGAAATTTATTTTAAAAAACTAAATTCATAGTAAGAAGAAATTCACTAAGAGATTTAATATTTTCAGTAAGTTATTTAATAAAATTTCATGAATTAAATTTTAAAAACAATTTTCTATCAAATATGGTCTTATTAATAAGAAGAAAAAGATGTTAGGTTAATCTTAGATAAATCTTCAAATCTATCAATTAATGTCACTGTATTTGTCAGTGTTCCTCAGAGAACTACTAGGATGTGTGTAAGTAAATACATATAATACATAAATACATATAAATGTGGAGAGAGAAATAATTAAGGAGTTGGCTTGTGATAGTGAGGCTGAAAATGCTTGTATCTGTGAGGTAAGCTGTGAAGCTGGTGACCCCGGGAAGAGCTGATGTTGCAGTTCTGAGTCTGAAGATTGTTAGAATTCCTTCTTGCTTGGGAAAGGTCAGTCTTTGTTAAGGCCTTCCACTGATTGGATGAGGCCCACTCACATTATGGAGGGCAGGTTGCTTTACTCAAAGTCTACCGATTTAAATGTTAATCTCACCCAAAAACTACTCTCACAGAAATATCCATCATAACGTTTGACCAAATATCTGGGCACCTTGGCAGCCAAGCAGACACCTAAAATTAACCATCATAGTCACCACTGAAATCTTTTTTTTTTTTTAATGACTTTCTTTACAAGTGGCATAGAAATAATGTTAAAAATTAAATGCAAGTAGGATTTCACATAACTGTTAGCACTAATAAATCTTCAGTGTTTGCTGACTTGTCTAATATTGCAAATGTGTTGTTATGTGAACAAGTTAGACCTCTTAGACAAAATTGATAAATTCCTAGAAAGACCCTAATTACTGAAATTGATTGAAGAAGAAATAGAAAATCTAAATAGACCTATAACATATAAAGAAATTGAATTCTTTATTAAAAATCTTTCACAAAGAAAAGCCCAGGCCTGGGTGGCTTCATTGATGAAATCTACCAAACATTTAAAAAAAAAAAAATACCATTCCTTTATAAACTTGAAACAAAAGAGAAAGGCACACTTCCCAACACATATTTTGAGGCTAGGGTTATCCTAATATCAAGGCCAGATAAAGTTTTCACAAGAAAAGTACAAAGTAGTATGTCTTATGAATTATAGATGCAGAAATCCTAAACAAAATATTAACAGATTAAAACTGACAACATATAAAAATAATTATACACTCTGGTCAAGCGAGCTTCATTTTAGTAATGCAAGTTTTAATCTAATATTTGAAAATTAATATATACTGGATTAATAGAATTAAGGACAGAAAGCACATGATTATCTCAGTAGTTGCAAAAAAGCATTTGACCAAATCCAACACCAATTTATGATAAAAACCTCAACAAGCTTGGAATAGATCTTTCAATTCTAAAGAAAGGCATCTGTGGAAAAACCTACAGCCAACATCACACTTAATAGTTTATAACTGCAAAGCTTTCCTTCTAAGAGCAGGAAAAAGGCAAGGATGTGTACTGTTAACACTTCATTCAATTTTGTGCTGAGGGTTCTGGCCCATGCAATGAAAGAATACAAGAAATGAAAGGCATCAAAGTTAGAAATAATACTGTCCCTGTTTGCAGATGGCATGGTTCTGTTTGGAGAAAATCCTAAGGAATCCACAAAGAAACTATTAGAAATAATGAGCTTATTAGCAAGTTCACAGAATATGTGATCAATAAAAAAAAGTTATGTTTCTATGTATTAACAATGAACAATCTGAAAATACTAAGTAAACCATTTAATTCACAATAGCAACAAATAGAATAAAATACACTTGATCCTTGAACAACATGGGCTTGAACTGGTTGTCTATTATACATGGACTTCTTTCAATAAATGTATTGGAAATATTTTTGGAGATTTGTGACAATTTGAAAAATTTCATAGATAGCTGTGTAGCATAGAAATATTGAAAAAAATTTAAGAAAGTTAGGTGTATCAGGGTGCCTGGGTGGCTCAGTCATTTGAGCATTTAACTCTTGATTTTGGCTCAGGTCATGATATCAGGGCCCTGAGATCGAGCCCTGTGTAGGGCTCCCCGCTCAGTGGGAAATCTGATTGAGGATTCTCTCTCTCCCTCCCTCTGCTCCTCCCCCCGATTGTGCATGCCTTTGCTCATTCTAAAATAAATCTTTAAAAAAAAAAAAAGAGTACCGTGAATGTATAAAATATATGTGGATACTAGTCTGTCTTATCATTTACTACCATAAAATGTATACAAATCCATTAAGTGATCAATACTTACACCCCAAACACAGACTATACTGTGCATGTTGCCATTTGCATTCAAGAGAAATGTAGATAAATGTAGAGATGCACTATTAAATTTTAACTGCATAAAATTAACTGTTTATACTGTACTACTGTACTAATTTCATAGCCACCTCCTGTTGCTATTGTAATGAGCTCAGTTGTTGCAAGTATCCACTTAAAAAACCACGTGGTGCTGGCATGCATGACTGGCTCAGTCGGAAGAGCACGTGACTCTTGATCTCAGGGTTGTGAATCTGAGCTCCACGTTGGATGTAGAGATTAAATAAATAAATAAGTCCATGTGATGCTAATCATCTCTGGGGGGTAGTTCATTTCCAGTAAATGGTGTAGTGGAGTAAAAAGTGGTATCTCTGGATTCTTGTGTGTTTTTCATTGTCTTTAGTGCAATATTGTAAACTTTGGGTTACACCCTGGGATCCATACAAAGTGCCACTAATGATGCTGGGAGTGCTCCCAAGAAGTAGAGAAAGTCATATTAAATTAAAAATTGAATTGCTTGATATGTAGATTAAGGTCGATAGCTATGAGTTGGCCCACCATTTCAAGATAAGAGAATCCTGCGTATGGACCACTGTGAAAAAGAAAAAAAAAAAAGAAATTCATGAAGCCATTGCTGTGCTTTGCCAGCAGGTGTGAAACCTTGCACTTTTTGTGAATACCTTTTTATGTTGTATTGAAAATGGAACTTTTATGTGGGTGCAGGATTGCTTTAAGAAAGTCATACCTATAGACTGTACTATGATTTGAGGAAAAGCAAAGTTATTATGAGACAACTTAAAGCAAAAGGAAGATGAAGAATCTAAAGGTGGAGAATTAAATGCCAGCAAGAGATGGTTTGATAATTTTGGAAAGAGGTTTGTCTTAATGTCAAGATCAGGGGAAGCAGCTCCTGATGAAGAGGCAGTAGACGAATTCCCAGATGCCATTAAGAAAATCAGTGCGGAGAAAGAATATCTGCCTGAACAGGTTTTAATGCAGATGAAGGTGCCCTATTTCAGGAAAAAAATGCCACAAAGGACATGTGGTAAGGAAAAGATGTGAGCACCAGGATTTAAGGCAGGAGGGGCTAAGCTAACTCTGTTTTGTGCAAATGCAGTTGGGTTTATGGTCAGGACTGCCCATATCTATAAAACTGCTAATGTCTGAGTCTTGAGGGGAAAAAAAAATACCAGCTTACCAGTCTTCTGGTTGTGCAAAAAGAAGGGCTGAACAATGAGAACTTTTTTCCTGCATTGATTCCATCGATGCTTTTTCCCTGATATCGATATCTGTTGATATTGGACAATGCCCCTGACTACCCAGAACCCCATGAATTCAACACTGAAGATGTTGAGGTAGTCTACTTGCCCCCAAACACAACATCTTTTATTCAGCCTCTAAATCGGGGTTATAGGGACGTGTATGGCTCATTACATATGGTACTCCATGGAAAGGATTGTCAACACTATGGAAAATAATCCTGATAGGGAGAACACCATGAAAGTCCAGAAGGATTGAAGGACGTCATCATTTTTATAGGAAAGGCCATGAAAGCCATTAGGCCTGCTGTAATAAACTCCTGCTGGAGAAAAGTATGTCCAGATGTTGTGCATGACCTCCTAGGATTTATAGTAGAGCCAGTCAAGGAACTCCTGAAAGAGATTGTGGATATGGCAAAAAAAGGTGGTGGATAAACGGTTTCAAGGTAAAAATTGTGGATAAATTCAAGAGCTAATAGATACCATGCCAGAGGAATTAACAGAAGATGACCTGATGGAGGTGAGTACTTTGGAACCAGTGCCGGGTGATGAGGAAGAAGACCTCAAAGAGCAGTGCCAGAAAACAAATTGACATCTGACAATCTAGCAGAAGTGTTTCAGTTATTCAAGACTGCTTTTGACTTCTTTCATAACGTGGGCTCTTCTGTGTTAATGGGCACTGAAATTAAAGGACATGGTGGAAGAAGGATTGGTAGGGCATAGAAACATTTTTAGAGAAACAAAAAAACAACAGTGAAATTACAATGTATGTCCGTAAAGTTATACTGAGCGTGCCAGCGTCTCCTGACTCCCTCCCACTTCCTGTACTTCTTTTCCTTCTGCCACCCCTGAGACAGCAAGACCAACCCCTCTTCCTCCTCCTCCTTATCCTACTCGTTGTGAAGATGACAAGGATGAAGAATACTAAATAATTATCATGCTGTACAGTAGTTGAAGTTATCTATTGTGTATGCATGTGTCTTAGTGTGAAAGTTTAATAACTGTGTGGCAAGAACTGTATATTTTTGTGTCATTACTATTGCCTAAATATTTATTGCATAGAACATTGTATGCAAGACTTCTATGGAAATGGATAACCTATCCTTGTGTAGGCATAAGGTGAGTGATGTTTAATATAAAATTAATTAGGTTTCCTATGTTTTATAACTTTGCTTTCAAAGAATTACATTATCATACAGTATGCCTCTCTTGTAATTGGAGAAACTATCATCCTATCATCACAGGTAAATGGTTTTTAAAACAATGTGACAGTGTTTCCAATACTGTATTATGAATGTAACTGTAATACTGTATGCCATAAAAAATTTGTGACCATTCCTTAGTGTATAGGTTAGGCTACCATGAAACATTTGTATCGATTATACTAGGCTACCATAAAGCAATCATGTTGCTGCTTCTTCGTTATCAATACATGAGTCATTATATCTGTAAATATAAATTTCTTTTGCACATTGTCTTTTCATTTCATTTTATTTTTTTTAAGTAAGTTGTGCCCAACGTGGGGCTTGAACTCAACAACACCGAGATCAAGAGTCGGGGGTCTTCAGTCTACTGACTGAACCAGCCAGGCACCCATTATCTTTTCATTTTTGATGTCTAGTGCTAGTAATACATATAATTTTGACAGTGTTTTTGTATCATATAAGACAATATTGATGTAGGTACTGACATGATTCATCTTGTAAATAGATGATGTACACTTAACACTGTTGATAAATACAGTGAAGTACTATCAGTGTATTTTCCTTATGATATGTTTTTGAGGGGGGAAAATCAATTAATTCACAAATGAGAATATCACAAAAGATGATTTAAGGAGGCACACAAACATCTCCCCAGCCCCAAACTCAAACCATCTCAATGAACTTTACACAGTAAAAACACCCTTTTTCATTCCAAATCTGAAGAAAGCAATATTTAATGATGGAGAAGTTTAACTGGTGGTTTTACATTTTATATATTCACTATTATATTTTAATGCTAAATTGGTCATGAGAGATGATTTTCCGTATCTTCCATTTGAACTTTTTTTTCTTTTTAAGATTTTATTTATATATTTGGAGAGAGAGAGAGAGAGACAGCCGGCAAGGGAGGAAACACAAGCAGGGGAGTGGGAGAGGGAGAAGCAGGTTCCCAGCGGAGCAGGGAGCCCGATGTGGGGCTCGATCCCAGAACGCTGGGATCATGCCCTGAGCTGAAGGCAGACGCTTAACTACTGAGCCACCCAGGTGCCCCTCCATTTGAACTTCTTGATTAGGCTAATCCATTTGCACATCTGCACTGTTTCAGCCACCTTGCTGAAACCTTCACAAAGCTTAAGGTCACCCTGGTTCTGGGCACACTCAGAAACTGTTTCGTCTCATAGTGGCCTGGGCCAAACTGCTGCTGCTGCTGCTGGTATGCTGGCTGGGTTCCTTGAGACTCCTGGTAAGTAATGTTAGACCTTGAAAGCTCAGCATTATTTCCTCTACCAAAGCCCCTGGTGATGGCGTGACCCATCCTGTGCCCGACAACAGAGCCACAGCCACGCCAGCCGCAGTGGTTGCCATTTGGGCTATGAGACTTGGCTGCTGGGGTGCAGCAGCAGGTGAGCCAACAGCAGATGGTGGAGCCACTGCTGGGGGCTGAGCTGCTGCCGCTGGTGTAGGTGCAGTGCTCATCTGAGGTGCCCGGCTGGCCGGAGGGGCCATGCAGGAGGTGCAGCTCCTGCTTCCATGTGGCATGGTTACTTGCAGAGCAGCTTTGTGTCTAGAAATCCAAGATTCAGTGGAGACCCCAGAAGCTTCTTCCTTATGATTTAAGTAATATTTTCTTTAGCTTACTTTATTGTTAGAATAACAGGACCCTGGGATCATGACCTGAGCTGAAGGCACATGCTTAACCATCTGAGCTACCCAGGTGTCCTGGTAGTGGTTGGTTGGTTGTTTGTTTCTTAACTCTTTTGACAAAAGTTCATGAAGGTCACAGAACAATCATAGTTTTCCCATTGATGTTTAAGATTGCTGCACCATTTTAGTTTGCGTGGTTATCAGTGCAGTACCAGCAGGCTTCTTGATAGCTGATTTATAAGGAAATAAGAACTTGGATAGCCATAACAGTCTTGAAGAAAAAGTTGGAAACAAAGTTGGAAACCTTAAAGTGTTTATATATATAAAGTCTTGGTATGAAATTATAGTAATTAAGACTACTTAGTTTTGGCAGCAGGTTAGACGAATAGACCACAGGGACAGACTAGAGAGGATTGAAACAAACCCACTATATACAGATATCTGATTTATGACATGGGTGCCTCTGCAGTTCAGTGGGGAAAAGAATGGTCTTTCCAGTAAATGGTGCTGGTTAAGTTAGGCATCCATACTAAAGAAGATAAAAAAAAAAAAGAAACTTTAACCTGTACCACATACTACATACAATATTAATTCAAGAGAGATCACTGACCTAAAGGTAAAATTTAACACTATAGAGTTCTTAGAGAAAACATAGGAGAATGTCTTTGAGACGTTGGGGGTAGATGAGGATGTTTTAGATAAGGTACGAAAAGAACTAATCATAGAAGAGAATCAAAAAAGGAGAAGTCTGATAAAATGGACTTCATTAAAATTCAGAACTTTTCATCACGGGGTGCCTGAGTGGCTCAGTTGGTAAAGCGTCTGCCTTCAGCTCAGTTCATGAGTCTGTTTCCCCCTCTCCCTCTGCTCCTCCCCCCTTCCCCCTACTTGCGTGCATGCTTTCTGTCTCTCAAAATCTTAAAAAAAAAATTATCTTTATTGGTTTCTCTTTATTGTTTTTCCTGCCTGCTTCTCCCTCTCCCGCTCCCCCGCCTGTGTCCTCGGTCAAAAAAAAAAAAAAAAAAAAAAAAAAAAAGAACTATTCATCTCAATACATAACAATGGGGAAAGGCAGCCATGGGCACATGTGTAGGTATATGTATAAAATCTACATATGTTTGTATGTATGTATATGTCTGTGTATATAAATTATCAGTAAGAAGACGACCATCCAATTCTGAAAATGGACAAAAGACTTGGATAGCTGTTTTCAAAAGTGGGAAATCCAAATGCATTGCAAAGGTGATCAGCATCATTAGTTGCTAGGAAATACGGATTGAAACTATAGTGAGGTACCATTGCACGCAAGTATAATATCTAATATTTACAATACCAAGAGTGGGCAAGGATATGAATTAACTGGAACTCATTCGTTGCTTGTAGGAATGGATAATGGTGCAACCTTGAAAAACTGGCAATATCTACTAAACTCTGTGACCTTATCCAGTGACCCAACAGTTCCACTCCTAGGAATATAGCCAAGAGAAACACATGTGTTCACGAAAGACATGTACAAGAATGTCCATGGAATTTTGTTCATAACAGTGCTCCCCCCCCCAAACAGCAGGAAGCAGCTCAAATGTCTGCTAACTGTAGGATGGATTAAAGAAGTTGTGGTGTATTCATACAATGAAAGAAGACACAAACTGAAAAGAAGGAACCGCTGCAGCCTATAGCTATGTGGCTGAATCTCACAGAAGGAATATTTAGTGAAAAGTAAAATGCAAAAGTCACGAACTTCATGATTCTTTTTATTGAGGTTCAAGAACAGCTCCAATGCATCCACATTAATAGAAGTCTGAATACTTGTAAGCTCTGGGAGGGGATATTAATAGGGAAGGAGCATAAGTGTGCCTTGTGTGGTGGAAAGAAATCTGAGTTGTTACAATAGTGCATACTTTTGTACAAAGTCATTGAGCAATATGCCTAAGATTGTGCTTTTTGGTATGTATATTTTTCCTCAATTTTTAAAAATTGGGCTTGTGGGAGAAAGTTTGCTTTGCTTTCCACAGTAGGAAGTGGTCAAAATCAGTATTTTGGGATTTGCCAGAAAACTTTGATTTACTGATACCTTATATATTTGACAAGAGAAACCAATAAAGATTTTTTTTTAAAGATTTTATTTATTTGAGAGAGAGCACATGGGGAGGAAGAAGGGGCAGAGGGAGAGGGAGAAGCAGACTCCTGGCTGAGCAGGGAGCCCAATGAGGGACTCAGTCCTAGGACCCTGGGATCATGACCTGAGCTGAAGGCAGATGCTTAACTGACTGAGCCCCCAGGTGCCCCACCAATAAGGATAATTTAAACCAAGAAGGATCCTGATGTTTGAAAGGTCAGTAAAAATATTGAAGTCCATTATTCTTTCTACTATTGCTGCTGCTGTTGCTACGACTCACAACTAACCTATATTGAGTGCTTACTATGTGCCAGGTGCTGTGCCATATATTCTTCCCTCATTTAATCTGGAGTTGGAGTAAAGACCATATACTTTTTTGGGACTTCAGTACTATCATGCCTCTTGTCCTCCGTATAATCCAACATCTTTGAAATTTGCAACATCAATCTCTTGGACTTACTTGCTTTTTACTGCAGTTATTCACAGATTCAGAACCATTCCTCTAATTCCTTAAACATTTAGTACCTCTTCAGTTTCTTGACTTCTTCATGTTGTGATATTGTTTACCACTCTTCCTCAGCCACCCACTTCAGTAGTCCTATCTTAGACCTGTTACCAGTGACTGAATTACAGTTGCACATATTTTCTTTGATGACCACTTCTAATTTTTTCAGCTGATTTTCTCATGTATCCTGCCTGTGATAAGTATTCCAAATAATTGACATTACCAGGACCTACCATCCATTGATTCTGCTCTCTTAAAGGACCTACCTCTCATTATTTCCTTCCTTATGCAGCCTAAATTCCATGGTCCATTTTATTGACTCCCTTGCACACCCTCTTCTTTCTTGCCTCTCTTTCCCTTTGTCTTATCTATTTGGGAAAATCTTATCTCTTGTTAAATCTAAATCTGAGCCTGTTGTGTGCTGGTATGTATGTAGCTGAGTATGGGTGGAGAAAACCCACAACCTTGTCATTGTTCTTATTTTACTGTACTATTAACCTAAGGTGTGTCCTCACTGCTGTTGGTGGTGCTATTACATTTCCCTAATCCATTGCTATTGTATTCTACAAGGCAGCTGTTTAATCTTTTCTTCTTTCCTCAAACTCCCATCCCCCTGCCCATGGTTTTACTTTGTATTTCACTGCAAAATAGAAGCAATTAGAATTTACCCTTATCTCCCACCCTTGTATCTGCCAGCCAACCCTCATCTGTACTATATGTTTTGCCTTGTCTTCTGTTACCATAGATTGTCATTGTGAGTTAGACCAAACCCCCTACTTATATAGCATTCTGTCCCTTTTCACGGAAAATATTATCTCTTCATCAATTTTTCCTCCTCATCTGAATCATAAATTGTTTTTCCTATTAGAACATTTATGTCAGAATATAAGCATTGCTATAATATCCCCTATTTTATAAAATCCTTTATGTTCCTCCAGCTACTGTCAATTTCTAGGTTCTTCTTTGTAGCAAAAGTTAGAGTTGTCTATATTTATTATCTCCAGTTCCTCTCATCTCAGTTTCTTAAACCTTTTCGAGTCAGGCTTACATTTATGCTGCTCACCCACAAAGATCAAGGTCTGTAGTAACCTCTTACGCAACTATGTTTAGTGAGCAGTTTTCAAATCTTGTATTTTTTAACTTACCTGCTCCACTTAACATCTTACTGCTTCCTTGAAGTATTTTCTTCACTTGGCTTCTAGAGCTACTCTTCTGGTTTTCTTCCTGTCTTACTAGTTCCTCCTTGTGCAGAACACTTTTTTTTTTTTAAATGATTTTTGTATTATGTTAGTCACCATACAGTACATCCCTGGATTCCGATGTAAAGTTCGATGCTCCATTAGTTGCATATAACACCCAGTGCACCATGCAATACGTGCCCTCCTTACCACCCATCACCAGTCTATCCCATTCCCCCACCCCCCTCCCCTCTGAAGTCCTCAGTTTGTTTCTCATAGTCCATAGTCTCTCATGTTTCATTCCCCCTTCTGATTACCCCCCCTTTCTTTATCCCTTTCTTCCCCTACCGATCATCCTAGTTCTTATGTTCCAAAGATGAGAGAAAATCATATGATAATTGTCTTTCTCTGCTTGACTTATTTCACTTAGCATTATCTGCTCCAGTGCCGTCCATGTTGCAGCAAGCCTGGGACTGACTGTCTTTAGACCTGCCTACAAGGTTGGCCCTTGGCTAATGTCTTGAACTTAGCTAGTGAACAGTTCCCTGTACTGATGTAAAACTTCCTCTAAATAAGGTCATTGTGCCTAAATAAAATTGTTTGTTTAAAACATACGATCAAGGAGAACACCTGCTTTCCTTTTGGGGAATCTGAAATCTTGGTATTGGCAAAATCTTGGTGCTAGGCATAGGGTGCCTATGTGCCCAGCTCTGAGTAAAAACCTGGGGCACTGAGTCTCTAATGAGCTTTCTTAGTAGACAACACTTCACATTATGTTGTGTCCAATGTGATTCCATTGGGGAAGAATTCTTGGAAGTTTGTACCTAATTTCTTCTGGACTTTGTCATGTGAGCCTTTCCATTTGCTAATTTTGCTTTGTATTCTTTCATAGTAATAAACTGTAATTGTGAATATAATGCATTCTGTAAGTCTTTCCAGTGAATCACTCAGCCTGGAGGTGGCTTGGAGTACTTCCAGCAGATTCCTTTTTTTTTTTTTTTTTCCTGGTTCCTTTTCAACTCCCTTACCTCTGAACTTTGGGTACTTGAAGAATCCATCTTCTGTGACCATAATCCCTCTGTGTTTTTATCCATTTCTAGGCAATGTCCTTCAATCTTATATCAAAATATTGTTGATCCGTATTTCAGGCTCTGAAATTTTCTAGATTTATTTTTCATGCTCTGAAGTAATTATTTTGGAAATCAAGCAAAATGATTACAGATTACCAAAGTAAGATAAAGAGATTTTACTCTTGTGAGTAGAAATTTTGCATGATTTTAAAAAATTCATTTTAAATGCAATTATGCTTATGGAAATTTGGAAAAGAATTATAAAGAAAACAATTACATTGTTAAATTTAAAAATTACCACGAAGCAACAGTAGAATTCTACATTGCAGAGAAGCTCTGAGGTTTAGACTAAGCTAAAAAATTACAGGGGCGCCTGGGTGGCTCAGTCGTTAAGTGCATGCCTTCGGCTCAGGGCGTGATCCTGGAGTCCTGGGATCGAGCCCCACATTGGGCTCCTCTGCTGGGAGCCTGCTTCTTCCTCTCCCACTACCCCTGCCTGTGTTCCCTCTCTTGCTGGCTGTCTCTCTCTGTCAAATAAATAAATAAAACCTTAAAAAATTAAAAAAAATTAGAGTTAATATTAAGATTTTGGGAAATAGACAACAGGAAATTGATGATTCTTTTTACTAATTTTTAGTTATATATATGTATGTGTATATGTATATATATATATTTTAAAGATTTTATTTATTTGGCAGAGAGAGACAGCCAGTGAGAGAGGGAACACAGGCAGGGGGAGTGGAAGAGTAAGAAGCAGGCTCCCAGTGGAGGAGCCCGATGTGGGGCTCGATCCCAGGACTCTGGGATCACACCCTGAGCTGAAGGCAGACGCTTAACGACTGAGCCACCCAGGTGCCTCTAATTTTTAGTTATATTTTTAATTCTTTTTAGCATTTGTAATCTTAGGTTTCTCTTACTGTGAACTAAATGTCAGACATTCTACTGCTTTTGTTCAGTTAGTACAAGTCAAATAAATCCTGTGTAATATCTTTATAGCTGAAGTTTGAGTACAATGTTCTCAATTAAAGTAATGTCTCTTGATATGTCACCTGCTTATAGAAAGCCCTATTATTTCCTATAATTTGTCTTTTGAGTATTTTTATGTAGTAACTTCTCATGGTAAAAAAAAAGAGAAAGCTAAGTGATCCGTGGTAATTTGTTCTATAAAGTATTATGAGTGCTATGTTAGAAGGTAAATTAATTTTTAAAAGATTGCATACTTTAGTTTTGAATAGTTTATTTAGCCCATAACCACTATAGAAACTAATACTTGTAGTTGATATAGTTCTGAAGCATAGTGTTAACTGTCTTAGGGTCACTGATGTACTTGGTAAAGTGACATCACTTCAGATGACCCTCAGATGACACTAATGCTTTATTTGCCTCTAGAACCATCATAAGACAACTGCTCTGAATAAGTAAGTCTGACCATGTTTCTTAATTAAGTCAATTGAGATGCCATAGTTCATGCATAGTTTAGAAGAAACAGAATACTTAAACTGTTCTGTATACTTTTTTTATTTTTAAGATTTTATTTATTTATTTAACAGAGAGAGACAGCCATGGAGAGAGGGAACACAAGCAGGGGGAGTGGGAGGGGAAGAACCTGGCTCCCAGCGGAGGAGCCTGACGCAGGGCTCAATCCCAGAACGCCAGGATCACACCCTGAGCCAAAGGCAGACGCTTAACAACTGAGCCACCCAGGTGCCGTTGTTCCGTATACTTCTTAATTTTATTTCTCTGACCTACCTCTAATGCCATAAAACATTGGTATTAGATGACAAAAATAAGTTAAAAAGTTAATATTTTCTGTTGACTAAACCTTAAACTTAATAAAATTTAAAGTAGTTTGGAAGGCAATCAGTATGTGTTCTTCCTTATCTCTTAAGACAATTATTACAAATACTATTTGTGGCAAGAGTAAAAGGCAAATATTCTTGATAAATGAAATTGAACTTAGTATAAATAGTAATTTATAAATGAAAATCACATTTTAATTTCTGTTCTTCCACATAAATTCACCAAGCAAAATTGAAAACCTGTATTAAAAACACCTTAAATATGTGACTTTTCAGAAAGCTGTAAATTATTGCTTCCCTGAGTAGGAGAGCCTAGCATTTGAGAGGCATCACCCTGGCAGCATTGTTTTCTTTTTCTCCTTGACACAATAGAGTATCCATTGTGACTAGAGAGAAGTAACTTTGGTTACTAGGTATTATGCTGCTTCTCTATGCAATCAGACTGCCTAAAAGCAGAAATATTAAAAATTGTGTGCTTTTTCCCTTTCTCTCATTCTTTCCCCTTATTCAAGGATTCATTCATACATTCATTCATACATTTATTCAGTGAACATTTCTTGGATATAGGTTGTATACCAGGCATTATAAAAGTTGAATAAAGCATGATCTTACCTTCATTGACCTTATAGTTTAGTTCCATGTGTGATACTCCATTCTGAATGTTAGAATCAAAACTACCTCTTTCTTTAGGCTAAATTCTGTATTTTTAAAATTACGGTTTAGATTCCTGTGTGAGGAAAGAAGGCTTTTCTAGGATTTAAAATTCTAAGCATATGGGATACTTTAAATTCTTTTGGGAGAGAGTTGGGAGCGTGAATGAGAGGCATCCCTAAGGATGCCTGCTTTACCCACTATTATCAGGATCATGTAGGCCAGAAGTGTTTATCAAGAGAATTTCATGGTGTTCATGATGGAAAGTGGAATTTAGTATTCCATAAAAATCAACAGACATCCATTTATATTGATACCGCTTGAGCCTTTCCCCCCTGAAATAGTTCAGTGATGTAATAAAGCAGTTATATGACACTTTTTAATGGAAAGTCCCATCATTTAGCTGCATTGTGAGGGAATAAGACACAAAAATGATGATATCCATATCAGTTCATAAACTGCGGTTAATTATTTCATCTATATTCCTTGTAGCTGACTCATTAGGGAAAATTGTTTTGTTTAGAAATGATCAATTTTTTATACTATGGTATTATATAGTAGGACTAAAAAGGAGAGGAGCTTCAAAAATATCTGTGCTTCTTGACATAGTATTTTACTATTAAAATATTTTGAAAGTATATAATTTGATTTTAACAGCTTTATCAAGGTAATTTACGTATCATAAAGTTTACCCATTGAAATTGTACAACTCTGGTTTTTAGTATATTTACAAGTTGTACAGCCATCGCTATTGTCATCACCCCAAAATGTAATTTGATTTTTGAGTTCTGTCTACGGAAACATGACTCAAAATTAAAGTTTTTCTTAAAAAATTAACATCCTTCTATGGAGTTTGTTTGGCATGATGAAAAAATTCTGGAAATGCCTTAATTTTGTGTGTGTGGTGGTTGCACAGCATTGTGAACATACTTAATGCCACTGAATTCAGTGGCAATGGTTAAAATGATAAATTTTATATTATGTATATTTTACCACAATAAAGATTAATATTCATTTATATGAAATCAGAATTGGTGGCTTAACTTTAAAAGTTTTTGGAAATTTCAGCCTGAGCCATGCATAGTCCTAATAATTTTTTCTCGAACATGTTATAACAAAGATATTCTTATAGTAAAAAAAATCACATTATTAATTTTCACAGACTGGAAAACAGATCTTAAAATTTTTGTAGGTATTTATCTTTATAGAATAATTTCCGTAGAATTATGAAGTAAAGGTAATTAGCTTTTCTGTGATTTTGTACTCTCTGAAAAAGCCAGATGCCATACAATGCAGAATCATTTATCTAAAGGAAGGAGAAGTAAATACACAGACACACGCACACACAGTAATTTAACAGTATCCGTTTATAGATGTTTGAAGTCTCTGGAAGGAAATACCAGAAATGGTAATGTTGGTTGGTTTGGGCAGGAGAACTGGGTGACTGCGTTTCATGGGCAGGAGGGATATTTTCCATGTGTGTGAATGTTTGACCTGCTGAAACATTTTAAATAAACAATTTATTATCCTGATCCCAGACTCAGAATCAAACATGACTGTGTTCTTTACTACTGTGCTTTGGTGACAGTGGATTATGTTGAAATTGACATTGATTTGAAAATGAGCTATATTACTTAAGTTGTTTTCTTTCTAGGAATTGATTATGGGTTAAGTTTACCACTTGGGGAAGATTATGAACGTAAGAAACATAAACTAAAAGAAGAATTGAGGCAAGATTACAGACGCTATCTTACTCAGGTAATACATTCTATTAGTTAGCTGGATTTTGTGCTTCAGAATTCATCTGCTAAATTTGTTTTCCTAAAGTTTTAGTCATGTGTTAATTTTTAGGTTTTCATTGGTTATCTAACAGGATATTATAGTGACAGTTAAGGGACATATATGACATTGGTAGAAAATGGTCTGAGAACAGGTGCCTGGAATAATAGATTCTTGATCTTTGCAGTAGGGTAGTGGGTTTTAATTTTAAATGAGATTGTAAGTTCTGGCTGTTCATGTTTTCTGTAGAGTTATCATGGTTTGAAAAAACCCATTATGATTCCCTACTCCTCTACTTCCTACAACCATGTATTAAAATGACACATGGAATTCCAGCTGCCACTTATTTTCCTGTCAGCTAAGCTTTTAAAAACTTCATTTAACATGTTTACTTAGCTTCCAAATTCTTTGCTTTATGATTTACTCTATTTACTTAGCAAAACCCTTGTTTTAAGTATGTTTGGTTAAATTATCTAATTGCTAAACTAAAGATTTCTTGTAAGTTTTGAAATGCAATTTACTTTTTAGCTTATCAAATTATTTTAAACAATTATCATGTTTCTAGTCATCTCAAGATAGTCTATAGTTTTTTTTAATACTTTGTAATGTTTGTTCCAAGTGTATAAGTGGTCTCTTATTTATTCTGATTTGCACATGGAGAGAAAGAACTTTGAATACATTTTATCAATGGTTTGTTTCCCTTGACTTTAGGGTATTACACAAGCAAAAAGAAAGGTAGGGTTGCCTGCAAAATGTTCTTTAATTTTTTTTTTTATTTTTTAGATCTACTAGCTTGCACTTATTTTCATTTATGATGATGCTCTCAAACTATTAAGAAAAATAACTTCATTTGTGATTTTGAGACTTTTGAATGGTAACATGTTGTATCCTTGGTTTTACCAAGATGGCAGTCTATATGTTACAATTTTTCATTAATATAAACAATCATTCTTTTTGATTCCTGCTTTGCATTTATTTTTGTTGCTTTCTTATGCATCTTTTAGAAATATTCTGCAGCTATTATAAGCCCATTTGTTTTCAGCATGCCGGTTTTTTCCTTCAAATTATGCTAATCACATTAAGATTAATAAAATAATAGATAGTATATTCTAAGATGTTTTTCAACTGTGTGTTGTCAGGATTTGGATTCCTGGGTATATATGCACCCAAACCTACGGATTGCGTTTGTAAATTTATATTGGAAAACAAAAACACTATAGTTTTACAGAACTTTTTAAAAAGAATCTCACACATTCATTCATCATTCATTCAACACTTTTTAAGCAGTTATGAAGAAGAATCCATCTTTAGGGGGTCTTAAAATCCGGTGGTAGAGATAACATTCATACAGGTTAGAAACTGATAACTAATAAGGCTATAATGATCAGGAAAGACCTAAAGGTGTTATTTTGTAAGATATTGTAGGTTAGGTAGGATTTGGATATTCTAGAGGGCAAATCAAGGAGAGGAAGCTTTTCAGATGGAGAATATAGAATGAAGGACTTGGACGGCAGGCTTTAGCTTTGTATGAATGAGGCACGTGTGATTTACCAGTCCGAGTAGGTTAGAGTAGATTCTTTTTGAGAGTAGTAAAAAATTATGATGTAGGTAGATAGGATAGGATCAGATTAGATTTTCTTTTAAGATTTTATTTATTTGACAGAGAGAGAGACAGCCAGTGAGAGAGGGAACACAGCAGGGGGAGTGGGAGAGGAAAAAGCAGGCTCCCAGTGGAGGAGCCTGATGCGGGGCTCGATCCCAGAACACTGGGATCACGCCCTGAGCCGAAGGCAGACGCTTAATGACTGAGCCACCCGCGCCCCAGATTAGATTTTTAAAAGGAATTTTATTTATTTATTTATACACACACACACACACATATGTACGTACATACATACATATATACATACATGTATGTGTGTGGTGTGTGTGTGTGTGTGTGTATATGTAGGTTCCACACCCAACATGGAGCTTCAACTCATGACCCTGAGATTATAGAATGAGCCAGCCAGGCACGTCTAGAGTAGATTTTTAATTTGATATGTGTGAAACATTATACTTCCTTAAGCAGCCTGTGAAGAGCTTGATAACTGTTTTAGAACTGTTCTGCATATTAGAGATTCTTATCTTATTGTTTATTTTAAATTGTTGGTATAGATTTTTAGCTCTTCTTTCCACTAATTTTTAGTCTGTTCTTCATGCCACTTTCCAGAATGATCCTGCCCCTTACCAATTTAAATACTTCAGTGTCTCCTCTCTGACCTTCAGGATAAAAATGCATACTCCTGGGGCACCTGGGTGGCATAGCGGTTAAGCGTCTTCCTTCGGCTCAGGGCGTGATCCCGGCATTGTGGGATCGAGCCCCACATCAGGCTCCTCCACTATGAGCCTGCTTCTTCCTCTCCCACTCCCCCTGCCTGTGTTCCCTCTCTCGCTGGGTGTCTCTGTCTCTGTCAAATAAATAAATAAAAATCTTTAAAAAAAAAAATACATACTCCTTAGCATGGCATGTGAAGTCTTTCATGTTCCAGCCCACCTCCCTGGCCTCGTACCTCAATATTCTCCTTGTCTCCCACTGCTTCTTATTGGGTGGGGTTTTCCTCTGGTTATCTACCATTTTCACTTGTGGATTTTATATTACTTCATAGACGTAAGATTTTAAAAAAGAATGGTGGTAGGAGGCATAGGAAGAAATTGCCTTTATGAAAGAGAAAAAGATCAAGGAGTGTAAGTCTTTAAATTCAAATGGATATGAAGGAGTCTTTGGTGTTGTGTTATCAAGAATGTGGTTGTGATAGAGGAGCAGGTAGTCCCTTAATAAGCAAGAGACAAATTTTGGTTGAGGTCTGAGAAGGTGGGCATGGATAGGAAAGCACGGGAAAAAGAAAATTACATAGGGTTTGTGTAGGTGGCTTCAGTTGGCTTCCTTGACCCCTAGGAAGTCCTGTTCTTTTATTTAAATTTTTTTTAATTTTTTTTTTTTTTTAGATTTTATTTATTTATTTGTCAGAGAGACAGAGAGAGCATAAGCAGGGGGGAGTGGCAGGCAGAGCAGGCCCAGAAAAACAGGTTCCCTGCTGAGCAAGGATGCGGGCCTTGATTCCCGGACCCGAGGATCTAACCTGAGCCGAAGGCAGATGCTTAACCAACTGAGCCACCCAGGTGTCCCAGGAGGTCCTATTCTTTATGGATTTTTTTTTTCTTTTGTGATTTCCAGACTTTTGGATTGCATGGATATTTAAATTAAAAAAAAATTTAATCTTTAAATTTTGCTAAGAAGAACCATTAAACAACTGCCATCTTCTTTCCATTTTTAGAGTAGAAGACACTTGACCATTTAAAAGTGCAGGGAGAACATATTCCCAGAAGAACAATTTTTTTTTAAAAGATTTTATTTATTTATTTGACAGAGAGAGAGACAGCCAGTGAGAGAGGGAACACAAGCAGAGGGAGTGAGAGAGGAAGAAGCAGGCTCCCAGCGGAGGAGCCTGATGCGGGGCTCGATCCCAGAACGCTGGGATCACGCCCTGAGCTGAAGGCAGACATTTAACGACTGAGGCACCCAGGTGCCTCTCAGAAGAACAGTTTTTAAATTGAATTAGTTAATGTATATTTACAGCCCGGACTTCTCTCCTGAACCTCACACTTTTCCATTTGGCTACCTATCTTAGAAATCTAATGGGTATTTTATGTTGAGCGTGTCCTAAAGGGAACTCTGGATTTCTGTTTTTTTCCACTCCCATCCTCTAGAAGCCTGAACTGCTTGTAGCCTGTTCTTTTAATTTGTCATAGCACTTATTACATTCTAAAATACCATACTCTTCATTATGTTTATTATTTCTTGTCAGTTTCCTGTGTTTGAATGTAAGCTTTAGGAGGGCAGGGATCTTTGTTTTCTTCACTGATGAATCTCAGATATATCAAACAGTTTGGGACAATAGGCAGTCACTATTTATTGAATGAATGAGAGAGTGTCTAAAATTTAGCTTTTTGATAACTCACTATATTGTCCTTATTTACTTTGGGCCTGTGGGACTGTGAAGTGCCCAGTGAAGGAGTGAGGATGCTATCTCTGTCTTCCCAGAGTTGGAACTCTGAACGTGTTGTTTTGTACATATATGACTCTACAAAATGGCAAGGTTTACAGTGTACTTTTTATATAAGGGTTAAACTGACTCAGGGATCTAGTCTGGTATCCTATTTTTTCCCTTGATAAATAAGTTTAGAGTTCTATACAACCAACTTTCAAAATAGCTTTTGTAGCAAAACTTATTTGTAAATTCAGATTCAATGAAACCTTATATTTTTATTTTTTATTTTTTTTAAAGATTTATTTACCTATTTTAGAGAGTGAACAAGAACGAGCGTGGGGAGGGGGCAGAGGGAGAGAGAATCTCTAGCGGACTCCACTGAGCGTGGAGCCTGACACGGGGCTTGATCTCACAATCCTGAGATCATGATCTGAGCTGAAACCAAAAGTTGGTCACTTAACTGTGCCACCCAGGCACCCCTCAGTGAAACCTTATTAATCATTCAGTTTTATTAATCACTCTATTCCCAAATGTTTTGAATATAACTATATTGTAGCATTTGGTACATTATAGTTATCTGTTTACATGTTTGTTTCCTCAGCTGAATTGTAAATTTCTTACATAGAGGGGATATATTCTTATATTTTGTCTCCCTACCACCAAAAAAAAAAGTAACTGTAAAGTTTTAGGTAGTTGCTTGTTTAATGAATAAATAAAAGCCATGGAACTACACAGCTTAACAAGTATCCATTCATTTAATCTTCATAACTTAGTGATTTAGATGGCATTATCCCTGCCTTATGGACAAAGAAATTGAGGCAGAGGGGCACCTGGGTGGCTCAGTTGGTTAAACAACTGCCTTTGGCTCAGGTCATGATCCTGGAGTCCCAGAATAGAGTCCCTCATCGGTCCCTGCTCAATGGGGAGTCTGCTTCTCCCTCTGACCCTCCCTGCCTCATGCTCTTTCTTTCATTCTCTCTCTCTCAAATAAATAAATAAAATCTTAAAAGAAATTGAGGCAGAGGTGTTAAATAATTTCCAGATTATATGACTACCAAGCAGTACCAGAAAATTGGGGATCATATATGTTTTTTACTCATCCCTTGTGTTTGCTTTATAGTATTCAAAGATATTTTACATTTTTAATCCTCTTTGATTCTTACATCAGCTTTGGTAGGTAGGCAGAGCAGATACCATTCTCATTTTATGTAAGAAGCCTGGGTCAGGGAGGTTAAGCAAGTTGCTCAGTGTTATAGAACTGAGAGGTGTGGGGCCTAGTCCTGGAGCCCAGGTCTTTGGACTCCTAGTATGATGCTCTGTCTACTACACTGCATTACCTAAGTCTTTAATGAACAGGAATGGAGGTACACATAAGGGAATAATGTTCATAGTTTATATCTTTTGGCATTTGAGTGCATATACCCTCATAAATTATTGCAGGAAAATTAGTAAAAAACATTATTGCAGCATGTATACGGATCTTGGTGAGGAAGTTTAAATTTGCCTCAAATTTGCCAAAGAATGAAGGGCACTGAGAATGAAGAATGTGTGCTTAGAAGAGAAATGTAAATTAGGAAAGAGTTTCCTTTTTTCCCATGCTTTTTAATCATCTTGAATATATGTTGCAAATGAAAATTAAGACCTGATTCTCCTCTTCAGGGACTTGTTGATTGGAAGAAAATTCTGTTTTCTAGTTACTTTTGTACTTTCTGTCTTTATCTCCATTTCATTCTTTTGCTCTGCATAATGTATAGTTTAGAAAATAGAATGTAAAGACACATTAACAAAACATTTTATAAAGGCAATTAGGTAATATATGTTTTTTAATGTGTATATATACAGAAAAACTTTCTGTCCACGAGTGAAACAGATCCATCTACTCTGGGAGTTTCTCTTCCTATTGGTGAGAGGTTATCTGCCAAGGTAGGTGGATAGGAGTAGTTATTGTGAGTAGTAGTTTTATGAGGTATCAAAATAATTAAAGAACATACTCCTGACTTAAATGCAAGCAGAAGATTATATCATTTCCCACCCTTGAATATGTCTTTAAAAAAATCTGTGGAGTCTCTAGTTTTGCTGTTTTTAAAAGAACTTTTGAACATAATGTTTATACTGATGTAAGTGATATATCTTTAATATGTGAATTGAATATTTAGAATTTGCTTTTCAGCATTGGTTTCTGAGCTATAAAATTCATGCTGTGTGTCAGAGTTATCAGTGAGATGAGTGGATGAGAGTATACTGAGGTTTGATGTAGGGTGAGGTCTGGAGCTGTTTGAATGTGTTTCTATCACTCGACAAATACATGTACTTAATCTTTAGAGGTGGTAGTGATAAAGCACTGCATACCCCTTGTAGGAACTAAATTTCCAAGCTAGATCAGCAATCATGACATATAGTACGTAAGACAAACAGAAAGATGATAAGTTTCAAAAGATGACCTAGTTAGAACTTTAATTTTTTTTTTTTTTTAGATTGTGCTGTTTGAATGACAGTGGAAATATTAAGGCTTAAAGATATTTCCTAATATAGTGTGTGTTTCAACAGAACATTTATATTACATTTTAGTATCTGTGATAATTTTACCTATTTATTTTTAAAATATATTCAACCTTCTTGATACTTGGGAAGAAATGATTAGCAGTAGATCTTTTGGATGTGGGGTGAGGGAATGAGGCAGGAAAGATGTCTCTGAGAAGGAAAGAAGGAAGGTAACCTGGTCAAATCTCCTTGGAAATATGGTAATGACAGGTCTCCTGGCAAACACATTCATGTAGTTACTAGTGGGAGAATTTTATTTATGAATGCTTTTGGTTGAAGCAGCTCCCTTCTATTAAAGACCTCCTATATTGACCTGGACTTAAGCATGTAGTAATGCTTATTTTAATGTGGCAAGAAAGGATGTGTGGGGTATTGCATTGGTGGCTTCAGACCTCTTCCTGCCTCTCTCGTGCCTTGCAAGTACTTCTGTCCTTGAAATTATTAATAAAGCTTAATTCTGGGTAAGATCTCTTATTTTGTATAAGTTTGATTGGACATAAAAGTACTTTTTCCCGAAGTGGAGTTTTAATGTTTCCTTTTGGTTTTTATTTTAAGGAAAGGTTGAAACTTGAACGCAACAAAGAATACAATCAATTTCTCAGGGGTAAGGAGGAATCTACTGACAAGTTCAGACAGGTAGAAAAGAGTAGCACTGAGGTAGGTTTTGCTTTTAAAGTAAATCTTTTAACACCAGAGGTTGAATATTTTGTATTTACTTGAAAATATTTTTATTTGTTAAATATTTCACTTGGTTTTTATGTAAATATTTTAAGGATTAAGCCAAATTGAACTAAAACAGGGCATTTTAATATTTAGTTTTATTAATGGTTATTATATATTGAAGAACTTACCCTACCTTTTAACTTCATGGGGGAGATTTAATTTTAGAGGTTGGCTTTAAGTGATGTTTAGTTTTTACTTTTTATTTTTATTTACTTTTTTACTTTTTTTTTTTATGAGTGCCAGCAGGCAGGGGAGGGGGCCAGGGAAGGGTGAGAGGGAGAGAGAATCTTAGGCAGACTCTATGCCCAGCATGAATAGAGTCTGGCACAGGGCTTGATCTCATGACCCTGAGATCATGACCTGAGCCAAAATCAAGAGTCGAACACTTAAGGTACTGAGCCACCCAGGTACCCCTAGTTTTTACTTTTAAATGACTTTTAAAATACGATTTCTAGCTATATATTTTTTTTCCAAATTTAAGAATGGTTGATATTAATAGTGCCAAAAAATCGACCACTTTCTATATTGTTTGTATTAAGAATTTAATTTGAGATATTTTGAAGCAATATTACCTGCCAAAATATGCCTACTGTAGGAATTTGCATTTAGTTTATCCTCTCTTTCTGTAGCCACTTACCCATATCACTGGTGCTTGTTTATATTTTATTTATTAAGTTTTGAAGGATAACATTTCCCTGAAGTTTTTTTTCCCCAAAGATAAGCTATTTCTTTTGGGTGATTAAGCCTTGGTGTTGAGATGATAAATAGACTAAGCAGCATTTGGGGGTTTAATTACTTTTTAAGAAATAGCATCATATTAAGATCTGTTTCTTGTTTTCTTTTTTAATTGACCAGCACAAGAATCAAAGAAATAAAAAACCTATTAGTCAGGTTAAGCCTGATTTACCTTCACAAATACAAACATCTTGTGAAAATTCAGAGGGTCCTAGAAGAAATGTCTTAACTTCTTCAGAGGCATATGAAGAGCTTCTAAACCAAAGAAGACTAGAGGAGGACAGATATCGACAACTAGATGATGAAATTGAATTAAGGAGTAGAAGAATCATTAAAAAAACTAATGAAGAAGTGGACATTTCCAATAAAAAACATCAAAGGTTTGCCAACAAAACTGACATTCCAGATAGAAGATTTCGCAGGTTTAATGAGGATCGTGTTTTTGATAGACAGTATTATAGACCAGATCAAGATCCTGAAGTAAGTGAAGAAATGGACGAGAGGTTTAGATATGAAAGTGATTTTGATAGAAGACTTTTGAGAGTGTATACAAATGACAGGTATTTACAACTTCTTTTTTATTTTCATTATTTGCTTAATATTCATGTTACTTTTTATGATTATGTTAGGGAGAAGCAGTTTCATTTATCTACATATTTGGTTAATTGTAAGATGCTGTCAGTTTGAAGTTGTAGCATTATTTTTTACATGCCGCTGAAGGAACAAGTAAAACCCCCAAGATTGAGGTAAAAGGGACCCCGTAATAAAGCTGGGACGCTGACAGGCTACAACCTTCATGTAAAATTAAATGGGAAATAAATTTTTTCACAGAAGGTTACAGAAAGGAAGCTTCCATATGTCAACCTTGGCACTGAATGGAGGGATTAAAAAAAACACAAAAACCTTCTCTGAGATTTTGAACTGTAAGCCAGTACCAATTAAGGTTTGCAGTCTGAATTCATGTTGCCAGTATTGTTTAAAACACCTTGAGGCAAGAATTCAGGGTTGCCTCAGATTCATCATAGCGCCCCTAGGTGACTGACAGGAGAAAAAATAACTCTTTGCGATAACTTGATTCAACTAGGTTGATGGCAAAACCAGATTCAGATGTTAAAATGTGGATAAAAAGGACATTTTAAAATAGATGAAATACAGCTTTTCCTTTAATGTTCCTGTGCTCTCAGTACTTCTATCAATATACTTCATTGTTTTTAAGTCTCTTATTAAACATTTACTTAAGTGAAATGATACCAGATTTTTACTATCAGATTTTCAGATGCCTTTCAGTTCTTTGGCATGATTGCTTTTGGGACAGTACTTGTAATTTCTTAACTGCTACAGTGGGATTTTATTTTAATAAGTTATTTACCTTAATACTTAAAATTTGCTATATTTTCACAAACTTTTGTTGGAGATAGAAATATGTCAGGGTTCTATATTTGTCAGTGACTTGTTAACTTGAAAGGGTTAAATCTAAATTTTGAAGAGTTTATGGGACCTGTTTCTTTTGTCCAAATAGATTACCTTTTAAATGTTTTAGAAAATCTCTGAGACATAATGTTACACATTCAGCGTTCTAGTTATTAATAATAATACAAAACCTTTATAGTTTGTTGTCTTCTGTTCTTTATTCTGTAGCTATTATGGCCTGCTTGCCCAGTCTTTTTAATAATCATCCTGATTTAAGTGATATGAGTGAACGATTAGAATTTTGCAGTACTACTTGTCATTTCTATCTGATTTGAATCTGTTTGTACTTCAGAAAATATTCTATATCCTATGATGTTTTATATTTGAAAATGTTTATACCTGAAGGTAGTCCAAGGCTGGCTAAACTAAAAGAGCTCTGAATTGGGGAATTGCAGGTAGTCTTGGACTCTTGGTTCTGCCTACTTTGTACTTGAAAACATTTTTTCTTTATGGTGTCTGTTTATCTTTAAGGTGTAATGTAATGCTATCTTTTAAGTTTGGGATTTCAAGAAACTTAAGATGATGATCGCTTTTAAAATGTTAGTCTATTATTTTTGTAATTATATCCTGTGATAATTCTATACTTGAACAAGTGAATTTCAGCCTAATTGAGAACTATCTTATGCTCTTATGTATTCCATAAATGAAATGAACTCTTTTTATATAATCTCATCTAAGTAGTATTTTAAGAATAGATTAAACATGAAGATGAGTGAGAATAATTCCTGTTACACGTTTTAAAATGTTTAGCAGTATTTCTTCAAATTTAAATCATTATTATATAATACTTCCATTTTGTTAATGCATTAACTTACATCTCTGGATGTAAGGTTTTTCACATATGTTTCTAAGGCATGAGGTTAAAATTGAATTTCTGTATTTCAGATTTGTAGATTCCTTAATTCCAGCAAAAAAAAAAATTCACATCTGTGATTCAGTAGTTTATTTAGGAGGCAGAGCGATTGATGGGAAAAATGACTCTACTTATCAGTAAAATCTTTGAGACTACAGAAATGTGTAACTGCATTTGGCCTCTTGCTCTAACCATTTATTCTTTTTAAAAATATTTTTACTAAGTATAGTTGATATGCAGTGTTAGTTTTAGTTGCACACATAGGGATTTGTCAGTTGTACACATTATGCAGTGTTCACCACAATATGCGTAGTTACCATCTTTCACCATACAACGTTGTTGATATTACTGTCTATATTCTCGATGTTGTATTTTTCGTCTCTGTGACTTATTTTTTACTAGCGGTTTGTGTCTCTTAATCCCTGTCACCTGTTTAGGTCTTTCCGCCCATGCCCCTGCCCTCTGGCAATAAGATTTTTGTCTGTACTTATAGTCTGTTTCTGTTTTTTGTTGTTTGTTCATTTGTTTTGTTTTTTTAGATTTCACATGAGTGGTATTTTTCTGTCCCTGACTGATGTATTTTCACTTGGCATAATACCCCCTGCGTCCATCCATGTTGTTGGAAATGGCAAGATCTCATTATTTTTTATGGCTAATATTCCGTTTTATATCTATACCACATCTTCTTTATCCATTCATCTGTGGATGAACACTTGGGTTGCTTGGCTTTTTTAAGTAATGTTGCAATAAGCATAGAGGTGCAGGTATCTTTTCAAATTAGGGTTTTCATTTACTTTGATTAAATACCCAGTAGTGGAATTACTGGATCATATGGTATATCTATTTTTAATATTTTGAGCCATCTCCATACTGTTTTCCATAGTGGTTGCACCAGTTTACATTCCCACCACATTGTATGGGAGTTCCCTTTTCTCCACATCCTAACTAGCACTTATTATTTTTTGTCTTTTTGATACTAGCCATTCTCAGTGGTGTGATGTGATATCTCATTGTAGTTTTCATTTGCATTTCCCTGATGGTTAGTGATGTTGAGCATCTTTTCATGCGTCTCTTGGCCATTTGTATGTCTCTTTGGAAGAATGACTACTCAGGTCCTCTACTTGTTTTCCAATCAGATTATTTACTTTTTGGTTTGAATTGTATGAGTTCTTTATATGTTCTGGAAATTAACCCCTTATTGGATGAATCATTTGCAGATATCTCCAGTAGGTTGCTTTTTGTTTTGTTGATGGTTTCCTTTTTGTACAAAAGCATTTTATTTTGGTGTAGTCCTGATAGGGTTTCTTTTTTCTTCTTCTTTTTTTTTTTTGCTTTTGTTTCCCTTACCTCAGGAGACATATCCATAAATATGTTGCTAAGGCTGATGTCCAAGAGACTGCAGTGTTTCGTCTTAAGAGTTTCATGGTCTCATGGTTTTCAGGTCTCATGTTTAGGTCTTCAATCCATTTCGAGTTTATTTTTGCGTATGGTGTAAGAAAGTGGTTTGGTTTTATTTTTTTACATGTAGCTGTCCAGTTTTCCCAGCACCATTTATTGAAGAAACTTTTTTCACCATTGTAGATTCTTGCCACCTTTGTCATAGATTAATTGACTGTGTAAAGTGTGGGTTTATTTCTGTGTTCTCTTTTCAGTTCCACTGATCCATATGTCTCTTTTTGTGCCAGCACCATCCTGTTTTGATTACCATAGCTTTGTAGTACTATCTTGAAATTTGGATTGTGATGCTTCCAGCTTTGTTCTTCTTTCTCAAGATTGCTTTGGCTATTCAAGGTCTTTTGTGGTTCAGTACAAATTTTAGGATTATTTGTTTGAATTCTGTGATAAGTGCTTTTGGTATTTTGATAGGAATTGCATTGAATCTGTAGATTGCTGTGGGCAATTGGGACATTTTTAACAATATTTTTTCCAATGCATGAACATGGACTATCTTTCTATTTGTGTCATCTTCACTTTCTTTCTTCAGAGTCTTATAGTTTTCACACTATAGGTCTTTCACCTCCTTGGTTAAATTTATTCTTAGGGTTTTTTCTTTTTTTTTGATGCAATTGTAAATGGGACTAAATGTTTTTTTTTCTCTCTGCTACTTCATTATTGGTGTATAGAAATGCAGCATATTTTGTATATATTTTCTTTTTTTAAGATTTTATTCATTTGACAGAGAGAGAGTGCACAAGCAGGGGGAGTGGGAGAGGGAAAAGCAAACCCACTGCTGAGCACAGAACCTGATGTGGGGCTTGATTCCAGGAGCCTAGGATCATGACCTGAGCTGAAGGCAGACAGTTAACTGACTGAGCCAGCCAGTATATTAATTTTCCATCCTGCAGCAGTACTGAATTTATTTATTAGTTCTAATAGTTTTTTGGTGGAGTTTTTAGGACTTCCTGTATATAGTTTCATATCATCTGCAAATACTGAAAGTTTTATTTCTTCCTTACCAGTTTGGATGCTTTTTATTTCTTTTTCTTGTCTGATTGCTATGACTTGTAGTTCCAGTGCAGTGTTGAATAAAAGTGCCAAGAGTGGACGTCCTTATCTTGTTCCTAATCTTAGAGGAAAAGCGCTCACGTTTTCACCATGGAGTATGATGTTAAGTGTTTTTCATATATGGCCTTTATTTTGATGAGATATGTTCCCTCTGAACTTACTTTGTTAAGAGTTTTTATCATAAGTGGATGTTGTATTTTGTCACATGCCTTTTCTGAATCTGTTGAGTTGATCATATGGTTTTTATCATTCATTTTGTTAATGTGATGTATCATGTTGTTTGTTTTACATATATTGAACAATTCTTGCATTCCTAGACTAATCCCAATTGATTGTAATGAATGATTCTTAATGTATTGTTGAATTTGGTTAGCTTATATTTTGTTGAGGATTTTTGCATCTATGTTCATCAGGAATTTTGGCCTATAGATTTGTGGGGTTTTTTTTTTTCTTCTTTTTTGTAGTATCTTTGTTAGGTTTTGGTTATTGGGGTAATCCTGGCATCATTGAGAGAATTTGGAACTTTTCCTTCCTCTTCTATTTTTTTGGAATAGTTGAGAACAATGGGTATTAACTCTGATTTAAATATTTGGTAGAATTCACCTGGAAAGCCATCTTGTCCTGTACTTCTGTTTGTTGGAAGTGTTTTTTTTTTGTTTTTTTTTTTTAATTTTTTTGTTTTTTTTTAAGATTTTATTTATTTATTTGACAGAGATAGAGACAGCCAGTGAGAGAGGGAACACGCAGGGGGAGTGGGAGAGGAAGAAGCAGGCTCATAGCCGAAGAGCCTGATGTGGGGCTCGATCCCATAACGCCGGGATCACGCCCTGAGCCGAAGGCAGACGCTTAACCGCTGTGCCACCCAGGCGCCCCTGTTGGAAGTTTTTTGACTGCAGTTCAGTTTCGTTATTAGTAATCAGTCTATTCAGATTTTCTGTGTCTTCCTGATTCAGTTTTGGAAGATTATGTGTTTCTGGGAATTTATCCATTTCTTCTAGGTTGTCCCAATTTGTTGGTATATAATTTTCACAGTAGTCTCTTATAATCCTCTGTATGTTTGTGGTATCAGTTTTTACTTCTTTTTCATTTCTGAATTTATTTAAGTCCTTTCTCTTTTTTTCTTGATGAGTCTGACTAAAGTTTTATTAATTTTGTTCTATTAATCCTTTCTGTTGGTTTTTTAGTCTCCGTTTCATTTATTTCTGCTCTGATCTTTGTTATATTTTTCTTTCTGCAGACTTTGGGTTTCATTTGTTATTTTTCTCATTCCTTTAGGTATAAGGTTAGATTGTTTGAATTTTTTTCTTGTTTCTGGAGGTAGCCTGTGAAATACTCTTAGAATTGCTTTCACTATGTCCCAAAGATTTTGAACTGTTGTACTTTCATTTTCATATTTCTCCATGTGTTTTGGATTTCTCTCATTTCTTCATTGACCCATTGCTTGGTAGTATGTTGTTTAGCTTCCACATTTTTTGTGTTTGCTTACTTGCTTTCTCTTTCTTTTTTCCCCTTGTGATTGGTTTCTTGTTTCATACTGTTGTGGCTGGAAAAGATGCTTGATAGGATTTCAGGCTTCTTAAATTCATTCTGACTTGTTTTGTGGAATGTTTCATGTGCACTTGAAAAGAATGTGTATTCTGTGTTTGGATGGAATGTTCTTTATATATCTGTTAAATAATCTGGTATAATGTGTCATTCAAAGCCACTGTTTTCTTATTGATTTTGTGTCTGGATGATATCCATTGATGTAAGTGGGGTGTTAAAGTCCCCTACTATTATTATATTACTGTCAATTTCTCTCTTTATGTTTGTTAATATTTGCTTTATGTACATAGGTGATCCTATGTTGGCTGCATAGATATATATAATTGTTAATCTCCTCTCAATGGAGTAATCCCTTTATCATTATGTAATGCTCTTCCTTGTTTTTTGTCTAAGCATTTATTTGTGATATATTGTAATCTTAACCCAAAGTTCTTGACAAAAAATAATTATGACTGATTGTGAGAAGTACAAAATTAATTTTCCTTCATTTTCGTAAGTTTCTCTTTTTTTTTCCTTCTAAAAGTCAGCATGTGATAAATTCCAGTTTTGATTTTAAACAGTTTTTGAGTTCATTATTTTTGGTCTCACTTTTTTTCTAATTACCCCATAAACAACTTCATGTATGATAATGTATTTATTAATGAACTTATTTTGCCCACTTTAAATATGGGAAAGCTAAAGCCCAGGAATGATGTTAAACTTCTGAACTCATCATTAATCACTGGCCAGTGTTTTTAAATAATTAATAAGATAGTTAGTATCTTGCTTGACACTTGCATTCTTTATGTATGCGTGTGTGTTTATGTGTTATTTATTTATAAATATTTACAGTTTGACTAAAATTATGTCTTAGGAGCTTTTAGAAGTTGAATGTAACGGTGTATTTCTTAGTACTTTGAAATTTGTAGGCTCTTTTTAAATGTGGTCATCCTAGTCTTTATTATTTATTAACTTGACCTGTAGAAGTTAATATATTACTTTACTATGTTTACCTTATAACCAATGTTAATGAGTAAAAGAAACGTTTAGCTTTAAATAGTGCTTTTTAAAAGTTTTTATGTGATTAATGCAGTTAGCACTTCCATTCTACTTAACTCTTGATATTTGTTAGTTTGTAATCTTAATAGTTATTTAATAAAATTCTGAAATAACATTCCATCTGAAATTAGAATCTGTATGTTAGCCACATAGATGAGTACATGCTTACTCAGTGTGTGACGTTCTAAGAAATGTGCATGCTTAATATATAAAATGTAAATGATAAGAAATGGCTCATTAGAACTTGAGTTATTTTAATACTACTTTTTTTCTAATACATAGTAATTTATTTATCTCTGGAAGGACCTTTTTTTTTTTTTTTAAGATTTTATTTTTTATTTATTCGACAGAGATAGAGACAGCCAGCGAGAGAGGGAACACAAGCCAGGGGGAGTGGGAGAGGAAGAAGCAGGCTCATAGCAGAAGAGCCTGATGTGGGGCTCGATCCCAGAACGCCGGGATCGCGCCCTGATCCGAAGGCAGATGCTTAACCGCTGTGCCACCCAGGCACCCCATGGAAGGACCTCTTTAATACTAACTTTTTCTCCATTTTAAAGATGGGCTCAATATTAGAAAAATTAGATTAAAGCAAATGTATTTGCTGAATTAAAGCAAATATAATTGTGAAACAACTGAAAACCGAGAAAAATGGTGATTCACAGTTAACAGCTCAGTATTTTTCTTTTAACATCTAGGAGAGTACCTCTAATAGTGGATTTCATTCACATTAGAGAAATTCTTGATATGAAAACAAGGTGATGTAAACATTTTATGAATTAGATGATTTTTTCTTAAGTAAGGAGAAATTTGGTTTTTCCTTCCTTGTGAGCTGTAGGATCAACAGATGGTAAATATTTTATTTTTACGATGTGTTATTCTTGATAGCGTAAAAATTGTAAATTTATTCCTCAAGTAGTTTGATTCTGAGGTTTGTGAAGGAAAAAAGGAAAAAAAGATAAGTTATTCATTATCACTTAGGAGTTGTTCATTTATATTTAAATTAGCTGGAAAAACCTATACTTTTAGAGAATTTGCTTTTCTTCTGTAAGAGAGTAATTTTTTTTTTTTGAAAGTAGACACGTGTTAATTTTTAGAATAAACTTGGCCTCTAGCCTATACCTGGTTTCTTTGGGCATTGAGGTCTGAACCTAATTAAAGTTATTGACCCATGTCTTCCAGGAAATAGAGATAGAGAAAAAGCTTTTTCCATTTAACATACCTGTAGCTTTTTTTTTTTTTGATAGTAGGATGGTGAAATCACTTACAATTATTTTAGTACTTCAGTTAAATCTAATTTGGTATGTCAAAGAAAGCAAATTCTTTTTTGAAGTTGTCTGTTTCTGATAAAATCAGTGGATTGAGAGGTGTGGTAAGCCAATCTATGGATTTAAAGCCTAGAATATTTAGATAGATTGGTTCTGGGTCTCAGGGATTGTTTTAATCTGGTAGTGGCTTTAAAGCTATAGCTAAACAGAAAGGATTTCTCAGGGACAAATTGGACCCAAATTGAACTCCTGGACTTTCATTAGAATCAGTTGTTCTTAGACATTTAGTGAGTTCATTACTTTCGGCTATTACCATTTGTGGGTCTCCCTTAATGTTGAGAGGATTGAAGGGAGGAGATAGAAATGATGAAAACACTGTTGGCTCCCACCAATTCCTGTCTTCCTGGAGAACTTCATTGTCTCAGTAAAAGTTCTGTTCTTTTCTCCCCTCCTTCCCTCCCCCCTTTCTCTTTCTTTTCCTTCCTTCCTTCCTTCCTTCCTTCCTTCCTTCCTTCCTTCCTTCCTTTTCTTCATTCATTCCTTCTTTCTTCCCCTCCCCTCCTCTTCTCTCTCTCTCTCTTTTTTTCTAAGTGTGTGTGGGGTTGGGGGAGGCTTAGACGGAGAGAGAGAATCTTAAGCAGGCTCCATGCCCAGCACAGAGCCCACTGCGGGACCTGAGCTGAAATCAAGAGTTGGGCACTTAACTGACTGAGCCACCCAGGTGCCCTCAGTAAAGATTTCTAAAATAAATTGTAAGACCACCATAACAGCTATTAAAGTGAACTAACAGGGATAGTTAATAGTGATTAAATGCTAAATTTATTGGAAATATGGAAAAAAGTTCAATAAATGAAGGAAATTCCATTATAATTATGGGGATATTTTAATAAGAAATAAGGTAGTTTACTTGTCATCCTGTAATTTGGTTTCACAGCTTGTTGGGTTCCCTTGAGTTTTTTTTGTTTCTGTTTTTAATATATTAGTAAACTTAAATATTATGGAATCTCTATCTGTAAATAGTAATTTTTCATTGTTTTAACAAAGTAAGCATAGTCATATGAGTCTTTCCATAAAATTAAATAGGATGCTTTAAGATTTTATTTTATCTTTTTTAGTGAAATGTATATCTCTGCTTTTCTTTGGCCTTTTAACCGTTTCTCTAGTCTTGATTTTATTGTGACAAGATTTTATCAGTGACAAGAGGGGACTTTTATAGTTTTGTTAATGAATTTTTTTTTCTTTAGTGAAAGGGTATACCTTAAGCTGTATTCCCTCTGGACGGTTCATTGGGAAATTTTTGTGATTTTACTATAGGATTTAGCAATGAGACCTTGACTTTACACATAAATAAAGTAATTTCTTAAATTTTTTTAATTTAAAATGGATTTTGAAAATGACCTTGTGTGTTTATGGTGCTTACTTTATTAAGATAGCTATACATACTGAAGAACCTACAAACCATTTTTTAATACAGATGCTTTGGATATAGCATACTTTGGGTACAACTGCATAAAGATAAGCTAGAATTGCAAGTCTAAATATTGGTTTTAGAGGACTTAACTGAAAATGCAGAAAGTCACAAACTCTTGGATAAATTTTAGAAAGAATTTTTGTATGTAATAAGTAGCCTTTAATTCTGGTTTAATCACAAGATATGTTTTTAAAAATTCGTAACTTTAAGTTTCTCTATATTTGAAAACTTTCATTTGTTGAGGCACCACTTTACCACATCAATCCATTTACTTTTGTCTGTTGGGTCATGGGAGACGACCCCCAGGTTTGGTGATTGACCAGGAGGACTCACAAGACTTCCTGTACATATAGTTATATTCATGGGTATGATTTATTACAGCAAAAGGATACAAAGTAAAATCAGCAAAGGAAAAAGGGGCTTGGACAAAGTCTGAAGGCAAGCGGGCACAAGTTTCTAGGAGGTCTGTCCTAGTGGGGTCACCCAGGACCTGCTTAATTCCTCCAGCATTGAATTGTGACAACATGGGTGAAATGTTGTCTACCAGGAAAGGTCATTAGAGAGTCAGTGCCCAATGTTTTCACTGGGAGCTGGTCACATAGGCACCCTTTTTCGAGGATATAGGAAAATTCTGAACTGTTTGAAGGAAAGCAGATGTTTGGCAAAAACTGTATCGTTTATATAAACAGTTTAGGTACAGTGAGCCCCTCTTTATCAGTCCTGGGAATGGTGGGAACCCCCCCACCCCCCGCCAAATCTATGTTTCCAGGTGCCCGCCAAGAGTAGCCTTCCAAACAGATATTTCTAAGGATAGGCAATTTTAGGCCTGTGCTAGTAACTCTTTCCTGCTTATGCATATTTAATATAGACAAGTATAACTAAATCTGGTTGCTTGGTGTTATTAATTACAAATTTGAATTTAAGTTTATATTTACCAGTTCTTTAAGTGGTAGAAAAAGGAAACTGATATGTCAATTTAAAGCAGAGATTTGAGCACATAGGTTTTAGATACAAAACCAGCTCTTTTGATAAATTGAAATAAGTTGATATTCCTTTTTGAAAGGGCTTGTGGAGGGTTCTGTTGTTCTAGATATGGATATTGAAGCTATTTATGTGTCATGCCAGGTCAGATATGATGGTTACAATTCTGGATAGTCTTTTCTCCGCAGATAATATTGACAGTGGCTTGTGTGATGGACACAAATGAAGAAAGACTTCTGTGCTAGCTCTGTGGAGAATGAGAAGTTTTTCTTCCAAAAATTGCCATTTTTCTTAATGTAAAAATAAAATTCACCTAAAATATTGAATAATACTTTAACAACCATATTTCTCTCTAATAATCCTTTTGAGAGAAAATTTAGTTTAACAGCCATGTGAAGAAATATGACTTGTGAAATGTTGATTTTCATGGATGCTGATAAGTGTTGGTGTGAAAAGTCATGTTGGTTTCTCTGGTATGAGGAAGTAAGCTAAAGAAATCAATGTTTGCCAAGTGGAAAAAAAAAGATTAATTGAAAAAATTTTAAGGTTATTTTCTGAAGAGGATTTTTAAGAAAAAAAAAACAAAAAACAACCCTATCTTCTCTTTTGTCGTCTATGACCTTGTGAGTAAAGTGATCATTCTTTTTTTTTTTTTTTTAAAGATTTTATTTATTTATTTGACAGAGATAGAGACAGCCAGCGAGAGAGGGAGCATAAGCAGGGGGAATGGGAGAGGAAGAAGCAGGCTCATAGCAGAAGAGCCTGATGTGGGGCTCGATCCCAGAACGCCGGGATCACGCCCTGAGCCAAAGGCAGACGCTTAACCGCTGTGCCACCCAGGCGCCCCTAAAGTGATCATTCTTTACCCATGTGTCAGATTTTTTTTTTTTTTTAAGATTTTATTTATTTATTTGACAGAGAGAGAGACAGCCAGCGAGAGAGGAACACAAGCAGGGGGAGTGGGAGAGGAAGAAGCAGGCTCATAGCGGAAGAGCCTGATGTGGGGCTCGATCCCATAACGCCGGGATCACGCCCTGAGCCGAAGGCAGATGCCTAACCGCTGTGCCACCCAGGCGCCCCTGACTATTTGTTGATAATGTTTTCCATTCACCTGTTGCTAATATTTATTCTTTCATGTGATTTAGAGTTAACAAATGTGCCTTGCCACATTTGATTTAATTTAATGGTAAAACAGCTGCTATATTTTTAAGTTAAAAAGGTTTGTATATGTAGTGAAATAATTTCCAGAATCTATGAATTTTGTTTAAAAAGATCTCATTGTGAAATTTGTCTATAATCCTCATGAGGGCAAGGACCATGTTCATATGCCCAGCGCCTAGGAAAAATAGTGCTTGGCATGTAGTAGGTAATAATTAATTCTTTGAATTAAATGAATGATAAGAAAGTCTTAGTATATGCATAGTTTGAAATCGAAATTTTCTGGAAGTTATATTGAAATAATTTATAATAACCTTTTGTTTTAAAGACTATTGAATCTAAACTCTCAGTTTCTCCTATTAACCAGGAAATCATACTTGAATTAAATCTCCTTCAAATTAATTTTCAAATGTGTTTGCAGTAAAACTTCATTATAACTCTTTGTTCCCTTTAACATTTCCAATATCAAATGTAAAAACACCAAAGAGATGTAAGAAGGTCCACTGTATGTGGAGCAAGCTCTATAAGCTAATGTGTTTTTAAGGATGTACGGGAACAGACGAGGGGATGTGCCTCCTATGGAGCATGGTGGTGATGTCACAGAACAGTCAAACATACGCATTTCATCTGCTGGAAATGAAAGGTATAGTATGTAATATAAATTCTGCCCTTCAGTCCTTACACTGTGAAACAGCACATGCTGAAACTGGCTTACTGAATAAGTAGAAAGGTATAGTATGTTAACAGCTTTCCTGATTTAATAAAAGATTTAAAGGGAAAAAAGGAGGAGGGGGAGAATTGTGTTAAACGAGAATTTATAGTACTTTACAGCATTCTTTCAAACAGCAAGTTTGGATTAGAGGTGTGCCAAGGTGTTTCAAATAAGTCCCTGTAATTATAAAGTATATATAAATTTGTTTGAAATAATGAAAGGAGAAATAAGCATGTAATTTAATGGACTAAAAATCAGTAAAATATCTTGGAGTTACAGGAGTGATATAACTTAAGTGGAAATAAATTGAAAATGTTCCTGCAGTGTGAGTTTTCCTTTGAAAAAATTTTTTTTGAATTTCAGCTGATTAGGTAGGTAACTATATGCTTACTTTGTAAAATTAGTGCTCATAATAATTCTGTCATGATGAAAAGAACAGAAATTATATGTATTTTATATTTATATTCTCTTCCTGTTGATTTTATCATTTTGGTGGCTTTCTTATATTGTACATGAGTGTAAATGGTTCTGAATCTAGTGTATAATGAAGATATCATATGTCAGGAAAGGTGTCTGTTTTCTCTGAAGAAAAGTAATATATAGAAGTGTTTAAGATAATTTGCTGTTTGGGTCTGAATAATAGGTTTCCTTTGAGGGAGTTGTCTTCCCCCCCCCCCTTATTTCTATATTTTAAGGAAGGAGTTTTTAAGAGATGATCTTCTTTTTCAAGTATGTGAATAGGTATCTCCTTTCTCCTCTTTTTTTTAGGATTTATGTGTATTTATATTCATTTTCCTTACTGGGTTAACTGTTCTTATGAAAAAGGGTTTTATTGGGAATCTATAGAGCCATTGATGCAAGCTGAAGAAAAAGGTTATATATTTATAGAGCATGAATATATCGAGGTTCCACTGTATAAAGAGAGAAAATGCTATGATTTTACCCTGATTTTAAAAATGTGTAACTATTATAGTGTCCATAGTACCTTGAAAGGCCCATAACTCATACCTACAATTTACTCTTTTTGTTACCTGAAAATCATTTGGGTTCTAATTCTTTTGTTTTTTGTTTTAGTGCTCGAGACAATGAACCATCCAAAACTAACCGAGAGATTTGTAGTCCTTTTGCAGGAATGCTTTTTGGTACGTACAAAACTTCAGTTGATTAAACTTTTGCAGGCTGTTCTAGAAAAGGTCTTTAGTGAGAACTCAGTGTTGTCATTAATACTCCTGTTACTAATAATAGAAAACTCTTATCTAGTGTTTATGATAGACTCTATGCTAAACATTTAATGTGTTTTGTATAGCTCCATGTATAATTTTAAAGTGGAATAACTTTATTTAGTGATGAGCTTTCTATAGATGATGAATGAAATATTAATTTCATTAACTTCATTGTATTGTGGCTATTTCTTTTATTCTGTTTTATATGCAATAGTTTTTTTCTTCATTATTCTTTTTCTTCTTTAGCTAGTACAGGACTGCCTTCCATTTGAAGTTTAGTTTCCCTGAACTAAACCTTTTTATCCCTTGATAAACATCCTTTCCTATGTTCTTTTCAGGTAGTTTCTGAGAAGGTTTTTGTTCAAATCATGTTCATAATCCAGATTTTCTCTTTATTTTATCAGAAACGAAGGTCATTGGTTAATATAAGAATGTTGATTTGCTACTTGTCATAATTTCAGAAACAATGTGAAGAGAGATCCTTATTTATTTCCCATGTATAACTTTAAAATAGAAAAGTGGTCAGTTTTCTGTGTAAAAACTGTTAGAAAAAATGACCTGAAATTTGGTTTCAAGTGAAATATGTGAGGAAATTGGATAAAAGTTTAGATTCATTCAACTTGAAAGCAGTCAGTAATTTAAATCTTGGGCATAGAGATACTTAATTGCATAATCTCAGATCTTCGTTTCCTTGAAATGGCTATTTTGAGAAAATAGGGCATAACAACTAGAGTTTTAGTCTTTTTTTTTTTTTTTAACATTTATTTATTTGAGAGAGAGAGAGAGAGAACAGATCAGAGCCTGATGTGGAGCTGGATCCCAGGACTCCAAGATCATGACCTGAGCCAAAATCAAGAATCAGCTGCTCAGCTGAGTCACCCAGGCGCCCCTAGAGTTTTATTCTAATGTAATGTCTTTAAGTGAGAATTAACCAGTGTAACCTGTCAGAAAGTCAGAGTAAAGGCTTCATTCTTATGATGTATTTTATTAAACATGAAAAATGGGAGAAATGGCTTTCTTTGTTCAGAGCCCACTGACAAATAATTTTCTCAATAAATGGATTACTCTACCCCAAAATTTTAAGGTTTATGCCATTTGGCATAAATTTACCATTACTGCAATCCAGGAATGATGGATGAATATTTGGCAAAATAAGAGACTCTAATGCTTGGAACAGACCATTTAAAGTCATTTAATCCAGTGATTTATCTCATGGGTTTTTTTTTCCCCCTCCAGCCTATATGTGTATGGACCCATAGGGAACTCCAGAGGTAGCACAATCTGATTGTTAAAAAATTCTCATTTCAATTGAATTGAAATTTGTCTTCCTATAATTTTGTCCCAAGGACCTAATTTGGAACCTTTTGCTTTATTTTAAAAATTAAGACAGTGACTACTTAGAGTAAAAATAACAATATATTTTGGGGTTTATAAAAGGATCATGGATGATTTAGAAGTATGCTTTTAAATTTTCAAATATTTGGGGATTTTCCTTCTGTCTTTTTATTACTAACTGCTTAATTCCCTTATGGTCTGAAAAAAAGTTTGTATAATTTCAGTTATTTCAAGTTTGAATTTAAAAAAGGTCTTTAATGGCTCAGGATATAGTTTATCTTGGTGATTTTTTAGTTTGTAGTTGAAAGAATGTCATTGTATGGTTGTTGAGGGTAGTGGTTTATAAATGTCAAGTAGATCAGTTGGTTGATAGTGATGTTCATATCTTGTGCATATTTAATGATTTTCAACTCTTCTACCACTTGTTTAGAAATAAGTTTTAAATTCTCTGACTACCTTGTTCTTAGTGTGGGGCCTGGAGTGCTGGAGGGATTTTCTTACTGTGCCTGCACCTTCCTCAGTTTTCAGCAGGACCTGCTTGACTCTGACAGAGTGATTGCTATTGCTTTTTCTTTGGTGCAAGGCTGATCCTGTGCATCTGGTTCTCAGAAATGAGTCTCTCTCAGTGTTCCTGATGCTCCCCAGAGTGGTAGCCAAACCCTTCCTTTATGTTTGTGGAGGGTTTTGTGTGAGAATTTCCCAACCTTTCCCTAACAGTAGCAGAACCTCGCTTTATATAAGTGCAAAATGCTGGGTCCAGCAGGTTTTCTGGTATTCAACCAGTAGATCATGGCCATTGCTTTGTATGAAAGAAGGATCTGGAAAGCATGCAGTGTTATTTGGCGTCAGAATGGTCTCTTTGTGTGTCTCATGTTGTCCCATTTCCAGTTTCTGTCATAAACATCTGGTGGAGGTAGAGAAGTGACTGCAGATTCCTCTTGTGTCTGGGTTTTCTAGAGAATCTCCGTCGTTACTCTAGCCCACTGAAAGCCTTTAAGAATTCATTAACATTTCAGCTATTCCTACCTCCTTTTAAGGCAGCTGCCTATTTCTCCATACTCTAGGAAAGGTAAAAAAAATTTGGATTATCCCATCTCTCTTTGGATTGGTTTTTAATGCCCTTTGGAATTCACTTTACCTGGTTGCTTATAACCTCAGCTCTCTGATGGGCTTTTTGAAAGTCACCTATAAGGTGATGAGCTTTTTCCCCATCGTAGGGTTTGCGCAGCGTTCTCTTGTAGCTTTCTGCTAAGTAGAAGCACAACTCCCCATTTTTTAAAATAACTTCTGTTTCTTCCTCATTATGTTTCTATTTTTTTAAAAAAATATATTTTAATAAATCTTTAAAAAAAAAAAAAAGGTGAGGGGAGCACCTGGGTGGCTCAGTCAGTTAAATGGCCAACTCCTGGTTTTGGTTCAGGGCATGATCTCAGAGTGCTGGGATCAAGCCCTGCATCAGGCTCCACATTCAGCTGGGGAGTCTGCTTGTGGATTCTCTCTTTCCCTTGGTCCCTCTCCCGGCTCTCACTCTGTCTCTCAAATAAAAAAGAAATCTTTAAAAATACACTTATATATTTTTTAAGTTTTATTAAATCCAGTTGATTTTTTTTTTTTACATGAACTCCATGCCGAACATGAGGCTTGAACTCAGGACCCCAAGATGAAGAATCACATGCTCTACCTACTGAGCCAGCCAGGTGCCCCCATGTTCCTACTTTTATTTAAATATTTGGGCATAGTTATGATAGCTAATTTAATATCTTTGTTGTTCCATCATCTGTTGTTCATGTGTTTTTTTCTATTGATTAACATTTCTAATGGTTATTAGTCATTGTATTAGTTTTCTATTGCTGCATCAAAGATGAGCACAAATTTTGTGTCTCAGAACATCTTACGTTATTTCACAGTGTCTGTGGGTCAGGAGTTTAGGTAGGTTCTGTGCTCAGGTCTCACAATGCTAGAACCAAGGTGTCAGTCAGGGTGTTTTCTCATCTGAATCTTGACTGGTGTAGAATCTACTTCTAAGCCCATTCAGATTGTTGGCAGAATTCATTACTAGTGGCTGCATTACTAAGGGCCCTGGTTTCTTACTGGATGTTAGGTGGAGACTGCCCACAGTTCTTAGAGGCCATCCATTTTTCTTGCTACATGGGCTTCCTTACGACAGCTGCTCACTTTATTATGCCACCAAGGAGAATCTCTAAACTCAGGGAGGGCTTTTACCTGATTATGTCAGGCCCACCCAAGATAATCTCCCTTTTGATTAATTCAGACTTGAATTTTGATTTGGAATTGGTACCTTATTCACATCAGCAAATTCCTTTCATCTTTGCCATATTCCGTTGGCTGGAAGCAAGTTATATGTCCTGCCTGTATGCAAGGGGAGAGGTTTATACAGGGAATCAGCACCAGAAGGCAGGGAATATGGGATCTATCTTAGAATTTTGCCTACCATAGTCACATTTTTTCTGATACTTAAGAACTAATCTTTTTGAGGTCTTATTTTAAGCTTTGCAAAGGACATCTTAGAGTAGCCTTCTTCACAGGGACAGTCCAGCCTTATTACTATTGAATGACCTTTCTAGGGGGAGTCTTCCTTGAATACCCTAGAAGACCACTGAGAATGCCTATAGCTGGCTGAAGCTGGAATTTCTACTTTGAGGATGTCTGAGAATTTTTCATTTTATGTCCTCTGTAGTTTTTTGTGCAGCCTAATGAAATTTTACCCTGTGCATTTATAGACAGTGCACAGTAAAGTCTGAAGTGTCCCCTCAACAGACTTTTTTTTCAGTAGACTCCATGCCCAGAGTTGAGCCAAATGCGGGGCTTGACCTCATGACCCTGAGATCAAGAGTCAGACGCTTAACTGACTCAGCCACCTAGGTGCCCCTGAAGCTCTTTTTATGCTTCTTTTTGAATCTTTGCCCTAAACTTCCAGACATTTTAGCCTTCCTGAATTTTGATCTTTATCTGATTTGCTTAGTTTCCTGACTTTGTTTGGTTCTCCCTCCCTGTATCCATGGTCTGGAAATTGCATTCAGGCAGAAGTGGCAACGCTTAAAGGGCTCACCTCATTAATTTTCCTTCTCTCAGTTATTATAGTCCTGTACTACCTGTTGTCCGGTGTCCGAAAAACACTTATTTCATGTTTTGCCTAGTTGTATTATTTTCTTTTCATAGTGTAAGGTTAAATTCTGTGTTTATCACTCCATCATGATCAGAAGCAGAAGGGATCAATCTACTTTGATACAAAACATTACGAAGCTTAATGTAATTCATGTTACTCCTATGGGAGCGTCACTGTTGCTGACATCTGTGCTTAATGAGTGCACTTAGATGCTCTATGTTCAGTGATGGTAGGGAGACTAATAATTAAGGTAGTATAGAAATTGCTGGTTCAGTTGCATTTTTGGTGTCCAGTGATTGTGTGGTGTTCCAGATGATGCGTATCTGGATTAGGAGGTTCTTTTTTGTCATTAAGATATGCAATAATAACATTGATGAAGGAAATTGAGGAGGACACAAACCAATGGAAAGATATTACATACTCATGAATTAAAGAATTAGTATTTTTTAAAAATATTTTATTTATTTATTTATTTTAGACATGGGGGGTGAGGGAGAAGAGAGAGAACGTGCATGCAAGCATGCAGGCATGCAGAGGGGCAGACGGGGAGGAGAGGAAGAAAAGTATTTCAAGCAAACTCTGTGCTGAGTGTGGAGCCCCATGTGGAGCTTGATCCCACAACCCTGAGACTATGACCTGAGCTGAAACCAAGAATTGGATGCTTAGCTGACTGAACCACCCAGGCACCAGTAGAAGAAATAGTATTATTAAAATGTCCATACTACCCACAACAATCTACAGATTCAGTGCAATTCCAACAAAATACCCATAGAATTTTTTACAAAACCAGAAAAAATAATACTAAAATTTGTACTGACCTACAAAAGATCCAGAATAGCCAAAGGAATTTTGAGAAAGAAAAACAACATTGGAGGTATCACAGTTCCAAATTTCAAGATAGTCCCACAAAGCTGTTGTAGTAATCAAAATAGTGTGGTACTGGCATAAAAATGGACACAGAGATCAATGGAACAAAATAAAGAGCCCAGAAATAAACTCACACTTATATAGTCCTATGACAAAGAAAGCAAGAACATACAATGGGAAAAGATAGTTCCTTTCTTTATTTTTATTTTTTAAAGACAATCTCTTTAATAAATGGTGCTAGGAAAACTGGACAGCTACATGTAAAAGAATGGAACTGTACCACTTTCTTACACTGAACACAAAAATAAACTCTGAATGAATTAAAGACTTAAGTGTGAGACCTAAAACCATAAAAATCCTAGAGGAGGACACAGGTAGTAATTTTTCTGACATTAGCTATAGCAGCATCTTTCTAGAAATGTCTCCTAAGGCAAGGGAAACAAAAGCAAAAATAAACTATTAGAACTACACCAAAAAAAAAAAAAAAAAAAGCTTTTGCACAACAAAGGAAACCATCAACAAAATGAAAAGGCAACCTACTGAATAGAAGATATTTGCAAATGACATATCCAATAAGTGGTTAACATCCACAATATATAAAGAACCTATACAACTCAACACAAAAAAAAAAAAAAAAAAAAAAGGCTGATTAAAAACGGGCAGAGGGGGCGCCTGCGTGGCTCAGTTGTTAAGCTTCTGCCGTCTGCCCTGGGATTGAGCCCTGCATCAGGTTCCCTGCTTTCTGCTCCGCTGGAAGCCTGCTTTTTCCTCTCCCACTCCCCCTGCTTGCGTTCCCTCTCTCACTGGCTGTCTCTCTGTCAGATAAATAAAATCTTAAAAAAAAAAAAAAATGGACAGAGGACCTGAATAGATATTTTTTCCAAAGAAGACATACAGATGACCAACAGACACATGAAAAGATGCTCAATATCACTAATCATCAGAGAAATACAAATCAAAACCACAACGTGATATCATCTTATCCTTGTCAGAATATCTAAAATGAAAAAAGAAATGATGTTTGTTAGAATATAGAGAAAAAGGAACTCTCAAGTACTGTTGGTGGGAATGCAAATTGGTACAGCCACTGTGGAAAACAGTATGGAGGTTAGAAATACCATGTGATGCAGTAATTCCAGTAGTGGGTATTTACCCCAAGAAAATGAAAGCAATAATTTAAAAAGATACATGTGCCCTTACGTTTATTGCAATATTATTTGCAATAGCCAAGATATGGAGGCAAGCTAAGTGTCCATCAGTTGACAAATGGATCATGAAGAAATAGTATATACAAACAATGGAATATTACACAGCCATAAAAAGGATGAGATTGTGCCATTTGCAACAGCATGGATGGACCTAGATGGTATCATGCTTAAGTGAAATAAGTCAGTCAGAAAAAGATGACTACCATATGATTTCAGTCATATGTGGAATCTAAAAAAAACCAAATGAATAAACAAACAAAAATGTGGAACCATACCTATAAATATAGAGAACAAAGTGATGGCTGCCAGAGGGGAGCAGGATGGGAAAAATGGATGAAGGGGAGTGGGAGATACAGACTTTCAGGTATGGAATGAATAAGTCATGGGAATAAAAGGCACAGTATAAGGAATGTAGTCAATGATACTATAAAAACATGAGTACAGATGACAGCTACACTCCTGGTGAGTATAGCATAATGTGAAGACTTGTTGAGTCAATGTTGTACACCTGGAACTAATGTAACGTTGTCAACTGTAGTCTAAAAAAAAAAATCACAGTAATCACTAAATCACCTGTAAGTAAAAAACAAACAAGCAAACAAAAAAACAGTAGTAATGATCTAATGTGGATCTAAAATGTTTGCACAACTCGATTTTTGTGTGATACCTGGTAAGAGGTTTATTTATTTTTTTCTATAGAATTGAGGTAACTGCTGAAGTTCTTTGAGCAGGGTGCCAGTATAATTAGTGTTGTATTTTAAGACAGTTAATCTTACATAAGTATGCTGGGTGTATTGGAGCAAAGAGAGGGGGTAATGAGGAGACTAATTAGGAGGTTATTGCTGCAATCCAGGTGAAATGTAGACAAGTCCTATCAAAGGTTAAAGGTGGTAAGAATAGAAAGAGGATCTGCATATGAAGTGAATAAGAGATAATGAGCATTCTTAGTTATATGAGGTTTTGAGGCTTGATCTTCACTTAAGAGGAGCAATTGCTTTTGAGATGTTCATTTTGGACATACTTGCTAAATTTAAATTTTGTAGGAGTTATTAGTGGTGATATCCTAATTATTAGAAAAATAGGGATGTGGATTATTAGAGTATTAAAAATTATTTTTTTAATTTTTAAATATTTTTTAGAGATAGAGCAAGTGTGCATGTGAGAGGTGGGGAGAGGCAGAGGGAGAGGGAGAGATAACCCCAAGCAGGCTCCACGTTCAGTGCAGAGCCCTACGCAGGGCTGGATCCCACGACCCTGAGGTCATGACCTGAGCCGAAATCAAGAGTTGGACACTTAACTCACTGAGCCACACAGGCACCCCTACAGTATTCTCTTATTTAAGGTGTTTGACTAAGTTTAGAGGCTTGGGAAAGCATAATGTGTCTTGTGATTGACATATAGAAGATATTCAGAAATTATGAAATTAATTGAAGAGGTAATATACAATTTTACTTCTTATATTTTCTGCATATGTAGTAATTAATTACTCTTTGATGTAATTAAAAATGGAGTATTTTTAAAATTCAAGTTTCTAGTTGCAGATGTTGCTTAAGAGTTAAAACCATTTTTTTTTCTTACCACTTTCTAGGAAGTGAAGATCGAGAACTTATTCAGAAAAGGAAAGAGAAATATAGACTAGAACTGTTGGAACAAATGGCTGAACAACAGAAGAACAAGAGACGGTAATGAAAGGTTTGCATTTAAAAAAGGTGTTTTGAACTTAAAATGCATTTGTGTGTTGCCTGGGTGGCTCAGTTGGTTGGGCATCCAACTCTTGATTTCAGCTCCGGTCATGACTTGGGTCATGCCTCAGTCCTGCAGAGACCGTTTGAGGTTCTCCCTCTCACACGTCCCCCACTTGCATGAGCGCTTTCTCCCTCTCTCTAAAATAAGTAAATAAATAAATAAAGTGTTTAAAAAGTACTTTTGTGTTAAATGGTGATAACAATTATATAGTAAAAGAAGGGGATGTTTTTCCTAAGATGATTATGTGTTTGTAAGTAATTTCTATTTCAGCCTCTACATTGTATATCAGCAAGGGTAATAAAACAAATACTATATGAGTGTTCATTTATTGTGTCATATAGGTAACAGATGAGACTGTGTGTATATTCTATAATAGGCCTTTTATATATACCTTCAGTAATATCTTAAATTTTTGATTAGAGTAGCATTTAATGTTATCTACATGCCCACTGTATTACCTCATATGTAGTAACAAACATGAAATGGAAGTATTTTGTCTTACAACAATGTGAGATGATAAGCACACCCGTAAATGCAATATAAAACATAATCATGATAAATCCACAGATATTTTTATTGTATACGAGTCTTAGTGTTTGTAATCTTTCTTGTAGAAATACTTGTGAAAGAGTAATTATAGTTTATAATTAGGAATAGATACCTTGTTTCTAGAGAATCTTGTTTTATCTTGAGGCCTACTATTAACTTTTAGTTTAGCCTTTTTTCCTCTATGTTAGAGAAAGCCCATATCTACTGTCTTATATTAGTCATTTTTAACATCATTTTTTTTTTTTTGGTAACATCATTTTCTTAAAAACTCTGTTTAAATACTTAAAAAGTATGGTATTAATTTTTAATTTTTTACTCTTCCTTTTGCCAACAAAACATACATTTTCGTTTCATAAAGTAAAGATTTTGTTTTACTTCTGTAATTTATTCTGTGTGAATTACTGAGGCTTTGAAGTACTCCAGGCACTGGTTTTAAGACTTACTGTAAGTCAGTTTACATGTGAAATCTAGTTTACTTTGCACCAAATCAAAAATTTAGTTTGAATTATTTAAGGTCAGTTAAAGCAATTACTTGTCCTTGGAGATGTTATTGCATGGACTTTGTGTTTAAGTTTGTTTTAGTAATGATTATGATTTTGATAGTGTTTACTATAACTGTTTAATATACAGAATTTTAATTTTGTTCAGAGAAAAAGATATGGAACTCAGTGTTGCAGCTTCTGGAGTACGAGACCCTGAGAAATCAGTAAGTGTTTCTGGCATCTTTTAATGTTTACTCTTTCATTTAAATAAGCCTCAGTGGTGGTGGCAGGTGGAGATAGAAAGGTATAGGGGGAAATACAGTAGTAGACCAATTTGAATAGTAATAAATTCAGTTCTCATAAAACGTTAAGTCCTAACTCTTACTTGTTTATTCCTCTAAGATAATTTTTCCTTTTTCATATGTGCATTTTTTTTAGTTTGTTTTAAATTAGTTCTTTCTACTTTGTTCACATGCACTATCCAGGGGAAAGTTATTTCAGTTTAATTTACAATAGATGTTAATATTTTTCTTGAGTTTATCTTACCACTCTTCTTATGTTAGAACAATTTCCAAAGAAACTGAAATCTTTGATTCTAGTGTTTAAGCATTTTAGTAATTTTTATTTACTATAAAACTAGAGACATAATAATCTTGTTTTTACTTCAATTTTGTATTCTCATCATTAAGTGGAATGAATTACTCACATCATTGCAGTTAAGTAAGGAGGAGGTAATAATTTATTGCTCTTCTCAAAATATGTTTTTTCTGTAGTGGGATATGTAGAATTTATTTGTTAAGGCAAGTTTTTGTCTTTGATGACTAAGAAACTTTAATTTCATTAAAAAGTTCATTCTTAAAAAGAATAGAGCAACTTAAAAGTATTCAACTATAGGCAACTTTTAATACACTTTTACCAATGCTGTGTATCTGTCCTGTGGGTTATCCATTTAAAGAAGTTTAACACTGTACTAATATCACTCCTAATGTGCTTTTTGACTGCTCATAGAATAAAACTTTTATTTATTTTTTATTTTTTAAAAGATTTTATGTATTTATTTGACAGAGATAGAGACAGCCAGCGAGAGAGGGAACACAAGCAGGGGGAGTGGGAGAGGAAGAAGCAGGCTCATAGCGGAGGAGCCTGATGTGGGGCTCAATCCCACAACGCCAGGATCATGCCCTGAGCCGAAGGCAGATGCTTAACCGCTGTGCCACCCAGGCGCCCCTAGAATAAAACTTCTAGATTAATCTGAGAAATCATTCCTGAGGAATTAAACATGGTGGGGAAGAAAGGATAATTCCAAAGCTAAATATATTTTCCTCTATCAATAGTGAATACCTTTGAAATAGTTTTCATAATCAAAAACTTCCTTTTAAAATCTTGAACTTTTTAATGTAATATGGTGGTATGTTAAACGTTTAATTTATAGTTACGTTAGTAGTTGATGGACATTCTTATTTATATTTGAATGAAACAACCTTTAGAGTGTCAAGTTGCTTTATGAGAATAAATAAAAACATTAGATATAATAGTTAGACCGTTACTTTTGATGTCAAATTTTAGAAAAGGATACATAAATGATGTTCTAAAACACGGGTTAGGAAACTATAGCCTATGGCCAAATCTAGTTGCTTCTTATTTTTGTAAACAGAGTTCTATTGCCGCACACCCTCACTCATTATTTACATATTGTTTTGGGCTACTTTAGTGCTATGTTTGAGTTGAGTAGTTGTGGAGAAACTGCATGCTCTCTTTACAGAAAACATTTGCTGACCATTCTAGAGAATACTTGATGTCAGAAATGGCCTTTAGAGAAATAGCACAGTGTTGTAGTATAATAGAGTTTTGTACTTAGAATTAATGTCTGGCTCTAGTTTTTGCTTGATTATTTATTAATGGTGAGACCTTAGGTGATTTATGTACTTTCATGGAGCCTCATTTACCCCATTTATAAAATAAGGATTAGATCTTCAAAGTCTTTTATAGGTATAAAATTCTTTTATCCTGTGACTAACTTAAGTGCCTGTTTGCAATCTGGGGTAGAGGGTCTTTTGAGGTCCCTTCCACCTTTAAATTTCTACCTTTAAATTTATGATTGCATGTAACAAATAGATTTTTTTTTCTTTATTTTAGCCTGATAGACTAAAGCAGTTTAGTGTGGCACCAAGACATTTTGAAGAGATGATACCACCTGAAAGACCCAGAGTAGCTTTCCAGACACCTCTCCCTCCTTTATCTGCCCCATCTGCCCCACCCATCCCATCAGTTCACTCCATCCCATCTCAAAATGAAGATTTGCACAGTGGACCCAGCTGCACCCTTGGTGAAATGGTGCCTCCCAGGTGCTTGTTTAAAATGTTCTGTGTTTGGGAATTAGGTAACGTATTATTATATTTCATGTTTAGAAGGATTTGCTGAAGCAGATAAAGTTGTCCTTCAGAGATTTTTGTATGATTAACAGTTTCTGTGAAAGAATTTCTCTTGAAATTTGTTTGCGTTGTTGGCCTTTTCTCTTATAAAAACAAGGGAAATCCTTATAACATTCTTTTATTGTTTAAAGATGCTTTGATAGTTTTACAATGTGTAACTACATTTAGTATTTAGTTTTAGGTTACATTTGGTATACCTATTAAAAAACTTTAAACATGTAAAAGCTATACATTTTCTTCAATTTTGTAATTTCCACTTGGCAAACACTGATTACTTCTTTCAGTTTGAGCAGAAAAAAATTTCTCATGTTGTTCTTTTGTATATATGACTTTATTTTAGCTTCTGTTTCCTTCCACTCTTTCTCTGCGATTACTACAGGCTATGCAACTCAATATCTGAAATTAAAAGTGTTAATGTTATAAAACCTATAACTTATGTATTAGAGTAAGGATTTGATTTTTATAGGTAAAAAGGCATCATTCTATACTAGGCTATACATAAAGAAAATTCTCTTGTTAACATTGTTATTTTTCTGGATTGCACTTTCTTCCCTTAGTAGGAGTTTAACTTATTTTTGCTTACTCTTATGTATTAATTATAGGAGTGTGTTTAATTAGGTGGTTTTCTTTTTAACATTGATATTTTTTGTGCTGTACTTTCAGCAGGACTTGGTCTTTTATTTACTAACAAATTGTAGCACTGCGTGTACTGTGTTTATTAGGTGTTTTGTTTGTTTCACGTAATGACTTCCTGACTCAAACACTAGGTGGGATCAAAATTACAGTGAGTGGTATGATGGTCTCCGCATTGGTTTAGGGATTAAAATGGTTGGCTCCACTGTCTGCATTTTGGGAATACTACACCTTTATTAAACTTCAGTTTTCTCATTTGTACAAGTGAAAATAGTAGTCTTTTTTTCTTACCTACACTTACAGAATTGTTGTGAAGATCAAATTCTCTATAAATCTCTATGCAAATTTAAGATATAATGATGTTGACAGTTCCCTTTCATAGCAGTTTCCCAGCTGCTTTGTTGATGTTATCTATGCAGTGAGAATGGTAAGGTTAGACACACTAAGTGATCAGTAAGTGTGAAAAATATTAATGACTGGAGAGAACTTGAAAGCCTTCTTAGCTCTTCAAAATTGTTTTGAAGTATTCAACAAGCGTAACCTGTTAAGGTACACAGAAAACGGAAGACATTCTAGGATGCCCCCTTTTCTTTTTCTGGTCATCTAAAGGAATTTGCCTTTTCCGTTTTTACTACTGGAAAATATTGCCTTGGTGCAAATAGATATTTCCTAATCAGCAGTGAAGTGCTGAAGTAGAGGTTTTTAAAAGTTTTAACTTTATGAAAGACAAAACATTATGGCCAGACTTTACTGTTGATATATAAGTGGCTTCTCTTTCACATTATGGTTGATTTCCTTTGAAAGAAAAATGAGTTATCATAGAGTTAAAAAAATACTCTTTCCCTCCAGTCAAATGGAACCATTTATAATCCCATTTATACTTCTTCGCCTTTTCTTCTTGCACTATCCTTCGTGTGACTCCAGCAACATGACTGAGGCATTGTCTTTTCTAGAAAGCCTTACTTCTTCTTTCCTCCTTTCCCCTATGTGATTTAAATGTCCCTGATCTGTATTCCTACAGCACCGTGTATCTATTTGTATTGTTTCACTTAAATGCTGTGCTGTAATTGCCTGTTTATTTCTGTATTATTTATTAGGGACAGGGACCATGTTTGTTCAATACAGGCATAAACTGACTAATTAGAAATTAATTATTATTCAAAGTTTTTGTCTTATGTAGGTGTTATAACTTTAATTCTGAAATTTGGTAGTATATTTTGCTTTTTGAATCCTAATTTTTGATAAGAGCTTAAAACAAGATGGTGTCCTTTTCTAAAGCAGCAATTAGATTTTCAGTAAAATTGTGCAAAAGAATTATGTCTTGATTTAAAAAAAATTGCAATGAAATATGAGAAATTTTTTCAATTTTCTTTTGATACAGGATTGCACCTCTGCCTCCTCCTCCCCTGTTACCACCTTTAGCTACTAGCTATCGGACTCCTTATGATGATGCGTATTATTTTTATGGGGCCAGGAATACTTTGGATCCCAGTCTTGCTTATTGTAAGTTATCTATAGGCTAAACATTTTTTCCTAGTGGTTCAGTCAGGAAAATTACTTTTTTTGTAAGCAAAATAAATAAGTTGAAAAACCACAACTTTACTTAATTCAAATATTCATATTTATTGACTTAAAAATGCCCTATTTTAAAACTCAGCTATATTTCATAGTTACTTGTTTTTTATTTAGCTTTAAGAAATGTTTATTTCGTGCTTTCTTGCAATGTTCTTTGCTAACTCCTGAGAAGGAAATATGAAATTTTTCCCTTAGATAACATTTTAGTATGTGATTTTTTCTTTAGGAATAAAGTGTTAATAAATGGGTACTCTGAAATAAACGTGTTTGTTTTTTTTTAAGATGGTTCAGGAATGATGGGAGTACAACCTACAACTTATGTTAGTGCTCCTGTCACCCACCAGCCAGCACAGCCTATTATGTAAGTTATTAAAATAATAATTTCTTTCAAAATTAACTTGCCTTCCATAGAACCTGTATTATTTTTTTCCTTCAGAGCAGATATAACTTAGCTGTCAATTATTGCATAACCAGTATGTTCAAAGTATTGGTTTTAAGTCAATGTTTCATAGAAAGTACATTTAAAAAATTAAGAGTAACCTGTTTCACATGAGAAAAGTCATGTATGCATATTTATTGAGAAATAAGAACACATACAAGCATATGAAAAAAACTGAAATCGCTTGAGATCCCATTCATCCAGTGATAGGTGTATCTAAGTGAGCATTCGGGAAGTCTTATGTAGTCACAAAATCATACACCCAACATACACCAAAATTATGTTATATTGTATATATTCTGTAACCTGCTTTTAAAATTAACAGTATATCATAAACATCTTTTCCTTGTCAATAAGTATACTTTATAGCATCATTATTTGAAATTAAACTTATTATTAGAGATAATTATAGATTACCATGATGAAATTATAAGAAATAATATAGAGATATCTTATATACCTTTTCCCCAGTTCCTAATGGTACGATCTTGCAAAACTGGTACAGTGATATAGCCCAAATATATGACATTGGATACAGTCAAGATACAGAACACTACCATCATCACAAGGATCCGTTTTTATGCCCTTTTCGGCCATATCTGGTTCCTTCCTGCCCCTACTCCCTCCATAGGCACCAGGAACAACTAATCTGTTCTCCATTTCTTTAACATCATTAAAAAAAAATGCTATGTAAACATGGAATCATATATATAACCTTTTGGGGTCGACTTTTTAAAATCAGCATAATTCCCTTGGGATTCATCCAGTTGCTGCATGTATAAATTGTTTATTCTTATTGCTAAGTAGCATTTCATGGTATGTTTGTACCACAGTTTAAACATTCTATCGTTGAAGGATATCTAAGTTAGTATGAATAGAGCTGCTGTAAACATTCGTGTACAGGTTTTGTGCGAACATAGTCTTCAGTTACTTAGGATAATTGGTCAGGAGTGTTATTGTTGGGTTATATGGTAGTTACAACTTTAATTTTATAAGAAACTGCCAAACTTTTCACAGAGACTGTACCATTTCACATTTATATTGGCAGTGTATTCAGAATCTGGTTTTTTTACATCTTTACCAGCATTTGGTGTCATGACTTTTGTTTATGCCACTTTGATAAGTGTGTAATGATACATCATTGGTTTTTTTTTTCTTTTTCTAAAGATTTTATTTATTTGACAGAGACAGCTAGAGAGGAAACACAAGCAAGGGAAGTGTGAGAGGGAGAAGCATGCTTCCCGCTGAGCAGGGAGCCCGATGCCAGGCTCAATCCCAGAACCCTGGGATCATAACCTGAGCTGAAGGCAGATGCTTAATGGCTGAGCCACCCAGGCGCCCCAATCAATGGGGTTTTAATTTACATTTCCCTAATAGTGATGATGCTTAACATCTTTTCATGTATTTATTTGCCATCTATATATATTTGACGAAATGTCTTTTGATGTTTTTTACACATTTTATTTTACTTATTTTTTTAAGTAGTCTCTATGTCCAAGGTGGGGCTTGAATTCACAACCCTGAGATCAAGAAGTTGCATGCTATACTGACTGAGCCAGCCAGGAACCCCGTTTTTTACACATTTTAAATTGGAGTGTTTTTTTTATAACTATTGAGTTTTTGAGGGTTCTTAATATATCCTAAATACTAGTTCTTTGTCAGATATATGGTGTGCAAATATTTTCTGTCAGTCTAAAGCTTGTCTTCATCCTTTGAGTAGGGTTTGCATAAGCAAAAGTTTTAAATTTTGATCAATACCAATTTATCAGTTTTTCCTTTTATGAATCATATTTTCGGTGTCAAATCTAGTATTCTTTTTCTAGGCCTAGATCCCAAAGATTTTTGCTGGTTTTTTACTTCCCCTAAAAGTTTTATAGGTTTTCGTTTCAGTCCATGATCCATTTTGAGTTAATTTTTAGGTAAGATGTGAGGCTTAGAATGAAGGTTTTTTGTTGTTGTTGTTGTTGTTTTTTTGCCTGTGGGTGTCTAGTGGTACCCAGCATCATTTGTTAACAAGATTACTTTTCCTCTATTGAATTGCTCTTGCATCTTTGTCAAAATCCACTGGACATATTTATGTGACTCGGTTTCTGGGATTCTGTATTCTATTCCATTGATCTGTGTGTCTATCCTTATGCCATGAGCACTGATTATTGTAGTGCTGTAGTAAGTTTTGAAACTGGGGAAGTGTGAGTTCTCCAAATTTGTTTTTCTTTTCCAGGATAGCTTTGGCTGTTGCAGGTTCTTTGCATTCAATGCGAATTTTAGGATAAGCTTGTCAATTTAGGCAAAAAGTCAGTTGAGATTTTTGGTAGACATTATATGGAATCTGTAGACCTGTTTAGGATTATCATCTGATTTTTTTCCAATTTCTTTATTGTGGTAACATACACACAATGTAAAATTTACCATTTTGGGCATTTTAAGTGTGTAGTTCAGTGGTATTAAGTACATTCATGTTGCTGTGCAACCATCACCACAACCTGTTCCTAGAACTCTTTTCATCTAGTACAACTGAATCTGTGCCTATTAAACAACATCTCCCTCTTCCCCCTCCTCCTGCCCCTTTCTGTCTCTATCATTTCAGCTACTTTAGATACCTCATAGAAGTCAAATCATATGTTACTCGTCTTTTTGTGTCTGGCTTGTTTTACTTACCATAATGTTTCAGAGTTAACCCATGTTGTGGCATAAGTTAGAATTTCCTTCCTTTATAAGGCTGAATAATACTTGATTATATAGTGTGTATGCTTATCCATTCATCAGTGGGCACTTCGGTTGCTTCCATGTTTTGCTGTTGCGAATTATGCAGCTGTGAACATGGGTATACAAGTATCTCTTCTAGGGGCGCCTGGGTGGCACAGCGGTTAAGCGTCTGCCTTCGGCTTAGGGCGTGGTCCCGGCATTATGGGATCGAGCCCCACATCAGGCTCTTCCTCTATAGTATCTCTTCTAGGGGCGCCTGGGTGGCACAGCGGTTAAGCGTCTGCCTTCGGCTTAGGGCGTGGTCCCGGCGTTATGGGATCGAGCCCCACATCAGGCTCTTCCTCTATGACCTGCTTCTTCCTCTCCCACTCCCCCGGCTTGTGTTCCCTCTCTCACTGGCTGTCTCTATCTCTGTCGAATAAATAAATTAAAAAATCTTAAAAAAAAAATTTTTAAACAAGTATCTCTTCTAGACTCTGCTTTTGGTTCTTTAAAGTGTATACCCATAAGTGGAATTGCTGGATCATATGATAATTACCTATCAGGTAACCACCATGCTGTATTCCGCTGCAGCAGTACTATTTTTCATTCCCATCAACTGTACATGAGGGTTCCAATTCCTCCACCTCCTCACCAACACTTGTTATTTTTGTTTTATTTGATAATAGCCATCCTAATAGATATGAATTGTTATCTCATTGTGATTTTGATTTGCATTTCTTTGCAATTACTGATGTCAACTGAAGTTTCATGTGCTTATTGACCATTTGTCTGTCTTTGGAGAAATGTCTATTCAAATCCTTAGTTCATTTTTTAATTGGGTGGTTTGTTTTTTTGGTTAATGAATTTTAAGAGTTCTCTATATATTGTGGATATTAGTTCCTTATCAGATAAATGATTTGCAGATATTTTCCCCCGTTCTTTGTGTTGCCTTTTTACTCTGTTGATAGTATCTAGCAACACTATAGGTGCACACAAATTTTTAATCTTCATGAAGTTTAATTTGCCTATTTTTTTCTTTTTTGACTATGTCTTTAGTGTCCATCCAAGAAATTATTGCCAAATCCAATACCATGAAGCTTTTGCCCTATGTTTTCTTCTAAGAGTTCTATAGTTTTTGGTCTTACATTGAGGATTTTGATTCATTTTGAGTTAATGTTGGTATGAAATGTTATATTAAGGGTCCAGCTTCACTCTTCACATGTGGATATCATTTTCTTAGCATCATTTGTTGAAAATACTGTCCTTTTTCTATTGTATGGTCATGGCACCCTTGCAGAAATTATTTTACTTTACATGCATGCATTTAGTTCTGAGCTCTGTTCATTTGTTTTATATGTCTGTCTATGTGCCAGTACCATGTTGTTTTGATTACTGTAGCTTTGTGGTAAGTTTTAAAATCAGGAAGTGTGAGTCCTGTAGCTTGTTCTTCTTCTTCAAAAATTTTTTGACTATTTGGGGTCCCTTGAGAAAAAAGAAATATAGTAAGGGTTTTTCTATTTCTGGAAAAAATATCATTGAGATTTAGCTAAGGCTTGCATTGAATCTGCACGTCACTTTGGGTAGTATTGACATCTTAGCAATATTAAGCCTTCTAATCCATAAATGGGGTACCTTTCCATTTATTGTGTCTTTAATTTCTTTCAGCAATGTTTTATAGTTTCCAGTGTATGTACAAATCTTTCACCACTGTAGTTAACTTAATTTTTAATTATTCTCTTGTGTTTGATGGTATTATAAATGGAATTTTATAATTTCCTTTTCAGATTGTTCATTGTTTATGTATAGACATGCAGCTGATTTTTGTGTGTTACCTTTGTATCTTGGCATTGCTGAATTTGTTTCAATAACAGGTATTTTTTGTGTGTGGAATCTTTAGAATTTTCTGTATGTAAGATTATATCATCAACGAACAGAAATTTACTTCTTACATTCCAATTTGGATGCCTTTTACTTATTTTGCTATCCTAATTGCTCTGGCTAGAACTTCCTGTACTATGTTCAGTAAAAGTAGTGAACGTGGGTATTTTTGCCTTGTTCCTGATCTTAGAAGAAAAGCTTTCAGTCTCAAATATGGCATTTATTATGTTGAGGTAGTGGTCTTTTATTTCTATTTATAGAAATAAATCTCCCCTTCACCATGGTGTTTAATTCTTTTAATAGGCCTTTGAATTTGGCTTGCTAGTATTTTGTTGAGAATTTTTATGTTAGTGGTTACAAGCAATATTGGTCTGTAGTTTTCTTGTAGCATCTTTTGTCTGGGTTGAATATCAGTGTAATGGCTTCCCAGCATGTTAGGATGTCTTCCCTCCTCTTCAAGTTTTTGGAAAAGTTTGAGGAGGATTGGTGTTAGTTTTTCTTTAAGTGTTTGGTAGAATTTACCATTGAAGCTGTCAGGGCCATAGCTTTACTCTGTCAGGAAATTTTTGATTAGTGATTCAGTTTCCTTACTAGTTAATAGGTCTTTACAGACTTTCTGTTTCTTTATGGATTAGTCTTATATCTTAATAATATTAAGTCTCCAATCCGTGAATGTGGAATGTCTTTAAAATTATTTGGGGTTTTTAAATTTCTTCCAACAAAATTTTGTAACTTAGACTGTTTAACTTCTGTTTAATTTATTCCAAAGTATTTAATACTCTTTGGTATTATGAATGGAATTGTTCTCTTGATTTCATTTCCGTCTTATTCATGCTAGTCTGTAGAAATACAATTGAACTTTATGATCTTGTATCCTGCAACTTTGCTGAACTCTTATTTTTAACAGTTTTTAGTGGATTTCTTAGCATTCTCTGTATGCATGATTATATTGTCAGTAAATGAGGATAATTTTATTTCTTCCTTTACAATCTTATGCCTTTTATTTCTTTTTCTTCCTTAGTTGTCTTGCTTAGAACCTTCAGTACAGTGTTGAATAGATATTATGAGAGTGGATATGTTTATCTTGTTATGATCTTAAGTGGAAGGCATTTATAACCATTAAGTGTGATGCTAGTAATAGTTTTTTTGTAATTGCCTTTATCAGCTTGAGGAAGTTTCCTTCTATTCTTTGTTGATTGTTGTGTTCAGCATTTTCACATATTTCAACATATTTCTAAATTAGAAGTCAAATTTTGCTGGATGCTTTTTCTGCATTTATTGAGATGCTTCAGAGGTTTTTGTTCTTTTTCTGTTAATATGGTGTATTATATTGATAAGTTCAGATATTAAATCAACCTTGAATTCCTGTGATGAATTCCACTTGGTCATGAAGTATAATCCTTATTATGTGTTGCTGGATTATTCATTTGCTAATTTTTTTGTTGAGGATTTTTGCCTCTATATTTATGAGTGATATTAGTCTTTGGTTTTGTTTTTATGTCTGATTTTTTTTTTTAAGATTTTATTTATTTGAGAGAGAGCATGAGTGAGGGGAGGGAGGAGGAGGGGGAAAGAATGGTAAGCAGACTGTGAGCTCAATGTGGAGCCCCATGGGGCCTGATCCCACAACTCTGAGATCACAACCTGAGCTGAAGCCCGAGTTGGATGTTCCAACTGACTGAGCCACCCAGGTGCCCCTTCATGTCTGATTTTGGTATCAGATAGTAATAGCCTAATAGAATTAGTTGGAAGTGTTCCTCCATTTTCTGTTACTTTGGAGTTTGTGAAAGACTGTTGCTAATTCTTTCATTGTGGTAGAATTAACCTGGAAATTAGTTGGCTCTTGTCTTTTCTTTGTGGGTAGTTTTTTAAATTACTAATTCACTATCTTGCCATCAGTTTATTTAAAATTTTTTCTTGTGTCTGTTTTGGTAGTTTGTATCTTTCTAGGAATTTACCTACGTCATCAAGATGATCTAATTTGTTGGCATTGTATTGTTCATAGTATTCCCTTACAGTCTAATTTTTATAAGGTCAGTAGTGATATTCCTTCTTTTATTCCTGATTTCAATATTTAGTCCTTTTTTTTTTTTTTTTGGTCATTCTAGCTAAACCTATGTCAGTTTTGTTGATCTTTTTAAAGAATTAACTATTGATTTAGCTGATTTTCTCTCTTATGCTTCTAATTTCCATTTCATTTATTTCTGCTCTGATCTTTTTGCTTTGTTCATTTTGCTTACTTTGTGTTCAATTTGCTCTTAAATTTTCTAGTTTTTGAATGTGGGAGGTTAGATTATTAATTTTGTGTCTTCTCTTTTAATATTTATATTTATAACTATAAATTCTCCTCTGCATACTATTTTAGCTGCATCCCTGACATTTTATATGTTGTCTCTTTATTTTCATTCATCTCAAAGTATCTTCTAATTTCTCTTGATTTCTTCATTGATCTATTAGTTACTTTAGAGTGTGTTAATTGCCACACAATTGGGAATTTCTCAAATTTTCTTATTCATTTCTAGTATAATTCTTTTGCAGTTGGAGAAAATACTTTGTATGATTTTAGTCCTTTTAAATTTGGTGAGGCTTGTTTTATGACCTAACATATGGTCTGTGCTGGAGAATTCTGTATATACTTGAGAAGACTGCATTGTCCTGTTGTTGAGTGGATCATTCCATCAATGTGTCTTAGATCTAGTTGGCTTGTAGTATTGTTTATTTTCTGTATTTCCTTGTTGATCTTCTGTTCAGTTGTCCTGTTATTAAAAGTGAAGTATTAAAAGTCTCTATTATTTTTGATTTGTCTGTTTCTCTCTTCAATTGTTTTTGCTTTTTGTATTTGGGTCTCTGTAGTTATGTACATATGTAATTGTTATGTCTTAATGATAAGTTGACCCTTCATTAGTATAAAAGATTGTTTTTTGTGTCCAGTAATGGTTTTTGACATAAAGTGTATTTTGTCTGTTATAAATGTTGGTGGTCTTGTTCGTTCCTTTTCTTTTCTTTTTTTCCTTTTCTTTTCTTCTCTTTTTGATTAGCTTGCATGGTATGTAATTTTCCATGTCTCACCCTCAATTTATTTGTGTATTTGAATCTAAAGTGTGTTTCTGCAGACAACATACTTTTGCATCCTGGTCTGTCTCCCTCTACTCCCCGCCCCCCGCCCACCCTTTTCTGCAAGCCTCTGCCCAAATTTATGTATATAGTGCAATTCTTATTAGCATAGAATTTTTGTCAGCTATTTTGCTTTTTAAAAAAAATCTCTTTTTTGTTTCTCTGTTACTGTATTAATGCCTTCTTTTATGTTAAATATTTTTAAAAATATTTATTTATTTATTTAGAGACCATGAGCACACACCCGCTAACCAGGGGAGCGGCAGAGGGAGAGGAAGAGAGAGAAGCAGACTCCCCTCTGAGCACAGAGCCTGATGCTGATGCGGGGCTTGATCAAGAGTTAGATGCTTAACAAACTGAGCCACCCAGGCGCCCTTATGTTAAATATTTTATAGCATTACTTTTTAGTTCTCTTTAATATGATTTTTGTGGGTTTTTTGTGTTTTTGTTACAGATTAAAATTACTGTGTTAATTTAAAAGAGCTGAGTTTAGGTCAATATTAATTTAAAATAGTAAAAAGTCATTTCTCCATTGTAATGCCTTTCCTTCCCTTTTCCTTGATGCCACTGTTGTCATACAAACTACAAAACTACATCTTTATACATTTAAACTTGTCAACACAGTTTTATAATTCTTTCTTTTCCTTTCTTGTTTCCTTATTTCTTTGTTTCTTTGTGTATTTTTTTAAGTTAGAGAAGAAGAGAGTTGCAACTAAAAACATATTTGTAATATTTTTTATCTTTGCCTATCTGTAGTTACTGTTACTGATGTTCTTTATTTCTTTGTGTTAACTCCAGTTACTGTCAGGTGTTCCTCATTTCAATCTGAAGTGCTCCATTCAATATTACAGGACATGTCTGTTAGTGATGACTTCTCTGAGTTTTTACTGAATGGCCTAATTAGCTGTAATGTTCTAATTTTGCTTTTATATTTGAAGGATAGTTTTCCTCATGTAGAATTCTTGGTTAAAATTCTTTTTCTGTCAGCATTTTCAATGTTATCTCATTGCCTTCTGGTCTTCATGGTTTCTGATGAGCTGTTAATCTTACTGAAGATCCCTTGTACATGATGAGTTGTTATTTTCTTGCTATTTTCAAGATTCTCTCTTTGTCTTTAGGCAGATTGACTATAATGTGTATATGTATGGATCTCTGAGTTTTCCTGCTTAGAATTTGATGAGCTGTTGGCTGTGGTAATTAATATTTTTCATCAAATTTGGGAAATTTTCAGCTATTATTCAAACATTCTTTATGTCCCTTTCTTTGTCTCCTTTCTTTCTGAGATTCCTGTTATGTTTATATTGGTTTATTTGTTGGTGTCCCACAGGGTCTCTGAAAGTCTGTTCATTTTTCTTCAGCACTTTTCCTTCTGTTCCTTAGACTGGATAATCTCAAGTGACTTATCTTCAAGTTCAGTGATTATTTCTTCTCCCTCTACAATCTGTTGTTGAGACCGTCTAGTGAATTTGTCTTTTTGGTTCTTGTACTTCCCAACTCTATAATATCTTTTCTTTTTTTTTTAAAATAATTTCTTTTTGTTGGTATTACTCGGGCTTAAAATCCTTGAAGGACTTAAATCTCTAATACTCTGTGTTGAGTGTTTTGTGTTTGTGTTGGGGAATGTTCAGTACAGTACTCCAGCAGTTTTCATCTCTGTTTTAGCCTTTACTTCCTTCTAGCACAGAGCCTCAATACCAGCTAGAAGTGAGAGATCAGGGTGTTCTCACAGCTTTTCTGGATATCTGTGTAACTCTGCATATGCATGTGGCTACCTAGAGTCACAGGAATATGTTAGTTTTCCAACCCCTTATGGATATGTTTTTCCCTGATTTTTCTTCTGATTTTTTTTTTGGGGGGGGTGTCGGGCTTTTGTTTGCCCCAGTGGTTTCGCTGCCACAGATAACTGTAATGTTGAGCAATTGTTGCTGATTGTTTTCTACAAACACTGCATGATGAGAATATTTATATTGAGCAAGCTCTAAGTATGCGTTAAATGAAGGCAGGCTTTAAGAATGGAGCTTTTCCAGGGAGCTGCCAGATAGGTCAAAAGTGACATTTTTCTAGAGATTGGCTGTTTGGGGAACTCCAAACTCTACAGTTCCAGTGGCAGTGGGCTGCTGGTTTTTACAGCTGCCATTTGTGGCAGGCTGTTGGATTTTAAGGTTTCAGTAGAGCTAGGCAGAAGTTGAATGGGAAGGGACAGGTTCACATTTCATAAAGATTATTGTTCTTAATGAAAGTTTTTATTTTTTAATTCTTTAAAACTCTTCTTGGATTGTTTCAAGCCCTTCATTAATTTTCAGAATTATAAAAAAGTTGATTTTGGCAATTTTTAACGGTGTTTTCAATACTTAAATGGAGTAGCAGATTTTCGGAGGTTCCTACTTTGCCATTGTGGAAGTGTTTCCCAGTTTTAGAACACTCATCTCTGTAGGATCCCTCATGCGCATTTACTGTTAGTTGTGAGTCCTGTCCCCAGTGTAGTTGTGTTTTTTTTTTTTTTTAAAGATTTCATTTATTTATTTGACAGAGATAAGCAGTGAGAGAGGGAACACAAGCAGGGGGAGTGGGAGAGGAAGAAGCAGGCTCACAGCGGAGGAGCCTGATATGGGGCCCGATCCCACAATGCCGGGATCACGCCCTGAGCCGAAGGCAGACACTCAACCGCTGTGCCACCCAGGCGCCCCTGTAGTTGTTTTTTAAGTTGTCCTTTTTTCTGTTATGTTTTTCTGAATGCCACATTACAAAGTGTAAAATTGTGATATAATAATAACAGTAAAATAGTGGAATTACCTCCTTTATTTCTTACAAACTATTTCTTAATGTATTTATTTATTTCCAAGCATTTTAGCCTAATTAGAGGTGCAAGGAGCCTGTGATCTGTTAACTTTTTTGGTGTGTACGTGATCTGTCTTCTTCCCAGTGTTTTATTTCTTTAACACAGCTTAATTCATAGATAAAAATGGTATAGGAAAAGGGCTTGTAAGTCTGCCATTCAGTCCCCAAAACTGTATTCACTGATGATTTGTCCTTAGAATTTTAATTGTCCAAATTGGGTATACATTTACTAAAACAATAATAGTCATAATAGTAGCAATTTCAGTTAAGTTTTTTTAGTGTGTGCTATTGTCATGTCGTTATATATGTTATACATTATATCTGTTAATATCTGCAACTGAAGAAATTGAAACTCAGCTATATAAAATGACTTCCCTAAGTCCTCAGTCAATAAGCAGTTAAGGTAGAAATCTAAAGTAGTTTTGTCTGGCTTCAAAGCCTTAACTCTTTGCCACACTTTAGAAAACTTAACAAAATTACACTGTAATGATTTGTGATAACAGAAGAGGTTATATTTATTTTGTAAACCAGTGTTTGCCACCTATACAAAGTACTGTCTTTTTGTTGAACAAGGGCTACTCAGGACCAAATTAAATAACTTTAGAGCTGAATAGGATGTTTGTGATTTCTTAACGTGAAGTGTGTAGGTTTCAGAGAGGGTGTATAAATCCATCAAAATATTATGTGCATAACTTTTTTGTATATGCACACACACACATGTATATATGTTTCTGCAATGAAACTAGATAGTTTTAAATCACATTCTCAAAGGAAATGTCACAGATTCCCTTCTCAAAGATTAGGAGATAACACTGATGGGCATCTGTGGCTACACTGAAGACCAAATTATCTTCTGTGACTTTGACAGTGTCATCCATTTCTCCAGTTTTGATATTGGCATTGTCCTTAATAACCACTTTGTCACATTCATTTTTTGTATGTCAGTAAATTTGACTATGTCATCTATATGGTGCACTTCATGGTCTGGATGATTTCTAAGTAGTAAGAGCTCTGGATCACCAGAGGAAGATGGAAAAAAAGGAAGGAAGAGAGGAAGAGGAGCCTTCATTTGCTGAGGAATCACTGCTCCAACTTCACCCAACACTTAGAACCATCTTTGGCACAATTTCCATCCCAGGTCTCGTAAGCAGGGCAGGGTTTTAGAGATTCTTCTAGTCTTAAGCCATCAGTATCATCAGTGAAATCTATAATGACTCATTGAAAAAAGGAAAAGTGTCTGTAAATTTAATGTGTTTTTTTTCTTCTATTTATTTTTTGAATGTTGATAAAATATTAAATAGTTTTAGCATTGCTGAATACAAAATCAATATATAAAAAGCAGTTGCAGGAAAGGGCAATTTCTTAAAAAGTTCAAGATGCTTATCAGATATTACTTGAATTGTCCTCTGAGGTATATATTTAAGAGGAATGTAAATATATGTATACACAAAGACTTGTATGTGAATCTTCATAACAGTATTATTCATAATACTTCTAAGTATGGACATTTAAAATGTCCATAAATGGATAAACAAAATGCATTACATCCATATAAATGAAATACTATTCAGCCATAGAAAGGAATGAATTCTTTTTTTAAAAAATTTTTTATTTAAATTCAATTTAGTTAACATGTGGTGTATTAGTAGTTCCAGGGGTAGAATTTAGTGATTCATCAGTTGCATATAACACCTCAGTGCTCATTACATCAAGTGGCCTCCTTAATGCCTGTCACCTATTTATTCCATCCTACCCACCCCTCCTCCAGCAACACTCAATTTGTTTCCTATGGTTTAGAGTCTCTTATGGTTTGCCTCCCTCTCTGTTTTCCTCTTATTTTATTTTTCCTTCCCTTCCCCTATGTTCATCTGTTTTGTTTCTTAAATTCCACATATGAGTGAGAGCATATGATATTTGTCTTTCTCTGACTTACTTATTTCACTTAACGTAATACAGTCGAGTTCCATCCACATTATTGCAAATGGCAAGATTTCATTCTTTTTGATGGCTGAGCAATATTCCAGCGTGTGTGTGTGTGTGTGTGTGTGTGTGTACGTACGTACGTATGAGTATACACCACATTTTCTTTATCCATTCTTCTGTTGATGGATATCTGGGCTCTTTCCATAGTTTGGCTGTTGTGGACATTGCTTCTATAAACATTGGGGTGCAGATGCCCCTTTGGGTCATCATGTTTGTATCCTCTGGATAAATACCTAGTAGTGCAATTGCTGGCTCACAGGGTAGTTCTATTTTTAACTTCTTGAGGAACCTCCATAATGTTTTCTGGAGTGGCTGTACCAGTTTGCATTCCCCTTTCTCTACATTCTCACCAACATCTGATGTTTCCTGACTTGTTAATTTTAGCCATTCTGACTGGTGTGAGGTGGTATCTCCTTGTGGTTTTGATTTCTATTTCTCTGCTGCTGCGTGATGTGGAGCATTTTTTCATGTGTTTGTTGGCCATTTGGATGTCTTCTTTGGAGAAGTGTCTGTTCATGTCTTCTGCCCATTTCTTGACTGGATTTTTTTTGGTTTTCTTTGGGGGGGGGTGTTGAGTTTGATAAGTTCTTTTAGATTTTGGAATTTATAGCCAGTTTGTTTTGAGAGATTGGCCTTAAATAAGTCCTTTCAACCTTCTTTATTCATTTGCACATGCAGAGCCCCCTTGTTCTGACAGGGACGCCTGGGTGGCTCAGTTGGTTAAGCATCTGCCTTTGGCTCAGGTCATGATCCCAGAGTCCTGGGATCGAGTCCCACGTCGGGCTCCTTGCTCAGCAGGGAGCCTACTTCTCCCTCTGCCTGCTGCTCCCCTTGTTTTTGTGCTCCCCCACCGACAAATAAATAAAACCTTTAAAAGAAGAAAAAGTCTAACATCTTTTAGGAACCATTTGCTCTGGCTCTCCTCCTCTTTCCTTTTCTTTTTTAAATTTTTTTTGGGGGGAAAGTGGAGAAGGAGAGAGAGAGAGAAAGAGTCTTCAGCAGGCTGCACACCTAGCTCAGGGCTTGGTCTCTTGACCCTGAGATCATGACCTGAGCCGAAATCAAGAGTTGGACATTTAATCAACTGAGCCACCCAGGCGCCCCATCCTCATCTTTCCCTTTATCCTCTCATGATCCAGGGTGACAGTATACATAAACATATCTGTTTATCCTAAAAAAAGATTGGAAATAAATTGGATAAGTTAAATACACAAAAGGAACTCATTATTTGAAGTGATGATGTTTTGAGAAGCCTCTTATAGTCTCTTTAATAATTATAGTTCTATTATAAAACTAATATTTGAGTTTATCTTTTGTAATTCAGATTTTTAAATGTATTGCTTTCTTCAGAGTGGCTGCATTCCTGTATTTAAAACAAATAGCACTTTTTTGCTTGTGATTTATATAACCATAATATGTTTTAAATTTTTCCTTTTTTGATTCCTTGCAAGTTTTTCAAAAATTTGAATTTTATTTGGGACAGTCAGACTTTTTACTGTAATTTATTTTTGAAATGGCTAAGAAGTTATTACTTTATATTAGAGTACATTATTAGTTATGATATTGGGAGACTTCTACCATATTGTTATTTCTCTTCATTCAGAAAAGTATGTAAGTCATATATATACAGCTTGTTGTGTTATCACCAAGTTTTTATCTGCATGTATCTGCCACGTATGGCAAGAAATAGATCTAGTAAATTTGAAAGTTCCATTAATTGTGAAACAGAGACTGTAGAGAGAGCTTAGTAAGGGGACGTTTACTTAAGGATTTCTCTTTGACCTACAGAGAATATTTTTCCGTGTTTTTTTTTTAAAGATTTTATTTATTTATTCAACAGAGATAGAGACAGCCATCCGTGTTTTTAAATCTACTTAAATGCTATGCTATTTCAGAAGAGTATTGTATTCTTGCTTTGTCATAGATGGATTAAAATTATTGTGTACTTGATATAGGAATATGGTTGGACAGAATGAACTGAAAATTACAAGTGATCGAGCAATAAATTCAGGATTGTTTTTTGAAGATAAACCAAAGCCTTCAAAACAGTCACTTCAGTCTTACCAAGAAGCTTTGCAGCAACAGGTATTCATTCATTCATTCATTCATTCATTCATACAGTATTGAACATTTTGTGTTAGCACAGTGGTTCCTTTGAGCTCAGGTTGGTGGAGGAGATAACAGTACCAGTCATTTATATTTCAATATGATAAATTTTGATGCAGATAGATTAGAATGCTATTGGAAGGATAGGATAAGAAGCAGTTAGGAGGGTTTCATGTATCGTTGATACTTGAACTGCATGTTATACAATGAATAGATTTTAAATTCCTGGCATATTCAGGGAAGTGTTGATTGTGCTGGATTGTGAAAGGTTAACTAATAAGGAATTTTCATTTTCATCCTGTTATGAAGAGCCTAAGGGAAGAAAGTTTAAGACAGAAAGTGAAAGGAGTAGTTGATATGAATACCTATAAGTTTTAGGAGGGTAGTTGTGATGTATATGATTGGTAAAGAGATGTAGCAGAGAAACCTTTCAGTAGACTATTGAGGCAGTCCAGACAGAAGGTAATGAGGCCCTGACCAGATGGGGAAGATAGGAGGACATTTAGAAGACAACTCTGGGATTTATTGATAGGACTTAAATATAGGGAATGAGAAAACAGAGAGCTTGAAGATGATTCTGAATATTGTCGTCTACATGAATAATGAGGTTATGAATATGAACTAAGAGAAAAAAGAAGTAGAACACTTTTAGGGAGGAGGATAATGGATTCTATTGTAGTTTGTAATATTTAAAGAGAGTTTACTTAAAAATGTATGGGGTTTTTTGGGGAGTATCCATATGTCTGAGAGGATTCTGGGACTCTGGGTAGATATATGTCCATCTGAAGTACTTTTCTATAAAATTCCAGTTGGATTTCTTCTAAAGCTCTTTCTGTTCAGTTTTTACATGGGCAACCTCCTTGAAAATGGATTTTTTTAAATTGTAGAATTACAACTGTATTTTTTGGATGGTAGGTTTCTACAAATAAAAGATTGAATTTATATATCTGTTTTCAAATGAGCATATTAAAAGCACTGCTGGCAAAACTACATTTTCTAACTCCAGAATTTTATTTCATGTATGTGATGACTTCTTGGCCTTGATGGAATGGTTGCTTAAATTTTCCATGCATTAGTTATGATTTTTATGTGTGTATGTGTGGTTATGATTTTAAAAGTAACTTTCTAAAATGTAGATACTTTTTCATTGCCTATTCATATGTTCCTAGAGACCAAACCTGTACTATACTTGATGATGATGAGACGTTTTGTATGCTTTCATAAAGTTGTACTTAAATAGCCCAGAATTCTCCAAATAGCTTTAAACCTTCAACCTCTTGAATTCTGGGAATGGAGTTTACCCAGGGTAGAGTAGGTCTGGTGAGATGTGGGGAGTAGTTTGTGGTTGGCCAGGTCCTGTAAAAGGATAGATGGAAAAGGAAAGTAGGGAGATCCTATTGGTCCTCATGCAACTGGTGAGGTTAGGGAAGGAGTGGCTCAGGTAGAAGTTGGCGGGAGGAAGAATTGGTTCAGTCCCAGCTGGCATCGGTGGCTGGAAAAGCACTCTAGTAGCAATGACGTGAGCGACCCACAGCTATTTATTATAGCCAAGGAAGTGTTTTTAAATTGGGTATTCCATAGATTTGTGATTTCAAATTTTATAGTGAAGCAGATTGTAAAAAACCAAAAAAAAAAAAAACCCACTCCAATTTTTTTTCTCTAATAAGAAAAATAAAAATTGATATTAAAACTAAACTTTTTGTATCAGAATACTTGTCAGCACTAATGTTTCTTAATATTACCAAGATTCGGGAAAGAGAAGAAAGAAGGAAGAGAGAACGTGAAGAAAAAGAAGAATATGAAGCTAAATTAGAAGCTGAAATGAGAAGTTACAACCCCTGGGGGAAAGGTGGAGGTGGTGCTCCTCTGAGAGATGCAAAAGGAAATCTGATAAGTATGCTATTTCCGTTGATCTGTTGTTCTTAAAAGAAACTGAACTATTTTTAAATTTTTAAAAGAATGGGGGGGTAGAAGAAGTGGGAATCATAGCCTATAACGCAAGGTCTCTTTTTGTGTAGCTCAATGCAAAAGAGATACTTTGTAATACATATAATAACAGGTTAGAAAGTCTTTTTTCTTTGGAGTACTATTCATTTAATTTTGTGACATGTTTTTCATCCTCTAATGGTAATTCAGTTGCAGAGGAAAGCTCATGTTAGTTGGCAGGTTTTTACCTAAACTAGTAGTTAGATTTTTAAAAAAACATTCTGGTAAAAATAACAAAACTCTTGTTAAAAAATTTTTTTTAACTAGTAAGACATATTTAAAATAAGTGATCTGAAATAGTTGTGGGATGCAGTATTTCATATATGCCATATACCTGCACAGTTCAAGGACGCCATTGAAAAAGAAAGACCTGATCTCAGAAACTTTCTGGCAGGTTGCAGAATCATATTGATATGTCTTTAAATTATGTACTCTCAAAAATGTTTGATCTAGAGGGTTGCCTGGGTCTCTCAGTCCGTTAAGCATCTGACTCTTGATTTCAGCTCAGGTCATGATCTCAGGGTTGTGAGATCCAGCCCTACCCTGGGCTCTGCTGGGTGTGGAGCCTGCTTAAGATTCTCTCTCTCTCTTCCTTTCCCTCTGCCTGACGCCCCCTGCGCTCCCTATCTTTCACATGTTCTCTCTCCCTCTCTTAAGAAAAAAAAAAAAAAAAAGTTTGATCTAGAAACTACAACAGCCAGCACTTTGAAAAAAAAAGAGGTCTTATAAAACTTGAGATATATATATATTGGGATGGTCTCTGATTAGCTTTTAGATAAGAATAAAAATAGACAAAGATAGGTTTTTGAAATTTTTTTTGTTAGAAATGAGAAATGAATAATAGAAACCCATTAAATGATAAAAATGTAGATTTCATTTTGTTCTTCAGGTATTACACATTATTATGGGGTATTTGAGGGATGTAGTCAGAATACTTTCTGGATATTGAGTTATTAAGAGTTCTTTAATATTATGCTTTTGCTTCTTTGTTAAAGATGGCTTTTTAAAAAGATGTATTTGAGACCCACTTAAATTACTAAGATAACTCTTTTCTTCCCCAAAAATTTGTTCCTTTCCTGTCTTCACTTCATACTTTGCTCACGGTTTTGAAGACTGGAACTTTCTCTTTTTACAGATGAGGTGATTTTAGTGATACATAGATAAACATTTTTTATTTTAAAACTTAACTGTTTATTTCAATATATGTTGAAACACTAGTTTTTCATTTAAGGGTAGTGCTATAACATTTCCTTTTAAAGTACAGGTATTAGTTCAGGCATTTAACAAAACGTGCTTTAACAACCCACCTCTAATTATCAGAGGCTTGAGGCTTAAGGTTTAAGGCAGTAAAAGTTATTTCTCACTTACATCACATTCTGATGCTGTTTGGGTGGTTCTCCTCCAAGAGGTGACTCAGGAATCCAGGGCTCTTCTCTTGTGTCATTCCTCCACTTTGAAACCCTTCACTTCTAGCTGCCATAAAGGGTTCAGGGGTGGGAGAATGAGATGAGAGTTTTGTGGGGGGCTCTGGCCTAGAAGTGGAGGGAATATTGCTTTGTCTTTGCTCCAATATTCAAACCTAATTATAAGGAGACCTAATTATAGTGCCTAGGAGGAGGATGTGAGATTGATAAGCATCTAGTCAAGTCTTTGCTGCAGTGAATTTAAATTGTGAATTGATAGAAACATAGTAGTTACTAGAAAGGTGCTTAAATGACTGAAACTTTGGTAAACACTGGAATAGAGTAATTTCCTAGGACTTTCAAGCTTGCCTCTAAGATTATTTCCAGTTCACACAATACAATTATGTTGTTCTGTATGTGTTTAGTTGGTGGAAGGGAGTAGGATAAATGTGGGTTATTGAATTATAAAATACTGTTTTAGAATTGTTTGATTTAATAGTAATGAAGCAAACTTTTCTGTGTTTTTCATTTTTAGTGGTATTGTTTACTTTGCTTATTTAATGCTACAGTCATGCTGTGTGATAGAAAAGTATACTATTTTATCAGAAACAGTGGAACTCTTTTTTAAATGGTATTTTCAAAGCAAGTGAATTCATCTGTTAAGGGGTATCAGTTTATTTGTGACCTATTTTAGAGAGGGAGGGAAGAAGGAGAATGTAATTTTTCTATTATATTTGAAACACGTAGTAAAGATCTGTATTCTGCTTTACTTCGTGTAATGACTAAGATCATATAACTTCTGTGCTTTCTGTTGGCCAACTTTAATTTGGTTGCTGGCTTTTTTAGTTACTCCAGTTTTATCGTTGATCTTTTATTACAAAGAAATTAAGGAAATATAATGTTCATCCTTATCTTACTCTCTAGGGATGATCTCCATAAGGGGAAGTAGTTATTAATAAATATTAAAATCTATTACCCTGGGGGTGACTGGGTGGCTCAGTTGTTAAGCGTCTGCCTTCAGCTCAGATCATGATCCCAGGGTCCTGGGATCGAGCCCCATATCGTGCTCCTTGCTCAGTGGGGAACCTGCTTCTCCATCTCCCACTCCTCTTGCTTGTGTTCCCCCTCTAGCTACCCCTCTCTCTGTCAAATAAATAAATAAAATCTTTAAAAAAAATCTATTACCCATATAACTGGAATAGCATTAACCCTTTTTTTTTGCATCAACCCTTTTAAAATATCTCTCATTTTTATTATTTGTACGACACTTAAAAATGTTTCTTTTCTTAGCTCTTTATTCATTGAAGTTCTTTTTTCAAGTTTCCATTAAAAAAAAAAAACAAACTATGCTCTAATGACTTTCAGTGGGTAAATGAGTAAACAGACTGTGGTACATTCATACCATGGGTTGCTATCTAGCAATTAAAAGAATGAACTATTGATGCACATAATAACTTGAAAGTCTCTTCAAAGAAATTATGCTAAGTGAAAGAAGCCCCTCTCTGATGGTTATATACATGTATATTCTTAAAATGATTATAGGGATGGTGATGTTACATGAATCAGTCATATGTTAAAATTCTTAAAAACTACTCCAAAAAAATCAATAAAAATTTTAAAATACTTAACCAGTTTGAAAGATAGCAAAAGTATTTCATAGTTCTGATTAATAGTGAGATTAAACATTTTTCATATATATTTGATTATTTGTATTTCTTTTATGTGTTGTATTTGTCCCATTTAGATTTGTTTGTTTTTATGTTGATTATTGAGACACAATTTGCATATGACAAAATTCACCCTTTAAGTGTATTATTCAATGAGTTTTGACAGCTGATTCCAGTGGCCAATGCCACAATCAAGATACAGAACATTTTCAATTTATCCAACCCTATATCCTTGCTAACCTCTGATCTGCGTTCTGACACAATAGTATTGCCTTTTGTGTTTTTTTTTCTTAGTTTTAATGATTTACCCATATTGTTGTACATGTCTGTAGTTTACTTCTTTTTATTACTGAATAGGATTGTACTATGTGGAGGTACCATAAGTGTTTATCCTTTTACCAGTTGATGGATATTTAGCTTGTTTAAAATTTAAGGTTGTTTTAAATAAAGCTGTTATAAACATTTACCTTCAGGTCTTTATGTGCACGTAAATTTTCATTTTTCTTGGGTAAATGCATAGGAATGGAATTCCTGGGACGTATAGTAAGTAAGTGTATATTTAACTTTGTAAACAACTGCTAGACCATTTTCCAAAGTGGTTGTGCCATTTTGCCTTCTTACCAGCAAAGCACAAGATTTCTGGTTGCCTTACATCCTCATCAGCCCTTGTATTTAACCTTTCTATTAAGTAGGTAGGATATCTCACCGTGTGTTTTTTTTAAACTTTTTATTTTGAAATAATTCAAGACTTAGACAAGAGTTGCAAAGATATAGAGTGTACCCTTCACCTAGCTTCCCAACTTTGTTCTTCTTTTTCAAGATTGTTTTTTCTACTTGACCTCCCTCCCTTGCATTTTCATATAAATTTTACTATCAATTTGTCAACCTCAGCAAAAAAGTGTGGTGGGATTTTCACTGGGATTGCATTTACAAAAAGATCAATTTGGGACAGCCAGCATCTTAACTATATTGAGTCTTTTGATCCATGAGTGTGGAATATTTATCTACTTATTACTCCTAGTTAACATCTTTTAGTAATATTTTACAGTTTTTGGATACTGTAATATATTTTGTTAATTATATCCATTAGTATTTCATGTATTTTAATGCTATTTTAAATGGTAAATGATACATTTAAAAATTTCAGTAGCCATTTTTTCATTGCTAGTGTATAGAAATAGTTGATTTTTCTATGTTCTTGCTTTACTCACTAGTTTTAGTAGTTTTTTTTTTTTTTTGATAGGTTCTTTGGGATTTTTTAATGTAGGCAATCATGTTATCTGTAAACAGTTTTATTTCTTCCTTTCCAATCTGATTGCCTTTTAGTTATTTTGCTTGTGTTTTGCACTTGTTTGGAATTCCAGTAAAATGCTTAGAAATCATTAGAACAGATAGTCTTGTCTTTTCTGATTTTAGGTGGAAAGCTTTCAGTCTTTTCACCATGCATTGTAATGTTGGCTGTAGGTTTTTAGTAGATTTTTTTTTTTTTAAAATCAGGTCTAGGATGTTCTGTTCTATTCCTGCTCATACTTTTCACGAGTATATGTTGAATTTTGTCAAGTGCTTTTCTACATCTTTTGAAATGATAATTTCATCTTTCTTACTCTATTGATACATGGTGAATTACATTGACTAATTTTTTTTAAAAGATTTTATTTATTAGAGAAAGCACAAGTAGGCAGTGCAGCAGGCAGAGGGGGAGGGAGAAGCCGACTCAGGGCTCCATCCCAGGACGCTGGGATTATGACCTGAGCCGAAGGCAAACACTTACCCAACTGAGCCAACCAGGCGCCCCACATTGACTAATTTTTTAAATATTGAGCTGCTCTTTCATCCTGGCATCAATCCTAGTTAGTCATATTTTATTGTTTTTTTCTTATTTTTTTATTGTAGGATTTGATTTGCTGGTATTTAGTTAGGGATCTTTGCATCTAGGCTCATAAGGGATATTTGTCTGTTTTTCTTATAATGGTGTCTGGTTTTGGTATCAGGATGATGCTGGGTTCACAGATATGAGTTGGTAAAAGTTTCCTCTTTTGTTGCTAGAATTTACCAGTGAAGCCATCTGAGCTGGAAATTTTCTTTCGGGAAAGTTTTTAAACCATGAATTATCTGTAAACAGTTTTACTTCTTCCTTATGTCTTTAATACATAAAGACGTCAGTTTATCTATTTCTTCTTGTGTGAACTTCTGTGGTTTGAATCATTAAAGGAATTTAGCCATTTTATCTAAGTTCCTGAATTTATTGGCATAAAATTGTTCACAGTATTTTATTCTTTAATGTTTGTCTATTGGATCTTCAGTGATAGTTTCTCTTTTATTCCTGATATTTGTAATTTGTTTATTCTTTTTTTCTTAGCCAGTCTTGCTGGAGGTTTATTCATTTTATTGATCTTTTCATAGAGCCAGCTCTGGTTTTTCATTAATTTTTCTCTGTTGTTTTTCTCTTCATGTTTCATTTATTTTTGCTCTCATCTTGACTGTTTTCTTCCTTTAGTTTGCTTTGTACTTAATTTTCTTTTTCTGTTTTCTCAGTGTGCAAGCTTAGATTATGATTTGATTTCTTTTCTAATATATGCATTTTAAAATGTTATAAATTTCCTTTTGAGTACTGCTTTAACTGTGGCACAAATTTGGTATGGTATTTTCATTCAATTTTTCTAATTTTGTGATTTTTCTTTGACCCATTATTTATTTAGACATGAGTTTTTGAAATTTCCGTATTTTGGGGTATTTTCCAGGTAACGTTCTTCTGTTCATTTCTAGTGTGTGTTCTCTTTTGTTCAGAGAATATACTTTTTGTTATTTTAATATTTTTAAGTTCTTTGTAGATCTTGGATACCAGTCTTATCTGTAGTGTCAATTTTAAATATATTCTCCCATTCCGTGGACTGCGTCTTAGTTTTTTTGACTGTTTCCTTTGCTGTGCAGAAGCTTTTTATCTTAATGATGAAGTCCCACAAGTTCATTTTATCTTTTGTTTCTCTTGCCTTTGGAGATGTGTCATGAAAAAAGTTGCTGTGACTGATGTCAAAGAGGTTGCTGCCTATGTTCTCCTCTAGGATTTTGATGGATTCCTGTCTCACATCTAGGTCTTGCATCCTGGAGTTTATCTCTGTGTATGGTGTGAGAGAGTGGTCACGTTTCATTCTTTTGCGTGTAGCTGTCCAATTTTCCCAGCACCATTTATTGAGGAGACTGTCTTTTTTTCCACTGGATGTTTTTTCCTGCTTTATCAAAGATTAGTTGCCCAAAGAGCCAAGGGTCCATTTCTGGGTTCTCTGTTCTGTTCCATTGGTCTATGTGTCTGTTTTTGTGCCACTCCCATGCTGTTTTGTGATCACAGCTTTATAGTATAGCTTGAAATCTGGCAACGTGATGCCCCCAGCTTTGTTTTTCCTTTTCAACAATTCCTTGGCGATTCGGGGTCTTTTCTGGTTCCACACAAATTTAAGGGCTGTTTGTTCAGTTCTTTGAAAAATGTCATTGGTATTTTGATCAGGATGGCATTGAAAGTGTAGATTGCTCTGGGTAGCATAGACATTTTAACTATGTTAATTCTTCCGATCCATGAGCATGGAATATTTTTCCATCTTTTTGTGTCTTCTTCAATGTCTTTCAAGAGTGATTTGTAGTTTCTAGAATATAGATCCTTTACGCCTCTGGTTAATTCTGAGATAACATGATTTTTGGTGCATAGCTAAATCGTGGAAGGAGCCGAGATGCCCTTCAACAGATGACTGGATTAAGAAGCTGTGGTCCATATATACAATGGAATATTACTCAGCTATCAGAAAGAACGAATTCTCAACATTTGCTGCAACATGGACGGCACTGGAGGAGATAATGCTAAGTGAAATAAGTCAAGCAGAGAAAGACAATTATCATATGATTTCTCTCATCTATGGAACATAAGAACTAGGATGATCGGTAGGGGAAGAAAGGGATAAAGAAAAGGGGGGTAATCAGAAGGGGGAATGAAACATGAGAGACTATGGACTATGAGAAACAAACTGAAGACTTCAGAGGGGAGGGGGGTGGGGGAATGGGATAGTCTGGTGATGGGTAGTAAGGAGGGCACGTATTGCATGGTGCACTGGGTGTTATACGCAACCAATGAAGCATCAAACTTTACATCGGAATCCGGGGATGTACTGTATGGTGAGTAACATAATATAATAAAAAAAATCATTAAAACAAAAACAAAAACAAAACAAAAAAAACCATGATTTTTGGTGCTATTGTAGCTAGCAATTTTATATTAAATGATATGATGGTATACATTTGAAATAAAGGCCATTTTTCAGTGACATCTTTGCAATTGGCAAATTATGCTCTTCACCAAAGTGCCTTTTTTAATTTTGATTTTTAGCTGATTCCAAACCTTTTATTTTACCACCTCACACAAAGATAGACAAGGAGTGACTACTTGATTGATAGTATTTTTCCATGAAATAGCAATGTGGACTTGTCTTGATTGCTTAATCTGATAGTCTTAAATAATTATGTACTCTGCTGACATCAGTTTTCTTTTTACATAAACACATTGACTTATTGAGAAGACTGTGTATAATTGCAACAGTAAGGTAAAACATGTTCATTTTGAAGCTTATACTAGTGTTTGTTTACTTATAGGACATTTATCTCTTAATTTATGGTTTGTGTAAGTGAATATCAAAATGAGATTGCATTCCCTGAGCATTCATTAGTTTGGTAACAGAGCTCTGGTTATCATCTTGCAAGGAGTGAACTTGATCTCTACTATACTCTTGTAATAGAAAATGGAAGAATACTGTATGTATTGTTATTCATAGTGACTTCTCATTTATAGAGTGATCTTATGCTGTTCTAGTGAATTTTGGATGATGAGATAGTGATTTCCCATTTGAGTTTTTTTGGTAATTTGTTGACTTTTTAGGGACCACAGCTGTTAGTTCAAGACCTCAACTTTATCATCATCTTTCTCTTTTCATTTGCCTCCCATATCCAGATAGATCCCAGGATTTGGTGATGATTGCAAGAGTACCTAGCTAGTTTTTCCTTACCAATTCTTGGCAGTTGGCAATTCTTTTTTGTAATTAGTTTCTCTGTGATTTCAGCTAGTCCCTTATCCCAGTTGTTTTGTGGAGAAGAACTAGTTTTTATTTTGTTTTAGCTTTAGAGTTCTGTAGTCATTCAGGTCTCTTTTTAAGATTGACTTGTTTGACCTGATTCTGTGTGCTCAGATTTTTGTGATGTGTGTGTAGTATCTGCTGCTGTGTTACAAATTACCCAACGTGTAATGTTTTAATATAACAAACATTCATTATCTTGTGCTTCTGTGAGTTAGTAATTTGTGAATGGGTTAGCTGGGTGTTTCTGTCTCAGGGTATTTCATGAGTTTGGGGTCCAAAATGTCAACCAGGACTATAGTCATATGAAGGCTTGACTGGAACTGGAGAATCCATTTTCAATATGGCTCCCTCACATGGGTCAGGAAATCTCTGTTCCTTGCCATATAGTCCCTCCTTTTTTTATGTAGTAGACTTGGAAGTCATATGCATCATCCTGCAATATCCTATTCATAGGAAATGAGTTACTAACTCTGGCTTTTGCTTAAAGGGAGGGGAATTGGACTCCATATTTTAAGGGAGGACCATCAAAAGTGTTTATGGATATATAAAAACTCAGCACTACATGATTATATTTTCTGTTATGAATGCTAATGAAGTTGGGTAAATTTCACTATGACTTGTTTTGAATTGTTGCTGTTTGTTCTGTATTAAAGAGATTCCAACTTCTTAAGTAACATAGATATGAATATAGTTTTTATGGGTTATAAAAGATCTGACGTTCTTAAGGTCTCTACTGATTTTGAGTTTATTTTATAAGGTTATTTTTTGAAAATCTTACAAGTTTTAATAATTTCTATTTTCAGGACACCAAGATGTCATTGAATTATTCCAACTCTGTCCTATTGTTTTCTCTCTGATTCTCTACTTTAAGAAAATGTATTAAGCATACTAACTACAAAAATGTATTTGTTGAAATAAATGGCTTATTTTTCCCTCTCAGCTGATTTGAATAGGATGCACAGACAAAATATAGATGCCTACCATAACCCAGATGCAAGAACATATGAAGATAAAAGGGCTGTTGTATCTCTAGACCAAAATTTAGCCACCTCAAATGCTGAGAACCTAGAAGATTCTACAAATAAAAACTCAGGTTTTTAATCACATTCTATTTTTTTTGTTTGTTTACATTTCTAAAGTTGTTCAGTAACATTTCTCTTCTCTTGCCTGACAAAGGTCATATTGTGATTTTTGAGAACTTGGTTACACTGAGTCAGGAAGCATAACATGTTATTCACGTTATTTACAATACCTTTTCTTAAGTATTTTGAAAAAAGTGAATAGGGAAATATACTTTGCTTCTTAATACTATGTGTTTCTTCTCAGCTTTATAATTTATGTATACTTTAGCTGCTGCTAAAATTTTTATTTTGCTGGTGGGAGGCCTTTCTTAAAATCACATAGTCTCTTTACACATAAACAGACAAATAGTCTCTCTTGCTTCTTATACCCATAACTTTTTGAATTAGTGAAAATGCATCAGATGTGATATGATATTGTACCAATAAATTGCTTATTTTTATTTGTTATACTTTATTTTTATTTTGTTAATTTTATTTTTTTATTTTGTAATCATTTGCCCTCCCCTTGTAAAACCACAAAGGTCAAAGAAATGAAGTTATTTTTTTAAAAAGTTTAATTCGATATCTGGTCACATCTCCCTTTCTTAAGCAATATCTTTGATTTGCTATCAAACAACATCCTTTAATTAAAGGTTCTATAAATAGGAAATTATTCAGTAGCTTTCTTTATGACTTGGCAGGGAAAGTTATCATCTTTCTTTATCAAGCGTATATGAAAGTATGTACATATTTTAAAATCAAAGGAAGTTTAAAGGATATATCTATCACCTTTCACTATATTTTGATGCCTGTAAAAGTAACCATTTATTTACTACAAATTCTGCTTTTGTACTTCCATTAAAGTTTTGATTTTAGACTAGTAAAGACCTTTATGTTAGAAAGTCCTTCTAAAATATCCCTGACTGATCATATAGTCTTCAAAAATTTTTAAAAATTTTTAACCCATATGACTGCCTGGCCAAACAGGCAGATTAAATAGGGAGCTATGATTAGAATCACCAGCCTTTCATCTTTCATGCCTTTGATGGTAGTGCTAATCTCTATGCCCTTTTTGAACATTTTAGGAGATGTGCTACTTGTCATTTCCGTAGACAGCTTGTACCACTGCTGGATCTCTAATTACGAGAAAGTGCTTTCTTTGGTCCACAAAAGATTTTTACTTAGTGGATCCACTCTTCAATTTTGGAGCACTAAAATTGAATTTTTAAATTTTTATCTAATTATTAATTTAGCTTCCACTCTTTGTAAGTTCATTGTGCAGTAAAAACACCTTTCATTTTATTGAATGGAATTTTGACTTCTTTTTGATATATCATTATTTTTCTCTTCATTTGTTTCTTCTAGTAGTCTGTATTGAGATCCCAGTTCTACATACTTTTTCTTACCCTTTTCTGCCACATCTGGTATTGTTTGAAGTTCTGTCTTCACCCAGAACTTTCTCTATCATATTAATAGCAACTTAGGCAACTAGCTCTGCTTATCAAGCAAAAACACTGGAAAAAATCAAGTTTCTATGACCCTTTCCCAAGAAAACACACAAGCTTCATGACTGAATATGCACAGCAGAATTTACTGCCTGTTGCCTTTCTGTATACTGCCAGGGTTTTGGTGCTGGTATTGTGGGCAGGGTGCTTTCATTTAAGAAATCATACAAAATTATAAAATGCTAAAATTTCCCTTTTTTGTGTGTATTGAAGTTCCCTAAGGATTAACCTAAAATAAACTTTCTGAATGCAAGAAACTATCTAGTCACCTAATTTGTTGCTGTGCTAGCATATATGTGTATATGTGTGTATATGCTTACATATGTATATGTATGTTTACACATACACATACACATGTGGCATTTAATATTTTAAAGGCCTTAGGGAACCTGAATAATCTGAAAATACAAAAAAGTGTGTTTAAAAGTTTTCTCTTCATTAGGCCTATCTGAGGACTTTCCTAAAGTTCATTGTTTTTCTTTTACTTTATGGTTCTAGGATGAAGAACCATATTTACGAAGTCCATACTAATTTGACTTAAACTTACTGTTTAGCTTATTACGATGCCTAGATACATTTTCATGGGTTAGAGCATGTGTTCCCCTATGATTTTATTTTTGAAATTTATTTTTTAAAAACCTTGTATTTAAAAACTTAATTTTGTTTTGCTAATCTACCTTTTCATTATAACATTTGAATGTTTATTGATTTGACTTTCTGCTGATCTATTCAAATAAGCATTAGTAAATTTAAACACAAACGCAAAATAGGACTAAATGGCAGTTAAACTGCAAAGCATGAGTGAGAGAAAGAAATGCTTTAGATCGATGGTATAAAGACTGAGTCAGTAACTAAAAAATAATATAAAAAGTTATGTGAGGCTTACATATAAATATATTTTTCCTGCATTTAAGGAGAGACTCCTGGGGTATAGTTATTTTTCAGGTTGCCTTAATGAAATCATTTAATCCTTCCCCAGAGTGTATAATTCTATTTATAGGAACACATAGCATATTTTTATTTTTCATGTTTATATCCCATTACTTTGATAGAATTTTAAATAAAAATTATTGCGGTGATAAAAGTATCATTCTAATTTGTAAAAAATGTTTTCAGAGCTGGCTTTCTAATCTATTGTGAACGATAGATGAAAAGACTTTCGGAATTACTGATTTTCTAAAATAAATTTTTAAATATATATATATACACACACTAGATTTTAATGTATAATTAGGCATATTCTTAAGAAAAGGGTGTTTACATAAGAATTTAAATGTACTTTTTTTCTCTATATAAATTGTACTTTAAGTCTTTGCTGCAGTTAAAATTGTTTAAGCTATTACCTTTTGTTTCCTTGGTGTTTTTTCAGATTTAGACATAGTAGATTTTTCAACTACCTATTTTTGTTTCACCATTTTTCTTTCTCTCATTACTTTTCATCTGGTCTTCAGATTCTAATCTCAGCCTTCCTCTTCTGATTTCTGACCTCTGGACTTCTGTAGTTAGCACATTTATTCACAATATGGATTTATTAGCAAACTTTATTCTGTAACCTTTGTATTTTCTAACCATCGAGTAATGGTATGTTTTTGCAAAATTTCTCTTTCAAGGTTATGTGCAAACACAGAGCTCTCCTTTTGCTCGGGGAAATATATTTTGTGAGCCTCCAACTGAACTTCAGATTAAACAGCAAGAATTATACAAGAATTTTCTTCGTTTTCAGGTGAAGTGCTTATTTTATCATAGTTTCAAAGTTTTGTTAGAATTGTAATAAATTAAACTTGCAAAGATTTTATTCATAGGTTAAAGAATAAATTCTAAAATACCTCCACAGTTATTTAAGATATCTCATTTACATCAGATATAGGTAGTATAAAATGATATTATTTCATTTATATCTGAAAAAGGAATATGGAGACATGTTAGGCATGCCAGTTGTCTTACTCTTTTCTAAACTTCATTAAATCATTAATTGTTAAAGAATGCTGACATACCTAAAACTGACTTAATAAAATATTCACTTATTAGGCATAGAATGAATATTTCTAGATGCTTGTGTTAGTAGAAAATCAATAATTTTTTTCCAAATGATATATTCTTGGCTCAGTATAGTTTGTAAATCATTAAAAATGAGATATAATCACATTTTGCAATTATTTGCCTCATTTATGTATATAAGCAAATAGCATTTAAAAATAGTAAAAATGCCCAAAGGAAGACACTTGAGTATCCAGGGTTTATTAAGCAAACAGAATTATTGAATACCCATACTGTGTCTGCTCCTGTGTTGAATACTAGGGGTGGAGCCTGAGGTGAAAGATAAAATTTGACAAAATATTTGCAGGACCCGTGAAGCACCTTTGTATTATACAGTTTGAAAACAACTGACCTAGTTGATAGCTTTCATCTTTCTCTTGAACTGCTGTGTAGCATTTTTGTTGGAATGGCATTTCTGTGGATTTCTTAGGTGTGTGATCCATTTATGATTGTGACCCTTAATGGAGAAGTGACTTTGTGATTGTGATTTTTTTTTTTTTTTTTGGTGGAATAGGAAGAAGGGGGAACTGAGTGTTAAATGTGAGGTTTTGTTGTATAGATCATAATTGACCTTTTGTCTGGGTATACTGTACTATAGAAGTGATTATGTTTACCCTGTTATTACTAAATATTAGGATTGTGCATATTTAATAATGTTGTTTGAAAAAAAGTGTTGGAAGAAGCCCTCGCGTGTAAAGTCATAGGATGTGTAGGAAGAGTACAGGTTTTAGAGCTGAAAAGATTGATAACACTAGATATAACAACCTTGAAACTAGACGAAATGTAGACAAGAACAATGAAAATAATATGAATAGCCATAACCATTTTATTTAAAAGTAACTAAAATCTATTGATAACCTTAAAACCAGCATCGTGAATTCCCAATACCTTTGCTGCCATTCTTCTCTGCCTCATTCATGGAGGATGTAGACTATATCTCAGGATCCTTTTCCTTTCAGATCTTAGACTTTGCCTTAGAATATTTCTCCAGAGTACTCAGCACTTTAGGCCCCAGGTGACATTCAAGATGAAACTTAATTATGAATCCTTGTGGCTAAGATACTTGTTTACCTTACCACTTGCCAGTAGGTAGGAAAGAAGAAAGGGCATTCTGGGGAAGGGGTTCTTGCATAAGGAATGATTAAATGCTAAAATACTACACTGTTGTTTCAGGACACTAATCAAGCCAAGGAACTTTGAGACATAATAATAATGATCATTATAAAGTAATATAATCATGAGTTATTTACTGAATATGTGTAAACAGGAGGAGTCTTTATTTATTTTTTTACATACATTGTTTCACTTCAGTTCTTTAAGCCTCCTTGGAGAGGGAGACATTAATAACTCTTTCTACCAGATGACAAAACTGAGTAAGAATGTCTCCTTAAAGTCACTCAGTGAGTAAGTATTTGGTAGAGCTGGAATTTTACTCAAATCTCAACATTATATCATGTAGCCTTCCTAATAAAATATAGGAAGCTGGAGAATTTATGAACTTAAAAAGAGGGTATCAATGTTGAATTCATAGTATACAAGAAAATATTACATGGTATTCTAACTTTCATTAGTTTTTCAAAGTAATAACTGGGTTTAATTATTTAGATTGAGGAAAAGAAACAAAGAGAGGAAGCAGAGCGGGAGAGACTGAGAATTGCAGAAGAAAAAGAAGAAAAACGGCTTGCAGAACAGAGAGCGCGAATTCAGCAAGAGTATGAAGAGGAACAGGAAAAGAAAAGGGTGAAAGAGGAGGAGGTGCATTTTTCCCTACTCTTTTACTACTTACCCTGGAAGTGAAATCTTTATTTTGACTTGGAAAGGTATCACAGAGGAGAACAGTCCTAGAGTACATTTAGAAAATACCAGAGCAATATCCATTTATTAGCTACTATTTTATTAAAGTGGAAGACCAAGTTAAGAAAAGGGATAAATGATGACTTTTTTAAGCCAAAAATTAGTTTAGGCTGACCAGGATGTTATAAAAGATGCCTAATGCTTTATTATTCAATAGCTTCTTTTTGTTAAAGATCACTGTATCATCTGTATCTTCAATTTTATCTCTTTATTTCAGACAAATAAGACAGCAGATATTTGAATGGACTATAGAATGTATGTATGGAGTGTGTATTTTTCTCTTTATTTTAAAGCAAAGGCTAAAAAATGAAGAGCTTATTCGATTAGCTGAGGAAAGACGAAAAGAAGCAGAAAGAAAGAAGAAAGAAGAGGAAGAAAAACATAATCTGCAGCTTCAGCACTACTATGCACGAGAAAATATAATTGGGGAAGAAACAAAGGTAATTTTCAGACAAAAGTTTCAGTTAAACCTGTAGTTTAAACCACTTTCACTGTGGCCTTGTTAGCGAAAGGGAAAGAGTGGAGGAGATGCTTTTGTCCCTCCCTTCCATCTTGCTACTTCATCTGGGTGCAGCACACTGAACTTCCTGTGTAGATCATGTCATTGTGCTTTGCTGCCCTTTTCCTCCCAGTGAACGTGAAGGGTTTACTTACCTTAGTCATTCTTAATCTTGTTCCCATGGTCTATGGAGTAGCACCTGGCCAGCTATTCATGATAAGAGTAATACAGAAATGGAAAGTAAGTGGAAACTTTTGTAGCAATTTGTCAAAGTAATTATATGTCTGTTGGATCTGATAAAAAAGTTGGACTTGAATTGTGCAATGTCTTTTTAAAAATTTTCATGTCAGGGTGCCTGGGTGGCAGAGCGGTTAAGCGTCTGCCTTCGGCTCAGGGCGTGATCCCGGAGTTTTGGGATCGAGCCCCACGTAAGGCTCCTCCACTATAAGCCTGTTTCTTCCTCTCCCACTCTCCCTGCTTGTGTTCCCTCTCTCGCTGGCTGTCTCTCTCTGTCAAATAAATAAATAAAATCTTTAAAAAAAAATTTTTTTTCATGTATTTAGTAAGTCATTTTTACTGTTCTGTACTTTTATCCTTGATGGATTGGAAATTAAAAAAGAAGCTGGTGGCTCACAGTGGACTGGTTTGAAGTCCATATCTGAGCCACGTTGATATTCACTGTTAGGTGTATGGTGGATCAAAGTTATCAGACAGAGGCTTTCTCTCTAGAAAGCCACTTATGAAGCTCCAGTTTACACCCTTGCTCATATTTCAAAGCTATATTTAAAATTTTATATGCATAAGTATCACTGGGGATTTGTTAAAAATGCATCTTCAGGTCTTACCTATAAAGTGTCTGATTTTAATAAGTCTGAGGTAGTCCAGGAATCTACATTTTACAGCCATTCTTAGGGGTTCAGATGTAGTTGGCCTGTGGACCACACTTTGGAAAAACTCTGTATGTGCTATAGGTTTAGCCCAATTTAATTTAAGAAAATGATTTTCAGAAATTTAGATTATTTCTCCTAAGCAGCATTCACAAAAAGACTACTTTTAACCAGTGGGCTCTTCTGCTGTATTTATGATGTGGTTTGGTACACTATTCAATGTGTAACCTATTATAGACAATGTGAGCCATTTTTGATGGGTTCAGATAAACTATTTGATTTCTCACCAGGATATTATGGTGATAGAACTAAGTGTTTGCAGTTAGAATCTGCTGAAACATTATTTAAAAGAGAATTTATAAGTAACACCTGTGTTTTTTGTTTGTTTTATTTATTTTCAGTGTTCTAGTAATGTTAGGCAATACCCTTCATTCTTTAAGTTGGATATATACTTGTTCTGCCTTTTAAAATATTATTCAAGTGTCATTCATTTTTTAAATTAATAGCATTAATTTTTTTAGAGCCATGTTAGCCTTATAGCAAAATTGAGTGGAAAACACAGAGAATATTTTCTTGTAAAATTATTTAAAAATGAAAGATAATTGTTAGTTTTCCACAATTGTGTTTCTGCCAATTTCTTATGTTTAAGAGAAAATGCTTTCCTTAGGAATATACAGTTTTATGACTGTTCTAGTTCAGTTGTAAAGTACCAGAGTTTTAAACCAGCTTTGTTCCATTTAATGTATTTTTCTCTCAGTGATGAAGTTATCATTGCTAGCGTAACTTTTCTTTTATTTATATTGCCTGATAATATATTTTTGTCCATTTTCTTAGTTTTTATTTTTGTGTCACCATTTATTTTTTATTTAGCTTGTATATTTGGTTTGTTGAATTTGGTTTTATGGGTTTTTTTAACTCAGTTTTTTATCTGATCAGAGAATTATGATCTTTTGAACAGTGATACCTAAATCCATCTATTTTTATCGCACCCAATATATTTGATCATATTAATTGAATTTCTGACTTTTTTGTTTGTTTATGCTTCCTTGATAGTTGTTTTCTCACTACGTGAAGTATGCTTTGTTTGCTTCATCCTCTGTGGTCCTTTAGAAGGTTTAGGTTGTCTTTATAATTCTGCTTGTGGTCATCTAGGGGTTTTAAAAGAAAAGATTTTCTCATATATTTCTAATTTTGTCAAAGTCACCAGTGAAAGTAATATTTGATTTTGTACCATGCAAAATGAACAATTTAACATCCATACATATGCTCTGGTCTGGGTGTGTGTGTCATGTTTTTTAACCAGATAATTATTATTGCATTTTTTGGGAATTTTTATGTTTTTTGCATTTTGATTTTAATGTGATGTTGGAAACTGTTAACTTCATCACACTGTAAACTGAAACCCTCTTTTATGTCTTATGGAGACATAGAATGCTATTGTGATCTGGAAAATTCCCTCATCGTGATGCTCTTGGTGATAAGGGATCTAGGTTTTAGAGGTTGATTCATATTATTTTCCAGAGAAGAATTTTTGCTTTTTGTGTTGTCCTATTTCTTTTTATTATTAAGACAAGTGTTTACCTTAGTTCTATTTTTTGTTTCTATTGTTTTCCTAATATTTGGTATGCTGTTGCTTTACTTAAATTTGTTGAAATTTTTTGTTCTAATCTGAGAGTCCTTTGGTTTTTAATAAACATAAATTGATTTTGATATTGTTATCATAACTGATGTTTTTGATCTTACATAATTGAATTTCTGACTTTTTTTTGGTAAAAAGTATTTTACTAAATAAAAGCAATAGCATTTTGAACTTCCTAAATGGTCTTGTTAACTATTAGGGGTGTTTGTGCACACAGGCACATATATATGTATATATACATATATGTGTGTATGTGTGTATATATACATATGTGTTTATTTTGTATGTGTATATATACACATACATATATATGTATAATTTATTCCCCCAGCGCTTGAGACAGCCTTCTCCTGTAGTTCCTGCTCTTCAGAACAAAATTGCAAGCAGACTTCAAAGACCTCCTTCAGTTGACAGCATTATAAGTTCCTTTATTCAGGTATATACTTTTTCTTTTGATTTGTTAATCTTAGCTAAATTATTTTAGGTGAATTTAGGGAATTGAGTGAGTTTTTTTTATTCATCATATTTAGCTGTTTACATTTTTTCAGATCTGAAATACAGATAATGTTTGAATTTATTTGTTGCATCAGCTGTAACTGATAATGCTTGGTGCCATGAAGTGTAAATTCTTTTGACATATTATAATTAAGCAAATGGTTTGTATCCAGCCCTCTCAAGAAGGCCTTTTCTTTAGTAACATATTGTCTGGCTAGCTATATTTATGCTAATGAAGTCCCTTATGCTTTAGACTGAGCTATGATCAGAAGAATGCTGGGGAAATGTTCCAGAAGGGTTGATCCTTGAGTTGACTCGTGAAGAATGAGTAGGAATTTGCAATAAAGAGGAGGAGGAGATGTGCAAAATCATGGAAGGAAGTGTAAACCATATGGCACACATGGAGAAGAATACAACATGATTTGGTCTGGCCTCATAATGCCTGACCAGGGTGGGAAAAGAGGTGGAGGTCAAGACATAAGTAGGATGTTGTATGGAGTTTGACTTTATTCCCATAGAAGAGTAGATACCAAATGAACCAGTTACCAGAATAGACAAAGCAAATGTTAGAACATTGTCCTGAATTCCACCCTCTGAGATTCTGATTTAGTAGGTCTGTGGTAGATAATGAATGGGGATGCTTTGTAATACTTTCAGTAGGAGAATGACATGTTATAAGTTGGAGAATGGCCATATTTGTCTTACTAATGTTCTCAGGCACTGGTGTGGAGATGTATTTTAGAGGTTGGTAAGACCATAAACATGGAGAGAAGTTACAGTGGTTTTTGGAGAAGTGCATTTGTGAGACTTTCAGGACTTAAAGGCAGTGACATTAAGAACTGAGAATGGGTGACAAATTCAAGACATACTTAAGAGACACAAATAATGGCATTTACGGACTGTGTGGGGTGTAGGCATCAGTGACAACTTTCAAGTTTCTTATGAGATTTATATAGAGTGGGTGGTTGAAAATATGGGTTGTGGGTAAAGAAGGAGCTCTGGACTGGTTTTGTAGATTTGGAAGCCATTAACATTGTTCCTCGTCAGATTAATACAATTGTCTAGGAATAGTTTGGGGGAAGAAAGGAGGGCTGAGGATGGAACACCAGAGAATTAAATATTTAAGAAACAGAAAGGAAATAGAGACAGAGAAAGTGACAGAGAATGGCTATATCAGTTGGTACTGCCCAAGTAAAACAAGGGTGTAAAATGCCCATTGAATGTGTCACTTGGGGATCACCTGGTGACTTTGGTGAGAGCTGTGTTAGTGGAGTGATAGGGTATAGAAGCAAAGGCAGTAGCTGTGTGGTGAGGAGGGACTAGGCATGAGGAAGTAGACACCATGTCATACCTATTCTTCTTGAAAGGATGGCTGTAGAGGGAAGTAGAGAAGGGACAGTAGATAGTGATGGAGGAGATAATAATTTTTTTTTAAGAAGGAAGAGTTTTTGTTTTTTGCTTTTTTTGTTTTGTTTTTAAAGATTTTATTTATTTGAGAGAGAGCACAAGACGGGGAGGGTCAGAGGGAGAAGCAGACTCCCCCCGAGCAGGAAGCCTGATGCGGGACTCGATCCTGGGACTCCAGGATCATGACCCGAACCAAAGGCAGTCACTTAACCGAGCCACCCAGGTGCCCCAAGAAGGAAGAGATTTTTAAGCATAAGCTGAGAAAAGAGAGTGATGGGAGGAGGTGGGAGTCACTTAACAGGTGCAGAGAACAGGTGATGGGATTGTCTTTGTCTAGAACAAGGACACTTCCATTGTGATGGGAAGGAAAAATACATGTAGGTAAGTATATAGGTAGGATAGTGGAAAATCTGGTTTCTTTTACATATAGTTACTTCAAAAAATTATTCCTTTCAAGCTTCTAAGTAGGGAAGACATACTGAGTATATCTGTTATGATTGTTAAACAGGAAAATTCCATATCCAGGGCACAGTCTCCTCCGGTACCTGCCAGGCGAAACCAGCTCCGTGCAGAAGGTAGAGTTAATTATTAAGTCTGTAACCTGTAATATTTCTGTTTTAAGCTTTTTATTTTGAAATAATTATAGACTCACAGAATGTTGCAGAAGAGCATAGTGAAGTCCTGCGTGTACCCTTCCTGCAGCTTCCCTCAGTGGTACTATCTTATATTAAACAATAACCAGGAAATTGACATTGGTATGTTCTATGGACCTCCATCAGGTCTCACAGTTTTAACACAAAGTAATTGATATGTGTTTGTGTGTGGTTCTGTGTATTTGTATTATATATAATTTGTGCGACTACTGCACAATCAAGGTATAGCATTGTGGTATCGGGCGCCTGGGTGGCTCAGTGGTGAAGTGTCTGCCTTTGGCTCAGGTCATGATCCCAGGGTCCTGGGATCAAGCCCCACATCAGGCTCCTTGCTTAGTGGCAAGTCTGCTTCTCCTTCACACTCTGCCACCTCCCCTGCTCATGTTCTTTCTCTTAAATAAATAAAATCTTTAAAAAAAAAAAAAAGAACTGTGGCATCACCACAAAGGAACTCTCTTGTGCTGCCTCTTTGTAGTTGTACTCTTCCCACCCCAAGAATATTTTTTAAGTCTGGTGGTTCCTGTATCTTACTGGTATTCATAAATACAATAAATACAATCTGTATTTATAAAACATTAAAAATAACTCTCATAAAAATGTGTCTCTGAGCATTTTAGCTTTGTGATAAGTCAGGTTATGTTTTGAATGTTTAATCTTCTGTTCTCATACCTGTCTTATTTTTTTACTTATTAATGTGGATTTGAAGAGGAGAAAAAAAATGTAATTATGGAGTTATCAGAAATGAGAAAACAGCTTCGTAGTGAAGAACGGCGTCTACAAGGGCGGTTGCTACACATGGACAGTGATGATGAAATTCATATAAGGCAAGTTCCAACTTGCGTTTTTTGTTTGTTTTATTGTTCTTGTGTTCAGGAAAAGGAATTATACGTGAATCAGAACCTATCCAGTAATTCTACAGTTTTGAAACAGGATTAATGAGTCTTTAGTGTAAAATCACATTTATTAGAATGGATAGTTAGAAAAGTTTTGAGAAAAGTTTTTAACAGATTGTTGGTGAAATTGTAATATTGAAATATCCTTTTCCCCCAAAAGAAATATAGTTAAATAATCCTAGTGGCAGGACTCAGTGCAACTAATCCAAAGTAGTATATGATTTATTAAGTCTGTTTGTGTTTGTAGTATGTGGTAGGTTTTCTTTTTCTTTCCTTCTTTTCTTTTTTGGCAAAGTGGCTTTTTCTTTAACCAATATGCTTTTACTTTTTAAATTTTTTTTCATTTAAATTCAATTAATTAGCATACAATGTATTATTAGTTTCAGAAGTAGAGGTCAGTGATTCATTAGTTTTATGTAATACCGAGTACTCATTACATCATGTGCCCTCCTTAATGTCCATCACTCAGTTACCACAGCCCCCCTCCCCTCCAGCAATCCTCATTTTTTTTCCGAGTCTTCTGGTTTCTCTCCCTCTCTGGTTTTGTCTTATTTTTTCCTCTCTTCCCCTATGATCTTCTGTTTTGTTTCTTAAATTCACATATGAGTGAGATATCATGATAATTGTCTTTCTCTGATTGACTTATTTTGCCTAGCATAATGCCTTCCTGTTCTATCCACGTTGTTGCAAATGGCAAGATTTCATTTTTTTTTTGATAGTTGAATAATCCATTATATATGTATATCACATCTTCTTTATCAAATGCCTTTTCTGCATCTAGTGAGAGGATTATATGGTTGTTGTCCTTTAGTTACGGTTGTTGAACCACCGTTATAGCCCAGGAATAAATCCCGCTTGGTCATGGTGAATAATCCTTTTACTATACCTTTGGATCCTATTGGCTAGTATCTTGGTGAGAATTTTGGCATCCATGTTCATCAGGGATATTGGTCTGTAAGTCTCCTTTTTGGTGGGGTCTTTGTTTGCTTTTGGAATCAAGGTAATGCTGGCCTAACAGAACGAGTTTGGAAGTTTTCCGTCCATTTCTATTTTTGGAAATGGCTTCAGAAGATTAGGTATTAGTTCTTTTTTAAATGTTTGGTAGAATTCTCCTGGGAAGCCATCTGGCCCTGGACTCTTGTTTGTTGGGAGATTTTTGATTCCTGCTTCAATTTCCTTGCTGGTTATGGGTCTGTTCAGGTTTTCTATTTCTTCCTGGTTCAGTTTCGATAGTTCATATGTCTCTAGGAATGCATCCATTTCTTCTAGATTGCTTCATTTGTTGGCATATAGTTGCTCATAATATGTTCTTATAATTGTATTTCTTTGGTGTTGGTCATGAGTTCTTTCATTCAGGATTTAATTTATTTGGGTCCTTTCTCTTTTCTTTTTGATAAATCTGGCCAGGGGTTTATCGATGTTATTATTTCTGTCAAAGAACCAGCTCCTAGTTTCATTGATCTGTTTGACTGTTCTTTTGGTTTCTAGTTCATTGATTTCTGCTCTAATCTTTAATAAATTCTCTTCTCCTGCTGGGTTTAGGCTTTATTTGCTGTTCTTTCTCCAGCTCCTTTAGGTGTAAGGTTAGGTTGTGTATTTGAGACCTTTTTTGTTTCTTGAGAAAGGCCTGGATTGCTATATACTTTCTTTGTAGGACCATTTTTGCTACATCCCAAAGATATTGAACAGTTGTATTTTCATTTTCATTTGTTTCCATGAATTTTTAAAATTCTTCTTTAATTTCCTGGTTGGCCCATTCATTCTTGAGTAGGATGCTCTTTAGCCTCCATGCCTTTGAGTTCTTTCCAACTTTCCTCTTGTGATTGAGTTCCAGTTTCAAGGCATTATGGTCCGAAAATATGCAGGGAATGATCCCAAACTCTTGGTACCAGTTGAGACCTGATTTGAGACCTAGGATGTGATCTATTCTGGAGAATGTTCATGTGCACTGGAGAAGAATGTGTATTCTGTTGCTTTAGGATGGAATGCTCAGAATATATCTGTGAAGTCCATGTGGTCCAGTGTGTCTTTCAGAGCCCTTGTTTCCTTGTAGATCATCTGCTTAGATGATCTGTCCATTGCAGTGAGTGGGGTGTTAACGTCCCCTACTCTTATTGTAGTATTATCAGTGTGTTTCTTTGATTTAGTTATTGATTGCCTTATATATTTGGCTGCTCCCATGTTAGGGACATAAATATTTACAACTGTTAGATCTTCTTGTTGGATAGACCCTTTAATTATGATACAGTGTCGTTCCTCATCTCTTATTACAGTCTTTGGTTTAAAATCTAATTTGTGTGATATAAGGATTGCCACCCCAGCTTTCTTTTGATGTCCATTAGCATGATAAATGGTTTTCCATCCCCTCACTTTCATCGTGGAGGTGTTTTTGGGTCTAAAATGAGTCTCCTGCAGACAGTATATGGATGGGTCTTGCTTTTTTATCCAGTCTGATACCCTGTCTTTTGATTGGGGCCTATAGCCCATTTATAGTCAGAGCAACTATTGAAAGATATGGATTTAGTGCCCGTTTCTGTATATATTGTCTCCGTTCCTTTCTGGCCTGTGTTACTTTTGGGCTCTCTCTTCGCTTAAAGGATCCCTTTTAATATTTCTTCCAGGGCTGGTTTAGTGATCACAAATTCTTTTAGTTTCTGTTTGTCCTGGAAGCTTTTTATCTCTCCTTCTATTTTGAATGACAGCCTTGCTGGATAAAGTATTTTTGGCTGCATATTTTTCTCTTTTAGCACCCGGAATATATCATGGCAGTCCTTTCTGGCCTGCCAGGTTTCTGTGGGTAGGTCTCCTGCCAGTCTAACATTTTTACCCTTGTAGGTTATGGACCTCTTGTCCCGAGCTCCTTTTAGAATTTTCTCTTTGTCTCTGACATTTGCAAGTTTCACTATTATATGTCGAGGTGTAGACCTATTTTTACTGATTTTTGAGGGGGGTTCTCTGTGCCTCCTGACTTGAATGCCTGTTTCCTTCCCTATGTTAGGGAAGTTCTCCACCATAATTTGCTCCAACATACCTTCTGCCCTCCCTTTCCTCTTCTGGGATCCCAATTATTCTAATATTGTTTTGGTTTATGGTATCACTTATCTCTCGAATTCTCCCCTCGATATCCATTTGTTGTTTATCTCTCTCTTAGCTTCTTTATTCTCCATCATTTTGTCTTCTATATGACTAATTCTCTCTTCTGCTTCATTTATCCTAGCAGTTAGGGTCTCCATGTTTTTTTATTACGTATCATTAATAGCCTTTTTTATTTTGACTTGATTAGATTTTAGTTCTTTTATTTCTCCAGGATAGGCTTTCCTAGTGTCTTCTATGCTTTTCATAAGCCCAGCTAGTATCTTTATAATTCTTATTCTGAACTCTAGTTTCAATATTTTACTCATGTCCATACGAATCAGGTCTCTGACTGTCACGACTGCCTCTTTTTTTTTTTTTTGATGTGAGTTTTTTCGTCTTGTTATGCTGTCCAGAGAAGAATAGATGAACAAAAGAATAAAGTACTAAAATGGCAATGAAGGGGGCGCCTGGGTGGCTCAGTCATTAAGCGTCTGCCTTCGGCTCAGGGCGTGATCCCAGGTCCCTGGGATCGAGCCCCGCATCGGGCTCCATGCTCTGCTGGAAGCCTGCTCCTTCCTCTCCCACTTCCCCTGCTTGTGTTCCCTCTCTCACTGGCTGTCTCTCTCTCTGTCAAATAAATAAATAAAATCTTAAACAATAAATAAATAAAATGGCAACAATGACCCCAGAGAAATATACACTAAATAAATCAGAAGAGATGTTAAAGTGGAAAAAATAAAAATAAAAGAGAGTGTGGAGAGGAGTTAAGATGGCGGAGCAGTAGGGGTCCCCTTTTTCAGCTGGTCCCCTGAGTTGAGCTGGATAGGTACCAGACCATCCTGAACACCCATGGAATCAGCCTGAGATGTAGGAAGATACACCTGGATTTATACAAATGAACATTTCCAGCACTGAGTATTGAGGTACGAAGCAGGGAGCTGTGAATCCGCGCACAGATATTGGAAGATAAAAGGAAGGGGGAGGGAGCCAATGCGCTTGGGCACTGCGAAACGGTAGCCACCTGCACTGGGGAGCGGGCGGACTCGCAGACCGGCACCCACGTGAGAGCAGACTGAGATGTGAGCCTGGGAATGCGGCGTGCGCGACCAGTCTGAAAACCGGAGCCCTGGAGTGTGCGCGAACCACACTGAAACGGAGCTCTGGAGCGCGCGGGGGCGGCTGGCGGTGTTAGAAACACAAAGGACAGAGACGTGCTGGCCGTGGAAGTGAGGGCTGGGACGCTGGCTGTGGGGCACACAGCCCGGGGTGCTGCAGGGTTTTTTGCAGCACCAACAGAAACAGAGTTAAAGAGGCCAGAAGAGCTCAGTGGAGAGCAGACTGCAATCTCTTTGTTCTGAGACAGAGGCTGGGATTTGGCCCTGCTGCTCTGACTCTCAGAAGAGGCACAGCAAACCGCCAGGGAAAGCTGCCAGAGAACAAAAGCCTGGAAATACCGGCTCACAGGGTGCCCATCCCCATCCCCCCTTGCAGGGGACAGGGAAACTCTACCCAAACAGGGTTGCCTGAGTATCGGTGTGGCAGGCCCCTACCCCAGAAGGCAGTCTGAAAAATCAAGAAGCCCACATCCCTACGATCCCTATAAAACAAGAGTGCACAGCCTGGGACCTGGTCAATAATTTGGGCTCTGGGCAACCTCTCCTCATCAGAATGACGAGAAGGAGAAATCCACCCCCAGCAAAGAAAAGATAATGGGTCTGGGGCCTCTGCCACAGAACTGATGGATATGGATGTAACCAATTATCAGAAATGGAGTTCAGAGTAACAATGGTCAAGATGATGTGTAGACTTGAAAAAAATATTAACCAAAATATTAACGAGAATATAGAATCTCTAAGGGCGGAAATGAGAGCGAATTTGGCAGAAATTAAAAATGCTATGAATCAAATGCGGTCAAAACTAGATGCTCTGACGGCCAGGGTAAATGAGGCAGAAGAACGANGAACTGATGGATATGGATATAACCAAATTGTCAGAAATGGAGTTCAGAGTAACAATGATCAAGATGATGTGTAGGCTTGAAAAAAGAAACTTGGCTCAAAAAAATCCAATCTCAAGAATGTAGGTTATGGGAGATTACTGACTCAATGAAACGCTCCAATGTCAGAATCATTGGCATCCCCGAGGGGGTGGAAAAAGAGAAAGGTTTAGAAGAGATATTTGAACAAATTGTAGCTGAAAACTTCCCTAATCTAGCAAGGGAAACAAGCATTCGTGTCCAAGAGGCAGAGAGGACCCCATCCAAGCTCAACCAGGACAAACCTACGCCACGGCATGTCATAGTGCAATTCGCAAATATTAGATCCAAGGATACAGTATTGAAAGCGGCCAGGGCAAAGAAATTTCTCACGTACCAAGGCAAAGGTATCAGGATTACGTCAGACCTGTCTACAGAGACCTGGAATGAGAGAAAGGCTTGGGGGGGCATTTTTAAAGCTCTTTCAGAGAAAAACATGCAGCCAAGGATCCTTTATCCAGCAAAGCTGTCATTCAGAATTGATGGAGAAATAAAGACGTTCCAAAATCGCCAATCATTAACCAATTTCGTAACCACGAAACCAGCCCTACAGGAGATATTAAGGGGGGCTCTATAAAGGTAAAAAGGCCCCAAGAGTGATACAGAGCGGAAAGTCACAACCGATACACAAAAATACTTCACAGGCAACATGACATCATTAAAATCATATCTCTCAATAATCACTCTCAATGTGAATGGCCTAAATGCTCCCATAAAACGCCGCAGGGTGGCAGATTGGATACAAAGTCATGACCCATCCATTTGCTGTCTACAAGAGACTCAT
>NC_048226.1:40461600-40489352 GCF_002007445.2 Ailuropoda melanoleuca
GACAGAGATAGAGACAGCCAGCGAGAGAGGGAACACAAGCAGGGGGAGTGGGAGAGGAAGAAGCAGGCTCATAGCAGAGGAGCCTGATGTGGGGCTCGATCCCATAACGCCGGGATCACGCCCTGAGCTGAAGGCAGACGCCTAACCGCTGTGCCACCCAGGCGCCCCAAGACAGATTAGATTTTAAACTAAAGACTATAGTTAGAGATACAGAAGGGCACTATATTATTCTTAAAGGAAGTATTCAACAAGTGNTTATTTATTTATTTGACAGAGATAGAGACAGCCAGCGAGAGAGGGAACACAAGCAGGGGGAGTGGGAGAGGAAGAAGCAGGCTCATAGCGGAGGAGCCTGATGTGGGGCTCGATCCCATAACGCCAGGATCACGCCCTGAGCCGAAGGCAGGCGCTTAACTCCTGTGCCACCCAGGCGCCCCGGGCACTATATTATTCTTAAAGGATGTGTCCAACAAGTGGATATGACAATTATAAATATATATGCCCCCAACAGGGGAGCAGCAAGATACACAAACCAGCTCTTAAACAGAATAAAGAGACATATAGATAAAAATACGTTAATAGTAGGGGACCTCAACACTCCGCTATCAGCAATAGACAGATCCCTTAAGCAGAATATCAACAAAGAAACAAGAGCTTTGAATGCCACACTAGACCAGATGGACCTCATAGATATATATATATATAGAACACTACACCCCAGAACAAATCAATACTCATTCTTTTCGAATGCACATGGAACGTTCTCCAGAATAGATCATATGCTGGGTCACAAAACAGGTCTCAACCGGTAACAAAAGACTGAGATTATTCCCTGCATATTCTCAGACCGCAATGCTTTGAAATTGGAACTCAATCAGAAGGAAAAATTTGGAAGAAACTCAAACACTTGGAGACTAAGAACCATCCTGCTCAAGAATGATTCGATAAACCAGGAAATCAAAAATCAATTTAAACAATTTATGGAGACCAACGAGAATGAAAACACAATGGTCCAAAACCTATGGAACACTGCAAAGGCAGTCCTAAGGGGAAAATACATAGCCATCCAAGCCTCACTCAAAATAGAAAAATCTAAAATGCAGTTTTTGTATTCTCACCTCAGGAAGCTGGAACAGGAACAGATGAATAGGCCTAATCCACGCACGAGAAAGCAATTGATCAAGATTAGAGCAGAGATCAATGAATTAGAAACCAGGAGCACAGTAGAGTAGATCAACAGAACTAGAAGCTGGTTCTTTGAAAGAATTAATAAAATTGACAAACCACTGGCAAGACTTATCCAAAAGAATAGAGAAAGGACCCAAATTAACAAAATTACAAATGAAAAGGGAGAGGTCACAACCAACACCAATGAAATAGGAAGGATCATTAGAAACTTCTATCAACAGCTTTATGCCAATAAATTAAATAATCTGGAAGAAATGGATGCCTTCCTGGAAACCTATAAACTACAAAGACCGAAACAGGAAGAAATTGATTTTTTAAACAGACCGATTAATTATGAAGAGATTGAAGCAGTTATCAAAAACCTCCCAAAAAACAAGACTCCAGGGCCTCATGGATTCCCCGGGGAATTCTACCANAATAAAACTCCAGGCCCAGACGGTTTTCCTGGGGAATTCTACCAAACATTCAAAGAAGAAATAATACCTATTCTCCTAAAGCTATTTCAAAAAATAGAAACAGAAGGAAAGCTACCAAACTCATTCTATGAGGCTAATATTACCTTGATCCCCAAACCAGGCAAAGACCCCATCAAAAAGGAGAATTATAGACCAATATCCCTGATGAATATGGATGCCAAAAATCTCAACAAGATCCTAGATAATAGGATCCAACAGTACATTAAAAGGATTATCCATCATGACCCAGTGGCATTCATCACTGGGATGCGGGGGTGGTTCAACATTTGCAAATGAATCAATGTGATACATCATATCAACAAGAAAANAAGAAAAGAGTCAAGAACCATATGATCCTCTCAATAGATGCAGAAAAAGCATTTGACAAAATACAGCATCCTTTCCCAATTAAAACACTTCAGAGTGTAGGGATATGGGTACATTCCTCAATCTCTATAAAAGCCATCTATGAAAAGCCTACTGCAAGCATTATTCTCAATGGGGAAAAGCTGGAAGCCTTTCCCTTAAGATCAGGAACACGACAAGGATGCCCACTCTCGCCACTATTATTCAACATAGTACTAGAAGTCCTTGCAACAGCAATCAGAAGACAAAAAGGGATCAAAGGTATCCAAATCGGCAAAGAAGAAGTCAAACTGTCTCTCTTTGCAGATGACATGATACTCTATATGGAAAAACCAAAAGAATCCACCCCCAAATTATTAGAAGTTATAGAACAATTCAGTAAGGTGGCAGGATACANAGTTGCATTTCTATACACGAACAATGAGACTGAAGAAAGAGAAATTAGGGAATCCATCCCATTTACAATAGGACCAAAAATCATACGTTACCTTGGAATTAACTTAACCAGAGACGTAAAGGACCTATATCCTAGAAACTATAGATCACTTTTGAAAGATATTGAGGAAGACATAAAAAGATGGAAAAATATTCCATGCTCATGGATTGGAAGAATTAACATAGTTAAAATGTCCATGCTACCCAGAGCAATCTACACTTTCAATGCCATCCCGATCAAAATACCAATGACATTTTTCAAAGAATAGGAAGAAACAGCCCTTAAATATGTATGGAACCAGAAAAGGCCCCGAATCTCCAAGGAACTGTTGAAAAGGAAAAACAAAGCTGGGGGCATCACAATGCCGGATTTCGAGCTGTACTACAAAGCTGTGATCACAAAGACAGCATGGTACTGGCACANCCGTTATCTTGGAATTAACTTAACCAGAGACATAAAGGATCTATATTCTAGAAACTATAAATCACTCTTGAAAGACATTGAAGAAGGCACAAAAAGATGAAAAAATATTCCATGCTCATGGATCAGAAGAATTAACATAGTTAAAATGTCCATGCTACCCAGAGCAATCTACACTTTCAATGCCATCCCGATCAAAATACCAATGACATTTTTCAAAGAATAGGAAGAAACAGCCCTTAAATATGTGTAGAACCAGAAAAGGCCCTGAATCGCCAAGGAATTGTTGAAAAGGAAAAACAAAGCTGGGGGCATCACATTGCCGGATTTCAAGCTGTACTACAAAGCTGTGATCACAAAGACAGCATGGTACTGGCACAAAAACAGGCACGTAGACCAATGGAACAGAACAGAGAACCCAGATATAGACCCTTGGCTCTTTGGGCAACTCATCTTTGACAAAGGAGGAAAAAACATCCAGTGGAAAAAAGACAGTCTCTTCAATAAATGGTGCTGGGAAAAATGGACAGCTACATGAAAAGAATGAAACGTGACCACTCTCTCACACCATACACAAAGATAAACTCCAAATGGATGCAAGACCTCGATGTGAGACAGGAATCCTTCAAAATCCTAGAGGAGAACATAGGCAGCCACCTCTACGACATTGGCCAAAGCAACTTTTTTCATGACACATCTCCAAAGGCAAGAGAAACAAAAGATAAAATGAGCTTGTGAGACTTCATCAAGATAAAAAGCTTTTGCACAGCCAAGGAAACAGTCAAAAAAACTAAGACGCAGTCCACGGAATGGGAGAATATATTTGCAAATGACTCTACAGATAAAAGACTAGTATCCAAGATCTACAAAGAACTTCTCAAACTCAATACACAAGAAATAAATAAACAAGTCATGAAATGGGCAGAAGATATGAACAGACACTTTTCCAGTGAAGACACAGAAATGGCTAACAGACACATGAAAAAATGTTCAAAATCATTAGCCATCAGGGAAATTCAAATCAAAACCACACTGAGATACCACCTTACGCCAGTTAGAATGGCAAAAATCGACAAGGCAGGAAACAACAAATGTTGGAGAGGATGTGGAGAAAGGGGATCCCTCCTACATTGTTGGTGGGAATGCAAGTTGGTACAGCCACTGTGGAAAACAGTGTGGAGGTCCCTTAAAAAGTTAAAAATTGAGCTACCCTATGATCCAGCAATTGCAATACTGGGTATTTACCCCAAAGATACAGACGTAATGAAGAGAAGGGCCATATGCACCCCAATGTTCATAGCAGCACTGTCCACAATAGCTAAATTGTGGAAGGAGCCGAGATGCCCTTCAACAGATGACTGGATTAAGATGTGGTCCATATATACAATGGAACATTACTCAGCTATCAGAAGGAACGAATTCTTAACATTTGCTGCAACATGGATGGCACTGGAGGAGATAATGCTAAGCGAAATAAGTTAAGCAGAGAAAGACAATTACCATATGGTTTCACTCATTTATGGAACATAAGAAGTAGGAAGATCGGTAGGAGAAGAAAGGGAAGAAGGAAGGGGGGTAAACAGAAGGGGGACTGAACCATGAGAGACTATGGACTCTGGGAAACAGGGCTTCAGAGGGGAGGGGGGTGGGGGAATGGGATAGGTCGGTGATGGGTATTAAGGAGGGCATTTATTGAATGGTGCACTGGGTGTTATACGCAAGTAATGAATCATGGAACTTTACATCAATAACTAGGAATGTACTGGATGGTGACTAACATAATATAAAAAAATATTATTAAAAAAAAAACAATACCAGCTCATAAAAAAGAGAGAGAGAGAGAGTGAGAGAATATAATCAGACAGGTGACCAGAACAGAGCAATACACTGGATCCTGTGTGTATTTTCGTCTGTTAGATAACTAGATTCCAAAATTGTAAAGAAGGAAAAGCTTATATACGTGCAAATATAAAATTAGATACAATATAGAATGTGAGTGCAAAAATGAAAATTAAAAGACAAAAAAAGTATAAGCAGACAGGTGAACAGAACAGAGCAATACGCTATATCCTGAGTGTATTTTGGTCTGTTAGAAGAAACTGAATCCCATAATTGTAAAGAAAGAAAAAGTTTTGTATATATACAAAAATAAAATTAAATACAATGAAAAGATAGAATGTAAGTGTAAACATGAAAATTATAAAAGATTTTAAAAAAGAGTTGTTAAAAAATAGGAAAGTGGTTGAACAATGAAAGAGCAAAAAAATCAAAATCGAAAGACTAAAGAATCATGGCAAAAACCCCAAAAGTCCTGTATACCGTTTTCCCCAGCGCCGGAGATTTATAGTTCTCTGTGATCTGTAAACTTGCTCTTGGCTGGATGTTCTTGGTGATCTTCTGGGGGAGGGGCCTGTTTCCAAGTGCCTTTGACCCAGGTGGAACTGCATCGCGGTTGCCAAGGGTCCAGCTACGGAAGCTGCTCGGATTTGCTCTGTGTGGTTTTGTTCCCTGAGGGCTTTCTGCGCAGCTTTAGAGGATGAGAATGGAAATGGCGGCCTCCCAATCTCCTGTCCCGGAGCCAGAGCTCGCGAGGCCCACTCCTCAGTGTGCCCTCACGAAGCAGTCAGTCACGTCTGTCTCCCTGGTCTCCGTCTGCACTCTTGTGCTCACTCAGCCTGGACTGAGTGTTTCTGTCTCAGGCGCGCGACCGCAATTGGAGTCTCCAAACCCAGCAGCTGGTCTGGCGCACACTCGCTTACAGGGGAGAAAGTGGGGTCAGTGCTGCCGCTTGCTGGGCCCCTGCTCGAAGTGCAGTCGCCAAACCGTTTGGCGGTTTGTGATTTAAGGCAACACCGTGCTGAGAGCCTACACCTGGGCTTTCTAATTGCAGCCTACTTCCCCACTCCAGGCCTGGGAGCTCTGCCACACCCAGCCCCCCGCCCCGGTCTTTCTTTGACCCTGAGGCTCCTGAGACCACTCTGTCCCACCTAGGTTTCCACCCCGTTTCACCACCTGAGCGAGCCCTTCAGGCAGGGCTGTCTCTCACTGGGGCCGCCTTCTAAAAGGTCAGCTTTTGTGCTTGGCTGCTGTTACCTTTCTGGTGTTTGCTTCGGGAGGGGGAGGCTCCCTCCTCCCTGCGATTTATCTTCCCATATACAGAGAGTTTTGGATTCAGTTCTCCGCACCTCCTACCTTGCAGAAAGTGGTCGCTTTTCTATTTGTAGAGTTGCAGCTATTTTTTCCTTTGATCTCTGGTTGAGTTCACAGGTGTTCAGAATGATTTGATAGCTACTAGCTGATATTTAATATATTTAATATGGATATTTAATGAATATTTAACCTAATATAAAACATTTAAATTGAGTGTTTTAACTGTCCTTCCTTACTGCGAATAATATATTTATGGAGATGACGGTGGTGGTGGCGGTGGTGACAGAGTTGTTGAGATGGGGAAGGAAGAACAAAGTAGCACTTTCTTTTTTTTTAAAATTATTTATTTATTAGAGAGTGAGAGCACAAGTGGGGTGGAGGGGCAGGGAGAGAGAGAGAGAGAAGCAGACTCCCTGCTCAGCAGGGAGCCTGACTCGGGGCTGGATCCCAGGACCCTGGGATCATGACCTGAGCTGAAGGCAGATACTTAACCAACCCAGCCACCTAGGCGCCCTGAAGTAGCACTTTCTTGAAGAAAAACCAGAAATACTAGCCTAATCTTGAAATGATTAATAGGATTAGACTTAGTAAAAAATGAGTTGGGGGGCATACCATTCTAACAGCTCTATCTTAGAATGGACTGTTTTTCTCACCACAGAAATCGGTGGATGAGAATAATTGACTGATCTCAGTCCACATGTACACAAGGCAGATGGGTGCAGAAGTTGCTTTGTAAGCTAATCTAAGTGGTAGGGAAGTCCATGCTGGGAAAGAGATTGTTGAAACAAGACTAGAAAATTATGAAGACATTCTTTTTACTTTCTCTTTTTTGGTCTTCTACAACATCAGGCACAGAATTTTAGTCCTTGAGGGGGAAAATGGAATAGGAATGGAATACTTCAGAGTTGGAATAATCACAGACAATTACATTGTAAAGCTATTTTTTTTTTTACATTTTCCATCAACAATCTGTTTTCTGAAATACTTATTTTCTAGCAAAATAACTTACAGACTATGAAACATTTCTGATCATTTTTGCCAAAAGGACTCATAAATTTTTTAAAATAGTGTTCTTCAAAGTGCAGATTGCAGTCTTTTGGTAGATTTTTAAAATCAATAAAGTGGATAACTACCACACTTTTTTTTTAAGGGAGGTTTTTTTTTAAATAAATGATTTATTTTGGCATCATTTTAGATTAAAGAAAAGGTGCAGTCATAGTACAGAGTTTCCATATGCCCCTCACTCAGTTTTACCAGTCGTTAACATCTTGTGTTACTAGAGTATGACTGTCACTAAAAAGCTGATATTGAAACATTACTACTAAGTTCCAGACTTTCTGGATTTCTCTAGTTTTTCCATTAATGTTCTCTTTCTGTTCCAGAATCTAATCAATATAGGGTACCACACTGCTTTTAGTTGTCATGTCTCCTCTTGTCTGGACCAGTTTCTTAGTCTTCCCTTGTTTTCATGACTGTGACAGTCTAGAGGGGTGTTGGCCAGGTAGAATCCTATGGAATATCTCCCAGTCTGGGTTTGTCTGAAGTTTACTCATGATTAGACTGGTGTTAAGGGTTTTTGGAAAGAACAGCACAGGGTGGATGGCCTTCTCATCATGTCATATAATAGGGTTATGTTGTATATACATGACATTCCTGGGGATGGGAACCTTCATCATTTTGTTAAAGTGGAATTTGCCAGGTTTCTCTACTGCAGTTACTATTCTTAGGACATGAATCAGTAAATTTGGCACACTCACAAGAATGGGTAGGAGGTGGGATTAAGCTCCATAGCCTGTAGAGAGGGATATATATATATATATATATATATATTCTTTTGAATTCTATATATAAATATATATATATAGAATATATATATAGAATATATATAAATATTGTATAGAATATTTATATATACTTCTATATATAAATATATAGATATTTAGAATTCTTTTGTAAGAAAGATTTGTCCCTTCTTGGGGTGCTTGAGTAGTTCAGTTGGTTGAGTGTCAGACTCAATTTCGGCTCAGTCATGGTCTTGGGGTCATGCGATCGAGCCCCATGTTGGGCTCCAAACTCAGTGGGAAGTCTGCTTCTCTCCCTCTCCTTCTGCCCCTCCCCCTGCTCATGCTCTTGCACTCTCTCTTTCTCTCTCTAAAATAAATAGATAAATCTTAAAAAAAAAATTGTCCCTTCTTTTAAAAAAAATTTGTCCCTTCTCTTCCATTTACTTATTCAATTTCATTTATTTATATCATTTTTGTTTCATGTATATTTATTTTGTACTTTGGGGTATAATCCATTGTCTATTTACTTTTTGGTATTCCAAGAGACACTCCAGGATCCTCTTGTATTTCCTCTACCCCAGCGCTGAAATCAGCCATTTCTCCAGGAAGCCATGGTTCCTCTTGGAGAATGGTATTTCGAAACCAAGCTCTGGATGCTGCATGTGCTTGCTGGGTGTCTTTGCTTCTGGGCCCTGTTAGTGGACAGAGCTAGATAATTTAATATATGTATGTGTACTAAGTCATAAACATATCTGTCATTGTTCCTGTTCTATCATTTTGTATTCATCTTAAATTTGTACTGATGTTTAAGACTCTAATCCAGTATGTGATAGGATTTTAATGTAGCAGCATAATCTCCAAGCATGTTCTGGCTAAGTAAACAGAAAATTTTAAGAATACAGAATGGCTAGATAATGAAATGTTAGCCCAAGGTGGTAATTTTCAAGGACTAATTCTATTTTATTTATCAACTATTTCTAAATAATTGAGAGGTCAGTATAGTTTTTCTTTATTTACTTTTATGGTGTTATAAATTATAAATGTCTTAACTATTACAGCTTTGCATATTCAAATATGCTTGTTTAATTTGGTATAGTGGGTTATTGACATTTATTTTCTTTGTTTCGTTCATAAATTGAACACAGTACTCTCTTTTGGCAAACCAATATAAGAAAGAGAAACCAGGCAGCTTTTCAGTTTTCTCATTTGCAAGTGATAACAATAATTTCTACTTCATGAGATTTTAGTGAAGCATAAATACTTGTATATATTTGAAAGTACCTTGTAAATTCTACATGCTAACTTAACTTATTAGAGAATACATGTTAGATTGCCATCATTTAGCAAGCACTGGTTAAATACATTTACTTTGGTATAATTTTTAGTATCTGTCAATCAGAGACATCTCAGAGTTGATTCTTTATTCCAGTTTTATAAATTGTTTCACAAAAAGAATCTCTTCTTCATTAAACTCACATTACTGAGCTCTTACTTTGTTAGGCACAAAACAAATACTAGCCAGCTCATATCCAATGAAGATCTAATAACCTAATTCCTAACTTAGCAGCCTATTCAACTTTTAGCAGAAATGGAAACTAGGCAGGAGTCCAGTTTAATGGCCTCCTAGAAGTCTTTTTCGTATATTTTTTGCATTGTAATGAATCTGTGTTGCATTTCCTATCACCCAAGGTGTCTCGCTATTTAGAGGTCAGTGTCAGCCTTGACGGGGGACTTTTGTGGCCCGTGTGACTCCTTATCCTCACCCTGAAAGGAAGCTTCAGGAGAGCAGTGGTATTGCCTTTTGGGATCCAAGCTGTTCCCATCTAGATGCTTAGGGAAGATTTAGTGAACAAAGAAATGAAGGCAGGAGTTGGGCCAAGTCTCTGACAGCTGTAGCTTAAAGCCTCATTTTCAGAAATAGAGGGGGCCTTTCTAGTGCTGTGGGAATCACAGGTAGGTCTTTCTTTTCAGGGCGAGAGACACTGTCTCCCATCCCTTTCCTCTTCTTAGTCAGTCCCCCAAAGCCCTAGCAGGAAACTTGCTTATTACTAAGCCCCCTGCCTATTTTGTTAACTTCCTAGGTACCACAGGAATAGAGTATTAAATTAACTAAGTAGGTGCTGAGTTCCCTGAAAGCCCGTTGTAAAATTAGTGGAGACTGTGGTTAGTACCCATTATATTGGGCGGTGTATTAATACCATATTTCTCTGTATAATTTTTATTTTAGGCTGAGGGAAAGATAACATTTATTGATTACCTAACATATGTCAAGTACAATGGTGGGTACTTTACACTGTACAACTTCACTTAATTAGAAGGACTAGACGTCATCTGCTTCATACAGATGATGAAATCCAGGTCAAACTACCAGGAAATAGCAGAGCTGGTCTTTGAATCTTAGTTTTGCTGACCTCAAAGACTATGATCTTTCTATTATATGAACATTCTAAGGTAAAGCTATTTATTTTACTCTTCTGATAAAGTACTTTGCCTCAGAATATCTTGAAAGATTACACTGACCTTTACTATATTTTTTAATACAAGAGATTGAAATAACAGATATTAAAGTTTTGTGATATACTGTGATGTCAGATGCCAAATTTCTTGTACAGGGAGTTAAATGTGAATTCCCAATTCTCTTCTCATTGAAGCACATTCACCAAAATTTGTCATCCATCTATAGGAAAAGAGACAGGAATCCCATGGATATATTTGACATGGCTCGGCATCGGCTGCAAGCTCCTGTCAGGAGACAGTCACCTAAGGGCTTAGATGCTACTACTTTTCAGAATATTCACAACTTCAATGAGCTGAAAGATAGAGGTGAGTAGAACGCCGCTCTTTTAGATACAGCCTGGTTCTACCTATGTTCAGGTATTTATTTGTATCCTTTTTCTAAAGTAAAGTTTTGTTTAGGATACATATTTTAAATAGTGATGAAGAAAACTTCTATATACTTTAGTTCTTCACTTTACCAATCTGGTAGATGAAACTTCCAGTTTGTCTACTCTTTTCTTTTGGAGAGCATACAGCTGTTAAAGCCTCTCCCGAGTGGATTAGATCAGGTAGACTAAGGAGAAGAGTGGCACTTGTCATTAATGGATGGGGGACAGGGCAAACTGAGCTTAGGAAAGAGACTGAGAAGGAACAGCCAGAGTGACTGGAGGATGTGGTGTCCTGAAAGCTGAGGGAAGAGAGTGTGTCAAGAAGAAGGGATCGTGTAAGAGGAATATTGCTAAGTGTCCTGTGGATCAGAGGTCACTGGTGACCTCACATCTTTTCTGGTGGAATTAGGGCATCAGAAGCCAATTAACGTTGGAATGAAGATGAGTAGGGGGCAGAGTGTTGGACGCAGTAAACATAAGACAACCCCTGGTGGAAGCTTGGCTGGGAAGGGGAGGAGCAGAGGGTCCAGAGCTGGGGGAATGTGTGGGGTGCTAATGTGGAGGGCTGTGACGGGGTAAGACGTGTGTGTAGGGTACAGGAGAGAGAGGGAATGATGGGAGTAGGGTCCCTGAGTGACTCAGGCAGAGCCGAAGGAAGAGAGTTGAGAAGATTTGATGTAGTGCTTAGAAGGAGAAAAGCTTAGTAGGGAAATAGGTTTACCAGGAGACATAGGGGCTTGGGAGACTGAAAATGTGTAGAAAAACCAAAATGTGTGTTATATGTGATTTTCCTTTTAATAGAGCAGGTGGAGTCGAGGTGGCAAATTGTTGGATGTGTGATCATATGACCTATACCAGATAAACCAGAATTAAACTTTTCTTTTTACGTTTATCAGTAATATCTATTACTGAAAGTTTTGAAAACTCAGAGAGATGAGGGGAAAATCACCTTAATCAAACCACCTAAATATAAACACGATTCATATTTCTAGTCTTCTTTCTGAGCCTATTTAAAACAAAAAAGTAAAACAAAACCAAGATATGACTGTTATTTAATTTTCTCTTTTGTTTTTCATTTAGATTTACAAGTATCATCAATTACATTTACTGTTGTTTTTTAATGCTATCATTTATTGATAATTTACTATATGCCAGGCGTTGCATTAAGCCAGTGGGTCTCAAAGTTTGGTCAGGGAACCTGTGCAGTCAGAACGGTTTTCATTATAAACTAAGAAATTATTTGTCTTTTTCACATTTATTCTCACATGTGTGTACAGGTTTTCTGGAGGTTACACAACATGTGATAACTTCATCGTGTATTCTCATGTTTTAAAAATTTCTTAGTTTTAATTTCTAATAAGGCTTATCTGTGAGAGAAAGAGACATAGATAAAAGCTCCTTGGGGTCCTCAAAGAGTATGAAGAGATTGTGAGAACAAAAAAGATTTTCACCATAAAATCGAGCCGTTCATTTCCCTGTTTGATTTCCACAGTGAGTCCTAGTTCATGATATGACTCAGTTTTTGATAGTTTTCATTTTTACAGAGGGGAAACTGAGTCTGGAAGTTACCAAGTCAGGGTCCATCCAATCCAAGTTCATGTGTCCAGAGTGTCTTCTGTTAACTTTGGTCTCAACCATTTTCTAATTCTTACTCAACATGGTTCTCATGTTTTTTATTATATTGTACTATGTCCTTATTTTGGTAGTTGTGATAATTTCTGATCATAAAGCTTTTTACATATCAAGGATCATTTCTTTAAATTATATTCCAACAATATAATTAGTAGATCAAAGGGAATAATAGTTTCAAGGCTTTTTAAATGTGTGATCTATATTTTTGTTCTCAAGATTTAAAAATTAAATTTTAGCATTTTCATTCTGATCACTTGATACTCTTGAACTTGTGGCAGAGATGAATTCTTAGATTGTCATTTCCTCCACTAATGACATCTCTCCTAAAGTTCCACCCAGTCTGCATTTATCTTGCTTTTTGTATATTTGCAAGGGTTAAAATATTAATTGGCCAATAACATTATGTTTTCATTTTTTCAGTATATTTTAGGGATTGGCTGTGATCACAGTGTCTGATGGCTGCCTGAGTTGCAGCCCTGTGAATAACTGCTTGGCTATATCTGTACATAGTTGCCCAGCTGTGTGCTCTGGGGGGCATTTTGGGGAGTAGGGAGGTATGGATGGAGAATGCATAGTACTACTGCTTGTCCTGGGGCGGGGGGGTTTCCTTTTAATGTTGATAAGTTTGTGTAAGGGCATTTACTTAAGGAATATTAATTTTGTGTTCTTGAGTTTTATAATTTTAATATCTTTTGACTTTGGTGATATTTTATTTTAATTGTTCCTTGATTTTGAAATTAAATTACTCATATGTTACTTATAGTGAAGTTTTATAGTCTCCTTTGGAAACAAGATTGAACTTAGCTCGCGCACACACGCACTCTCTCTCTCTCTCTCTCTCTATGTATATATATTAAAGATTTTATTTATTTATTTAACACAGAGAGAGAGAGAGAGAGTGGCAGAGGGAGAGAGAGAAACAGACTCCCAGCCGAGCAGGGAACCCGATGCAGGCCTTGATCCCAGGAGCCTGGGATCGTGACCTGAGCTGAAGGCAGCTGCTCAACCGACTGAGCCACCCAGGCGCCCCTAGCTATATATTTTTTGTATTAGATTCAGAAACACGAGTTGATCTGAAATTTATGTACCCGGATCCTCCAAGAGATCACCACACCTTAGAGATTCAGCAGCAAGCCCTGCTAAGAGAGCAGCAGAAGAAACTGAATAGAATGAAGACGCAGGAAGGTGCCGAAGGTAAGAAATAATCATTCCTATCTCAAATAGTATCAGTGGGTTGTTGTTTATTGTTGGCTTTATTCCTCTCTGGTATGGATTTCCCTCCACTGGCAGCTCCATGCTCACATGGCCGTTTTGGCAGATAGTCCTAGAAAAGGACAGGTTCCTGGGAGGGCTCTGGTGGGCGGTGGCTGAGGTACGTTATGCATGAGGGGGGCCCGGGGAGGACTGAGTACCTCGGCTAGGCCAGGTGACATCAGCAGGAAGTAGGAACCAAGGGAAGGCCTGCTGGGCAAACACACCAGTGCCCTACGGGGCATTTCTTTGCCATGTGTGTCTGACAGCGTTTGATACAGCGTAAAATCCGTTCGGTGAGACTGGGCTGTGAGTGTGTGTTTGTATGATCAGCCGGTGAGCAGGTACTTACTGAGGGCGTGTGGTGAGCACCAGGACTGCCCCACATCCGGGGGATGTGGTGACGGATGAAGTACGCTACTGCTGTCAAGGAGCTTACGCTTTGTTGGAGGAGTTAAAGCTAAATAAGCGTAAGTGTGCTGAACGCGGCAGAGGAGAAATCTAGGGAGTATGGGACTGGGGGTTGGGGAGCACCTGATGGCCGAGTCGGGGTAGCTGCCTCACAGAGCAGAGCATCTGTGGGCCCCGTTGGCCCAGTGTCCTGCACGACCCTCACATATTTCACCAGCTTTGCCAGCCTGCAGGCCACTGAAGGTGGCCACAGAAAAGGAGTCCTAAAACAACAATCTGGTGATAAGAATGAGAAGACATTCTCATTCTCAGGTCTGCAGCATCTGAGGAACCTTTTTTGACCATGAAACATTATCACAGGAGTAAGTTGTGCGCCATTTCAGGCCCAGGTCAAGACTTTGATAAAGATTGATATAGTGAAAGTCTTTCCTCCCATCTTGTACAGAACTTTTCACAACGGTCTCATAGATCACCCTCTGACAGCAGAGTAACCCAAATTCTGTGATAAATAGTAGGCACGTACGTCATCAGAGAAGCTAGTACATTCTTCAACCTTTACAAGCATTTTGGTGGAATTCTTCCTTAGGAGACCCAGCTGATGATGTGATCTGGTGTGGTTTGGCATATTAGGCTGATTACAACCCAAAAGTAGTCCCAGGTGGCTGGATGCAGATGCATTTTGGCACCGAGGGTAACCATCTTCCACAGCAGCCACCAGCCAGCTTCCAGGAAACACTATGATGACTGAATTCATAAGAATGTGGTTTAACTATAAAACAATCACAAACGTGGTATAAAATATTCTAAGAAGGAATACAGGCTGTCATTCACTGGTAGCCTATTTATTCCCAAAGGCAGTCTCTAAAGGACAAAATGCACTTCTCAGAGGAACACATAGGAACACTGGTCAAATCAAAGAGGGGTCTTTGGGATACTTGTTCCAGAATCTCTGTGGAACCAGGTGCCTGGAGCTGAACTAATTCCATGTGAGGGGCCTGTGTTTAACTCCACTCAGCAATTTTTTGCCCAGATTGTGGAAATATGAGTGAAGCTGGTGAAGAGTCCTACATTATTTTCTTTTTCTGCAAACATCAGTTTTAAGCTCACAATGATTTTTACTTTTTTATTCAACTAGAATGGATGCTGAGTTAGTTATATTTATTAATATCTTAACATTCTAAAATGTGATATTTGAAAAAGAATTTACAATAGAGAGCTAGTCACAAAAGATATTCTAAAAGTTTTTATTTTTAAATGTTTTTTCTCCATTAACGGCAGTGAGCCTGGATGCCATCCCAAGTGCTAAAGTACGGGACCGCAGAATGGTAAGGAACCAGTTACAATTTTTCAAGCTAGTTTTTGGGGGATAAAAAATTTTTAGGAAAATGTAAGTGAGTAATCCAGTTTTGAATGTTGAATTAAGAAAGAATTTAAATCTTGTCTCATCCACGTAGTGGGTAGGTAGAGCTATATTAGAATATGGAGAGAGAAAGCATATTGTTATAGGAAGTATATTGTGATTACAAGACTTGAGAGGCTGTTCAGGTTGGTCTGTTTTTAGATGTGTGACTTCAGGCAAAGTATTTAATCTTTCTGTGCCTTAACTTTCTTATCTGTAAAATGGGATAATATTACTTACCTCTGAGGTATAAGAATTATTTGCTATAAGAATTATTTGCAAGGCACTTAGGGATAGGCCTAGCACATAATTTCTGTATAAATGTTTATTAAATAAAAAATAGTTCGGGTTGTTGTGGGGATTAAGTGAGATAATATATTAGCACGGGGCCTGGCCCATGAGTGCCTTGTGTTTGCTTTCAACATCATTACCAGCAGAAGTAGGAGTTTATAATATAAGTAGTGGTGAGGCCTGTAAGAAAGTAAGCAAGGTAAGGGCGTCACTCTTACCCTGAGGAGGTGACATCAGTGCCAAGGCTGAATAAAGGGAAGACATGAGCCACTTTCATGCAACCAATAAGTATTGAATACTTTGGACCGGGTACAATCCTAGGTGCTGGGGTTACTGGAGTGAGCAAAAGGGACAAAAATCCCTGCCCTCTAAGGGCTTACTTTCTGGTAAGAGGGAGAGACAATAAACAAATAAAAAAAAACATAATATGTTACATCATGGGGCTCGGGGGGAAATGATAGCTTGGAAAGGGGGTGCTGGGTATCCTGGGATGACGGTTTACAATGTGAAATACAATGGGCATGGAAGGCCTCACCGAGTAGGTAACATTTAAGGGCATCAGGGAGGTGGCCATGTGAATTATCAGGGGACACAGCTAGAGAAAGAAACTTCTAGGCGGCAGCCCTGGGCAGGAGTAGGCTTGGTGTACACAGGGAGCTGACTGGGGAGGCTGGAGAGCCATGAGCAGGGGGTTGGGAGCAGATGGGGTAGAGAGGTGACGGGCTGGACTGTGGAGCCTCTGAGCCCATCACAGGGTTTTGCCTTTTACACTGTGAATGTGTTGAGAAGCTTCTAAAGTTTTGCAGCAGAGTAGTGACAGGGCTACTGCTATAATCTAGGTAAAACATAAGGTGATTTAGCCCCAGGCAGCAACAGTGTGAGTGGTCTGAAGTGGCTGGATTCATTTTGAAAGGAGACCTGATAGTATTTCGATGTATTGGCTGTGGGATATGAGGAGTCAAAGGTGGACTTCAAGGGTTTTGGTTGGGAGTTGCTGTTTACAGCGGTGGTAAAGCAGGAGAAACACATTTGGGGGTGGGGAAGATTAGGAACTTAGTTTTAAACATGGTTAAGTTTTGAGATGCCTGTTAGACAAACAGTTGGAACTGGCAAGTAGCAGACAGATGAGTTCAGGGGAAAAGATTGAGGTTGGAAATAAATTTAGTTTTCATACATACGAATGATAATAACAGTATTATTGCATTTTCAGATTATAAAGGTAAGGCTCAGCTTGGCTGTTTCAGTAGCCCAGGGTTACCAGTCGGTAGCTGATGGTGCTTCATTTGAAGTGATAATGATGTTGTTAATAGCTACCATTTACAGAGTGACCACTCTCTCTGTGCCAGGTACTTGGTGTTTCTTTCTCTCAAGTACACAACAAGGTCTGCTTTCCCTATTTGACATAAGAGGAAACTGTGGGCCGGTGATCATGCAGTTGGTAAGCTGCAAAGCCCAGACTTGAAATCAAGCTAGTCTGGAGAGCTCGTCCTTGTCCTCATACCACACCTATTCCTGAACTCTCTGCAGGTTGGTAGGTTTCTCTGTATGTGGCAGCCACATTTCCTAGGGAAAAGATACTGAAATTTAACAGTTGGGATTTTGGTTAAAATCCTGGATTAGTATCACCGTATTTTCCTGAGTAGAAACTCAGCATAAGCCAACGGCTTATCATGGCTGTTACCAAAAAGCTAATAAATTTGGGGCTCTTCATCTTCTTAGAAACTGGATTGTATAAAAAACACAAATGAAAGTGGGGCAGGTTGTCATGGAGAAGATACAGTTTACATGGACTTGGATTACTTTTCATTATGTGAAGGACTCTGATGAGGAAGAGAGGTTGGGCAGTATGCAGTGCTAGGAACACCTGGGTCAGACCATTGGGTATATATTAGGTGCTGTTCATGCTAAAAAGCAAAAGTAGAATCAATAGGGGTTAAATTAAAAAGGAAAGTTAAATGCAGTATATGGAAGAATTCAGTGAAAGGGAAGAACTTTCGGATAATGCTATGTATTAGTGGAATGTATTTAGAAATTAATGGACAGCTCTTCAGGGGATTGTTCTAGCACATCCTAGGTATCTGGTGGGGTAAGTGGTGGTAGGTGACTTTAGGCTCCTTCCAACGTATAAGGTGATATTACTCTACGTGTAAATCTGTTAACCCCTTATTTGAGAGCTCATTATAAGCGCAATCCTAGTGTTATTTCTACCCTTATTCTTATGTTCCCTCTATATCTGTGCTATACCTTTGTGACAACTGCTTTCACATAGGGCTGTCATTGTCTGAGGGCAGCCCCTTTTTCTCCCCCATGAAACTCTTACTCATCTTTGTTCCTGGCATGGAAGAAATAATAGTAAGTGCACTCTACAGATTTATTGAAAGAATGAATGAATCTTGGCAATGGTTTAAAGACTTTTGTTTTTTATTTATTTTTTTTCCAAGATTTTATTTGTCAGAGAGAGAACAAGTAGGAGGAGCAGCAGACAGAAGGAAGAAGCAGGCTCCCCACTGAGCAGGGAGCCCGATGTGGGACTTGATCCCGGGACCCTGGAATCATGACCTGAGCCGAAGGCAGACACTTAACTGACTGAGCCACCCAGAAGTCCCAGTTTAAAGACTTTTAATGTTTAATTGGGTTCATTGCTTCATACTCTGTTTTCATCAGCAGTATTGTGACCCTTAATAAAACGGGTCTTTCCTTTATTTTTTGGGCATTGGAATTCGGTGTAGGAGGCAAGCAGCCAGTCCGACCTCTCCGGGCATCCATTTTTGCTCATTCTGGGGACAGTGTGGAGACTTGTGCCTCTTGGTACAAATTTGTTGTTTTTCCATACAGGACTAATAAAAATCATTAATCTATGTTGTTTCTTTTAGCCCAGAGAGGACTCTGATAATTTCTTGAAAACTTCATTATTGGAATCTGATAGTGCTTTCATTGGTGAGTATATTTATTTTACCAATCTAGTTATTTAAATATTAAGCATTATTTATATTTCTTTTAAGTATTTTTCTCCGTACTTAACAAAATTAGTACTTCACTCTTTGTTTTGCAAGGTGGTAGAAAGGGAATATTCTATTTTACTAAATAATCATCAAATATGACTTATTTCTGATTCTGAAAACTTTATAACTAAAATGAACTTTGGAAGTCATAGGAATGGTTCACACAAAAACCTGTACATGAATTTTCATAACAGCTTTACTTCTAATAGCCAAAAACTGGAATCAGCCCAGATTTCCTTCAACGGGGGAACAGTTAAACTGTAGTACCCCCACCCCATGGAATACTGCTAAGAGATCAGTGGATCAGGATCAGGGGTATTTTACCAGTATCAGTATCCTGGGTGTGAAACTGTTGCTCTTCTTTTGTAAAACATTACCACAGGGGCGACCCGGGCAGGGTGTGCAAAGGATCTTTAAGATTTCTCAAAACTGCATGTGAATCTTTCAATTTTAAAAGGTCATAAGAATATTCTTAGTCTTAAGAAAAAATGTATCTCACGGTACCTTTACGTATCTTCTTAAGTACTGTAATATACACTTAATTATGTACTTTGATCATAAACATTTCTGCTGTTTTAGGGCCATCAGGGGATTATATCTCCTCCATATTAGTTGTATTTCATGAGACGAAAATTCCAAACTAGCCTATAATTTTTTTTTTAAACGAGTTTTTCTTTTCCAGGATGTCATATTGTGGAGAGTAAAGATAGAGAAACCAGGAGGACATAGGTATAGGGAGATAGTCTATGGAGGCATCAGGGAAATGTGACCTGTTCCTGCTAACAGTTAAGACAGTTTGGGGCACTCGGGGTGGTGTCTTGGACTATTTCATTATACTAAACCAAAGATACAGCAATCTTTCTGATATCCCACAAATATCCCATAGTCATGACTGTTAGCACTGTTCTAATGAATGTGGGTAAGGCTTTTGTGTGTGTGATAACCTAGGTGAGAAAGTTCTGAGTATCTAAATTTATAGCATGTTGACTATAGTTAACAGTACTACACTGTATATGAAAGTTGCTATGAACGTAGAGTTTTAATGTCCTCACCGAAAACAAAATGGTAATTCTGTGAAGGAGGTGAAGGATGTGTTTTAACTAGCCTTATTGTCGAAAACGTTTTGCAATATGTGATTGACCCGTGAACAACATGGGTTTGAACTGTGTGGATCTAATTAGAAGTGGGTTTTTCTCCAGTAAATGCAGTGTAGTAAATGTATTTTCTCAGTAACATTTTCCCTTGCTTCCTTTATTGTAAGAATATATGTATAATATCTATGTAACATATACAGTATGCATTAATCGACTGTTTATCAGTAAGGGTTCCGATCAAGTAAAGTTTTTGAGGAATCAAAAAGTATATGCAGATTTTTGAATGTGCAGGGGCCCTGCCTTGTTCAAGGGTCAGCTGTATACGAAGTATCAGATCATCACATTGTACACCTTAACTTACACAATGTTTTATGTCTGTAACAAATTAGGCTGGAAAAAACACAAGTGAACTATAGACATTAAAGAAAGAAATTCATCAATAATAAGTTTCGAAAACAGAAAGGACCAGGTCCAGATAGCTTCACTGGTGGATGCTACCAAACATTTAGGGAAGAATTCTATCAATTCTCTACAACCTCTTCCAAAAAATGGAAGCAGGGGAATACATTCTGTGTGTCCAGCATTACCCTAATACCACAACCAAAGAAGAACACAAGAAAACTACATACCAATACCGCTCCTGAACATAGATGCAAAAATTCTCAGCAAAATATTAGCAAATTGAATTCAACGACATGTGAAGAGAAATGTTACAACCAAGTGGGATTTATCTCAGGTATGCAAAGCTGGTTTACATTCAGTTAATAAAATTAACAAAAATGTAATCATTGTTATCAACAGGCTAAAGAAGAAAAATCACATGATCATTATCAGTAGGTGCAGAAAGGCACTGAACAAAATCCAACACCCACTCATGATAACTCTCAGCAAACTAGGACTGTAAAGGAGCATCCTCAACTTGATAGAGAACATATACAAAAACCCTACAGCCAACATCATATTTAATGATGAGGAGACAAACTTTCCTATAAAGACCAGGAACAAGGCAAAGATGTCTCTTCTCACCACTCCTCAACATTATTATGGAAGTCCTAGCTGATGTGCTAAGTCAAGAAAAGGAGGTATACAGATTGGGAAGGGAGAAATACTACTGTCTTTGTGCACAGATGACGTGATTGTAGGAAATCTGATCAATAAAAGAAACCTTGGTACTAATAATAAGTAGTTACAGCACAGTTGCAGGATACGAGATTAAAACACAAAAGTCAGTTGCTTTCCTATATATATACCAGCAATGAACAGGTGGACTTGGAAATTTAAAACACAGTATCACTTACATTAGCACCTCCCTAAAAAAGAAATATAAATATAAATCTTGTACTGATTTTATTATGAAAAAAACTATAAAACTCTTATGAAATAGATATTTCATGTTCATGGATTGGGAAATGCAGTGTGGTTTAAGATACCAGTTCTTCCCAACTTGACCTATAAATTCAATGCACTCCCCATCAGTCTGATTCTAAAGTTTTTATGGAGAGGCAGAAGATCCAGAATAGCCAGCACAATATGGAAAGAGGACAAAGATGAAGACTGACGCTACCTGACTTACTATAAAGTTAACAGTAATCAAGTGGTTGGTATTGGCAAAAGAATGTACAAATAGATCAGTTGAACAGAATAGAGTCTGGAAACAGAGCCAAACAAGTATTGTCCATTGATTTTTGACAACAGAGCAAAGGCAATGCAATGGACAAAAGATGGTCTTTTCAACAAATGGTGCTAGAACAACTGGACATCTACATGCAACAAAAGGAATGTAGACACAGACCTTACACCCTTCACCAAAATCAAAGTGGACCATAGACCCAGATGTAAAATGCAAAATTATACAACTCCTAGAAGATAACAGAGAAAACCTAGAACTTGGGGCTGGTGATGACATTTTAGATCCAATACCAGAGGTGTAATCCATGAGAGAGAGATTGGATAAATTAGACTTCTTTAAAAACTAATGCTCTGTGAAAGACAATGGCAAGAGAATGAAAAGACAAGCCAGAGACTAGGAGAAAATACTTGGCTAAAGGCCCATCTGATAAAAGACTGTTAGCCAAAATATACAAAGAACTCTTAAAACAATAAGAAACGATTCAATTAAAAGATGGGCAAAAGATCCAAACACATTTCACTAATGACCTACAGATGGCAAGTAAGCCTATGAAAATAGTATCTTCAGGGAAATGTAAATTAATGAGATACCACTATTAGAATGGCCAAAATCTGCAGGAACTCTCACTCCGTGTTGGTGGGAATGTAAAATGGTACAGCCACTTTGGGAGACAGTTTGGATGTTTCTTAAGAAACCAAACATAATCCTATCTTACAATCTTGCAATTACACTACTTGATATGTTCCCAAAGGAGTTGAAACTTATGTCCATACAAAAATCCACACGCACATATTTGTAGCAATTTTATCAGTAATTGCCAAGACCTGGAAGCAACCAAGATGTCTTTCAGAAGGTGAATGGATAAATATACTGTGATACAACCAGACAGTGCAATATTCCTCAGTGCTGAAAAGGAATGAGCTACGAAACCATGGAAAGAGACAGAGGATTCTTGAATGCATGTGTGTGAAAAAAGCCAATCTGACCAGGGTACATACTGTATGATTCCAACTATATAGCCATCAGGAAAAGACAAAACTATGGAGGCAGCAAAGAGATCAGCAGTTGCCAGGGTTACAGCAGAGGGAGGAATGAGTAAGTGGTGCACAGAGGAGTTTTAGGACAGTGAAGCTGTTCTGTGGATACCGGCATAGTGGATACATGTCAAAACCCATGGAATGTACACCACCAAGAGGAAAGTCTAATGTAAACTATGGGCGTTGGGTTATCGGTGCGGGTTCATCGACTTTAACAAACATACCACTCTGGTTGTTGATAGTGCAGTAAGCTATGAACGTGTGGACAGGAGGTATATCGGAATTCTCTATTTTCCACTCCAATTTACTGAACTTAAAAATTCTTGTAAAACAGTCTATTTTTGTTTTTTAAAGCAAGTGCATTAGTGGTAGGGTATATACAGAAGTCAGAAAACTATATTTTTGGAGTGTTAGAAAACCACATCTCATTCAGTAAAATGTAGTTATTGCTGCCTAAAAAAAAGCTGTACATTTTAAGTATCAGACATTTGAATATCACCTATAGGGTAAATGATAGTATTGTGTCAATGTTAGATTTCCTGAATGTGATAATGAAACTGTAGGTATAATGTAGGAGACAGTCCTTGTTCTTAGATTGTACATGCTTAAGAATGTGTGGATGAAGTGTCATGCAACTTAGTGGTTCCACAAAAATAAGCAACACCACCATCCCCCACATAGAAATAAAGTAAATGTGGCAAAATAGGAAATGGTGATTTTAGGTATATATGGTAATATTATAACTTTCCTTTAGGTTTTAATTTTTTAAAATAAAGAGAAAAATTCTAAGTGTTATGAACTGTTTACCTCCATGATCACTAGAGAGGCTGTGATCAAAAAGACTGATAATACCAAGTGCTGGTAAGGATATTGGGAAACTAGAACCTTCTTACAATGGTAAAATGATAGAACCACTTCTGAAAATGGTTCGGCAGTTACTCAAAATGCTAAACATAGAGTTACACAGAATATCCAGCAATTTCAGTCCTAGGAATATACCCCAAAGAAATGAAAACATATGGCCACAAAGACATGTACACGAATGTTCAAAACACAGTTAATAACTGCCAATTAGAAACAGTTCACATGCCCATCACGTGGTGAGTACATAGATAAAATGTCATATATCCATCTGATGGAGCACTACACAGCAATAAGAATGAACTGATACATGGTACGACACAGAAGAACCTCAAATACATTATGCTAAGTGGAAGACAAAAAATATTACATTGTATATTCCATGTATATGGAATCTCAGGAAAGGTAAATCTCAGCTTGAAAGCAGATCAGTGTTTACTTGGGGCTGGGCAGGTGGGAGTTGTAAATGATTGCCTGTGAGCACAAAGGAACTTTTTGAAGTGACAGAAATGTTCTAAAACTAGATTGTAGTGATGACTGCACAATTCCATAAAAGTTATTGAACTGTGTACATTTTAGTAGCTGAGTTTTATTACATGTAAATAATAAAGCTATTAAAAAAGAGAGTCTTGGTTTAGCTTGGAGTAAAAAGATTTGAAATGGTAGATGTTTAAGATTTCTCCTTTGTGTGGTCTTCCTAGGTGCTTATGGCGAGACATATCCTGCCATTGAAGATGACATCCTCCCCCCACAATCCCAGCTGCCCTCAGCAAGGGAGCGCAGGAGAAACAAACAGAAAGTACTGGACCTTGTATGTATGAAGTATCTTTTTCTTTTTTACCTTTTCAGTTTAGGAGAGGTCTGGGTTCTGACCCATGCTAAATTGATATGGTCCACAAGAGACTCATTTTAGACCCTAATACACCTCCAGATTCAAAGTGAGGGGGTGGAAAACCATTTACCATGCTCATGAACATCAAAAGAAAGCTGGGGTGGCAATTCTTATTATCACACAAATTAGATTTTAAACCGAAGACTGTAAAAGGAGATGAGGAACAACACTGTATCATAATTAAAGGGTCTGTCCAATGAGAAGATCTAACAGTTGTAAATATTTATGTCCCTAACATGGGAGCAGCCAAATATATAAGGCAATCAATAAATAACTAAATCAAAGAAACACACTGATAATACTACAATAAGAGTAGGGGACGTTAACACCCCACTCACTGCAATGGACAGATCATCTAAGCAGATGATCTACAAGGAAACAAGGGCTCTGAAAGACACACTGGACCACATGGACTTCACAGATATATTCCGAGCATTCCATCCTAAAGCAACAGAATACACATTCTTCTCCAGTGCACATGAACATTCTCCAGAATAGATCACATCCTAGGTCTCAAATCAGGTCTCAACTGGTACCAAAAGTTTGGGATCATTCCCTGCATATTTTCGGACCATAATGCTTTGAAACTGGAACTCAATCACAAGGGGAAAGTTGGAAAGAACTCAAAGGCATGGAGGCTAAAGAGCATCCTACTCAAGAATGAATGGGCCAACCAGGAAATTAAAGAATTTTAAAAATTCATGGAAACAAACTGAAAATACAACTGTTCAGTATCTTTGGGATATAGCAAAAATGGTCCTAAGAGGGAAGTATATAGCAATACAAGCCTTTCTCAAGAAACAGGAAAGGTCTCAAATACACAACCTAACCTTACACCTAAAGGAGCTGGAGAAAGAACAGCAAATAAAGCCTAAACCTACCAGGAGAAGAGAATTAATAAAGATTAGAGCAGAAATAGATGAACTAGAAACCAAAGAACAGTCAAACAGATCAACGAAACTAGAAGCTGGTTCTTTGACAGAATTAATAAGATCGATAAACCCAAAAGAAAAGAGAAATCCTGAATGAAAGAGGAGAGATCATGACCAACACCAAAGAAATACAATTATAAGAACATATCATGAGCAACTATATGCCAACAAATGAGGCAATCTGGAAGAAATGGATACATTCCTAGAGACAAACTACCAAAACTGAACCAGGAAGAAACAGAGAACCTGAGTAGACCCATAACCAGCAAGGAAATTGAAGCAGGAATCAAAAATCACTCAATAAACAAGAGTCCAGGGCCAGGTGGCTTCCCAGGAAAATTCTACCAAATATTTAAAGAAGAACTAATACCTATCCTTCTGAAGCTGTTTCAAAAAATAGAAATGGAAGGAAACCTTCCAAACTCATTCCGTGAGGCCAGCATTACCTTGATCCCAAAAGCAGACAAAGACCCCACCAAAAAGGAGACTTACAGACCAATATCCCTGATGAAATGGATGCCAAAATCCTCACCAAGATACTAGCCGATAGGCTCCAAAGGTATAGTAAAATGATTCACCACGACCAACTGGGATTTATTCCTGGGCTGCAAGAGTGGTTCAGCCTCTGCAAATCAATCAATATGATACAGTATATTAATAAAAGAAAGGACAAGAACCATATGATCCTCTCAATAGACGCAGAAAAAGCATTTGACAAAATACAGCATCCTTTCTGATTAAAACTCTTCACAGTGTAGAGATAGAGGGAACATACCTCAATATCATAAAAGGCATATACAAAAAGCCCATGGTGAGTATCATTCTCAATGGGGAAAAACAGAGCTTTTGCCGTAAGGTCAGGAACATGGCAGGGATGTCCACTCTCACCACTGCTGTTCAACATAGTACTAGAAGTCCTGGCTTTAACAATCAGACAACAAAAAGGAATAAAAGGCATCCGAATAGGCAAAGTAGTAGTCAAACTCTCACTCTTTGCAGGTGATATGATACTCTATGTGGAAAACCCAGAAGACTCCACCCACAAATTGCTAGAACTCATACAGGAATTTAGCAATGTGGCAGGATATAAAATCAATGCACAGATATCAGGTGCATGTCTATACACGAACAGTGAGACAGAACAAAGAGAAATTAAGGAGTCGAACCCATTTACCATTGCCCCTAAGATACCTAGGAATAAACCTAACTCAAGAGGCAAAGGATCTGTACTCCAAAAACTATAGAATACGCATGAAAGAAACTGCGGCAGACACAAAGATAAGGAAAAACGTTCCGTGCTCATGGATTGGAAGAACAAATATTGTTATAACGTCTATGCTGCCTCGAGCAATCTACACATTCAATGCAATCCCTATCAAAATACCATCAAATGTTTTCACAGAGCTGGCACAGTAATCCTAAAATTTGTATGGAACCAGAAAAGATCCCAAATAGCCAAAGGAATGTTGAAAAAGAAAACCAAAGTTGGTGGCATCACAGTCCTGGACTTCAAGCTCTATTACAAAGCTGTAATCATCAAGACAGTATGGTACTGGCACAAAAACAGACACATAGATCAAGGGAAGAGAACAGAACAGAGAACCTAGTAATGGACCCTCAACTCTGTGGTCAACTAATCTTTGACAAAGCACGAAAGGATATGCAATGGAAGACAGTCTCTTCAACAAATGGTGTTGGGAAAATTGGACAGCCACATGCAGAAGAATGAAACTGCACCATTTCCTCACACCATACACAAAAATAGACTCAAAGTGGATGAAAGACCTAAATGTGAGACAGGAGTCCATCAAAATCCTAGAGAACACAGGCAGCAACCTCTTCAACCTCGGCTGCAGCAACTTCTGGCTAGACATGTCTCCAAAGGCAAGGGAAACAAGGGCAAAAAATGAACTATCGGGATTTCATCAAGATAAAAGCCTTTTTATCATCAAGATAAAAAGCAAAGGAAACAGCTGACAAAAACAAAAGACAACGAACATAATGGGAAAAGATATTTGAAAATGTCTTATCAGATGAAGGGCTAATATCCAAATCTGTAAAGAACTTCTCAAACTCAACACCCAAAGAACAAATAATCCAATCAAAAAATGGGCAGAAACCATAAACAGACATTTCTCCAAAGACGACATCCAATGGCCAACAGACACATGAAAAAATGCTCATCGCTCGGCATCAGGGAAATACAAATCAAAACCACAGTGCGATACCACCGCACACCGGTCAGAATGGTGAAAATTAACAAGTTAGGAAACAGATGTTGGTGAGGATGCAGAGAAAGGGGAACCCTCCTACACTGTTGGTGGGAACGCAAGCTGGTACAGCCACTGTGGAAAACAGTATGGAGGTTCCTCAAAAGGTTGAAAATAGAGCTACCCTATGAGCCAGCAATTGCACTACTGGCTGTTTATCTCAGGGACAGAAATGTAGTGATCTGACGGGACACCTGCACCCCAATGTTCATAGCAGCAATGTCCACAATAGGCAAACTATGGAAGGGGCCAGATGTCCATTGACAGGTGAATGGATAAAGAAGATGTGAGATAGATATATACATATTATATATATATATATATAATAAAAAAAAAAAAAAAAAAAAAAAAAAAAAAAAAAAAAAA
>NC_048226.1:40489793-40532506 GCF_002007445.2 Ailuropoda melanoleuca
GAGGGTGGGGGGGTGGGGTAACTGAGCGATGGACATTAAGGAGGGTAAGTGATATGATGAGCACTGGGTGTTATGTAAGACTGATGAATCACAGGCCTGTAACTCTGAAACCAGTAATACATTATATGTTAATTGAATTTAAATATACTTAAATAAAAATAAAATAAATTGGTATGGTCCAGCAAAGAGCGAGCGCTTGCTCTGGAAAGAGGTGACCATAGGTGTAAAGGGTAGGCTCTACCATGAAGTATCTCCCTAACTTCAGTCAGGTCATTGAATTCTAGTACCTTGGCTACTTTGAGGTAGTATTTTCCTATCTCCTAGTGGGGTTATAAGCCTAGTAGTACCTGGCACAGAATATTCTGCAACCGTATCTTCCTCCTTCCCTGTTGTAGAATATTTGGATTTCAGAGAAAGTACAAGAAGCAACTGATAAACATTTATTGCAATGTCTGCTTTATCCTCTCAGACATCTAAGTCTACTATATAGGCATCTTTTAGTATTTCGGTCAGGTAACCTGTCAGAGGTCACATTCCACAGGAAAGCTGATATTCTACCCATATTCTTTTCATAGAATGTGTGTAAATGTTTTTAAAGTATAACCAGTAAAAAGTCCTGGTGATATTGTTGAGATACGTACTTTGTTGAGTAGACAACTTTGGGTAAATTCTTAAACTGTGTTTTCTTATATATGTAACGTGGAGATACAGTTAGATAATATATATGAACCATTAGCACTGAGTCAAGTCCACAAAGGACAAATGGTGTTATTAGCATTATTACATGTATAGCTTTACCAGGTGGCAGTAACTTGTTTCCCCAGCAATCATCAGTCTATTTTCCGTCTCTATAGTGTTGCCTTTTCTGGATACATAGACATGAGATATGGTCCAGTTTTAGCATGTCAGTATTTGGCTTTTTATTGCTCAATAATACTTTTTTAGGGGTATTCCACATTTTGTTTATCCATTTAACAAACTCAATGGACATTTGGATTGTTCCTACTTTTGTGTACAAGTTTTCTGATGATTTTCATTTCTCTTGCAATATATACCTAGGAATAGAATTGTTGCATTATATGGTAACTGTGGTTGACATTTTGAGGAACTGTCAGACGGTTTCCAAAGTGGCTACACCATTTTTACTCCCACCAGTAATAGATGAGGGTTCTAGTTTCTACATCATGGCAATACTTGTTCCTGTCTCTTTTTTATTATAGTTACTACAGTCATCCTAGGGAGTGTGAAGTAGTGTTCGTTGTGGGTTTGATTACATTTCCCTAATGATGTTCAATATCTTCTTTAAAGATATGTCTATGCAGATCCTTTGCCCATTTTCTAATCAGGTTGTCTGTTGATATGTATTTGAGACACAAGTCCCTTATTAGATGTATGATTTGCATAATGTTCTCATTTTGTGGTTTGTCTTTTTTACTTTCACCATGGAGTCCAACTTACCAATCTTCTATCACTCGTGCTTTTGGTGGCTTATCCAAGAAACCATTACCTAACCCAGCATCATCAAAATTGTGTTTTCTTCTACGGGCTTTTATAGTTTTGCTCTCAAATTTAGGTCAGCGATCCACTTTGAGTTAAATTTGCAATCGATGTGAGGTGTAGGCGTCCAAATTCATTTTCATGTGGACCATCCAGTTGTTCCAATAACATTTGTTGAAAAGGCTCTTCTTTCCCCTAGTGAATTTTGTTGGCCCTTTTGTCCATAAATGTAAAAACCCCCGTGTGTATTCCTGGACTCTGTATTCCATTGACCTGTAGGTCTGCCTTTATCTCATTACCACCGTCTTGATTACTGTAGCTTAACTGATTCTTAGCCCCTGTTGTTTCACTTTTTACCTTTTTGGGTCCTATAATTTCCCACCTTCACCCAGCCTGGCAGTATTTAAATATTATTATCACAAATGCTGTATCTTCACCTGAGCCTGCATGAATAATCACCAGGAGTTAAGATATAAGTGCTACAGGCTTCATTTTATTCCTTACACTATACATTTACCAGGGGCAAGAACATGTTTAGGTGCACTGATTTATATTAATGATTGTTTCTAAAATTCTCTTTTCTAATTATAGGATAACAGTCATCCTAATATGCCACCAGATGGTCTCTCTTTAAAATCTGTGTCCAGTATAAATATTGATCAGCTTAGAATGAAAAATGAGGAACGGATGCGAAGACTGAATGAACTTCAGAATAAACCAATTAATACAGGTAAATGGCTAGTCTTAATGGACTATAGCACATCCGTAAGAACTGAAACCTGTTTACAGGGAAGTTTTCACTGTTGGCTGGGGGTGGGGATGGGTGGGTTGAGGGGAGATGGAATGACTTTTGAAATCCCTTTGAGTTGTAAGGCCTAGACATAGACACTATCCATCGACACTACCCAGGAAAACCTGGACTCAGGATCAGCTTTGCATCAGATTCTTCCAGAGAGGGTATGCTTTTTTGAGTGGATGCTATTTTTTTTTCTTTCTTTTTTTAAGATTTTATTTGTCAGAGCACAAGCAGGGGGAACAGCAGGCAGAGGGAGAAGCAGACTCCCCAGCAGGGAGCCTGATGCGGGACTTGATCCCAGGACCTTGGGACCATGACCTGAGCCAAAGGCAGGTGCTTAACCAACTGAGCCACCCCGGCATCCCTTGAGGGGAATCTAAACAGATGAAATTTTTATTAAATATATCCAGGCTTTCTTCGCTTTCAGCAGGGAGAACAGTTAGCATCAGGATCTCACTCTCCTTACTGAAGTGAGCGATTATTAGAAATTGACAACTTTGAGTTCTTTAGATAACACATCTGTTATAAATTTATAGTACTACAGAGAATTCTTTTTCTTTCTTTTTTTCCTTTTTTTAAAACTTTTTTGCTTGGCTTTCAATGCCATAGACAAAAGCAAAGTAGCCTCAGTTTAATGTTTTTAGAATAGAAGCCAAGGTTTAGTGTTTCCCTCAGGGCCTCACGGTCTCTCGCTGCTCGGGTGACCAGCGGGTGGAAGTGTGCTCAGCAAGCGCAGGCAGGATGGTTCCCTAGGTAGCTCGCGAACCAGCCCCTCCATACTAGTTTTAGCAAACAGCAGAGTGGTCTTTTGGGACAATTCCCTTTAGTCTGTTCAGCTACATACAATACTTTTCTAATAGCAATTTTCCTATCTTCAACACTTTATTAATTTGAAACTATACTCCTACAATCTCTAACAGTCAAGGTATCGTATGTTCTGGTGGCAATTCCACACCAAACACCAGCATATATGGTAAACTGATGGAGCAGTACTTTTCACATCATACTTGAAAAAATGTGGACCAGTGGGAAACAGTTCTTTAAATCTGCACTGAGGATTACCTATTCCTCAATTTCTTTTAGAACCAGTAAGGGTAATGAATATTTAACAGGGACATAGTTAAATTGAGAAAAATAGAGCATTTGAATAATCTTTTAAAGGTTTTCAACTTCTAAACTTCTTTTTAACATTGTCCTTTCAAACAGGAGCTTTTTGGTACGATGTGGACTGATTGCTTATTAAATTGACTGCACATATCCCTTTGAAGGGCTAATTCTGCACAGACCGGGAAATGTAATTTAAAAAAAAAAATGACATCACAGGGTAGGAAGACAGATTTTCTTATTATATCTAATAAGTAAAATACAGAGATAGCTGAGTACATTCAATTAAAGAATGATACTTAAATTAAGGACCTACCTTTTAATGGAGTAGACACCAACCTCTTAGATTAGCTGCAAGAATGGAAGTAATTTCATTTCCTGTCTACCTGTCTAGTGCTTTCCTGAGAGGATTTCATTTCCTTAGAGCATTGTTAACAGGTTTGGAGTATTTCTAAAACTTTGCTGAATTTAAAAGTTTTGTAAGATTATGTACACTTCCACAGTCAACTTAATGTTTGGCACCCCCTACTTTGCTCTCTTTGGAATCCCTGTGGGTGTTGGTACTATGGAGTCACCTGTTCACTTGACCGTTTTCTTCCTACCTCTAAAATGAGGGGCCTGGCCAAAATAGTATTGTGTATGACAATACTATGGAGAAATGCAGGGCTGGAACAGGTTAAATTATAGGAAGGAGATCTGTGTTCGTTTCACCTCCTTGCCACCAGTGTTACCTGAGTCCTGTCCCTCTTGCCTTCTTTAGACGATGAGAGTTCACTGGTGGACCCTGATGACATGAAGCATGTGGGGGACGATGGATCAAACTCTGTAGCAACTGAGCCCTGGCTCCGCCCAGGCACCTCAGAAACGCTGAAACGATTCATGGCTGAGCAGCTGAACCAGGAGCAGCAGCAAGTTCCTGGAAAACCAGGCACTTACAACTGGCAGGGTCTGTCTACTGCCCATGGTTAAAATAAATCTGTATTGGACCCAGCAGTGCCTTCTAAGGTGAAAGGAATGTCAAATCTGAACCTTTAATAATGTGTGCTACTTTTGGCCCCTATGTGGAAGTTACTTCATGAGTTTCATCTGTATATAAGGTGTATTTTTTCCCATGATGATGTATAATGATGTATATTATGTACATAAATAAAAGGCAATGATTAATTTATATAATGTAGAATTATATACAATTATTTTTGCACAGTTTTGCCATAAATTGGGGTGGTAATGAACTCTTGGAATCAACTACCATATGTGCATTATTTTAAATAATTCTGCTTGTAAGAAAGATAGATAAGGTGACTAAAACAAGTGTCTTTACTGTAAAACCTGAATACGCTTGTTGTATGTACATTTGCCATTGTTAACTGCTATTCAAAATAATTCATTTCATTTAATAAATATATTGGTTGGTTGTAGCTGTATTTCAGTTGCTAGGTAATGAATCAAATGTGCTAGTTATTTATTTCATTTATAGCTACTCCTTCAGTATACATGATGGGGGAATCATAACTGATTTTAGTCCCATGAGCCATACACTATCACATCTTTTTGCCTCTGTTTATGCAAAGGAAGGCATTACTCTAATTTATATGACTTAACTACTACTTGATAGAAATTATTTTTTATATCAATGTCAATTTCTTATTTTAAATGGAATTGAGGTTTCTAGACAAGGTGTTTTAGAAGTTGAAGACAGACAGGACCACCCAGGGGCCAAGGACAGACACTGGAATACTTGCTGTGCCACCATGGACCCTTGGATAAGTGAATCAATCTTCCTTATCACTCCATAAGTGGCACCTTTAAAAAGTTAGTTACGGATTAATTCGAATTCTGAAATAATTCTTTGGTCTTTAGCATTAAGATGGCTGAGAACACCCCCAGCACTACTACTGGCACATTTCCACTGATGGAACTAATGGCGGACAGGATAGACAAGTTTACTGCAAGTGTGAAATTTCTCCATTTTGAATTTTAGCTATACATTTTATACTCAGTTTTGCAACCTAACCATTGTTTGTTTATTTTTACTGTGAAGATTATTCCTCTTGTATCTTCATTTGCAAGTATCATTAAAGCCTCTGTCTCCTGTAGGGGGTCCTGATCCTACACCATAAAATAACAAGCCACCAAGTCATTTGAAACACTTACCCATCAGATAGATTGGAAGGTCATGGTGGTTCCCAGCTACCAAGGTGGGTGACCCCCAGAGCTCTAGCATCCAGCTGAGCGTGCACAGGGCTGTCTGGGGGTAGTAAATATGGTACACCTATAAATGCATTGTTGAGTAACTCATCTAAGGTATGAGAGCAAAGACCGAGCAGTTCTATTTTTAAACACAATCATTATCTTGATGTGTTCCATTTTCCATTCAATGTCATCATACCACACAACTTGAACAGACTCCTAGGACACACAGTGCCCCCCTGACAAACTGCCTGAAAAGGGAGTTCAGCTCTTTCTCTCAGCATTCACACAGTATCGCCTTATTTTGGGTTATTAGTACACAAAATTTTAATTAATTATGAATATCCTGTAGCTGAGAAAGCACAATCCTAATGCCAAAAGCTGGAAAGAAAATATCAGAACTAAAGAACATTGAATTTGTAGTTCTGGCCAAGTATATTCCTAAATTGTTTAACTTTTAACAAAGAATCCATGAAACATGGGGCTGTAGATTACACAGGTTTTGATTGCACTGATGAAATAATCCAAAAACTTTATTGACCTATAACCTGATTAGAATATGCCAGATGAGAATCAATATTGTACAGAAAGTTGTACAGAATTTTTTACATAGAAAACTTTACATCTGTACCATATACATTTTATCCATCTGAAAAAATTTTCTACATCCACTGTTAATACGGAATGCTTGACAATCTTGTCTTTTTTTTTTTTAACCATCAGAGCACAATTCACAGTATGAATACATTTCCAGTAAATCTAACTCCCCCCATCCATGCCAGATTTGTTATTTTAACATATTCAACATTAAATTCTGTACATAGAGTAAAATCTACATCAAGCCCCGCCACCCAAAAGAAAAAAGAAAGTGACAGCAACCTAGATTCATTTTGCAGTGATTCAAGTTTCGGTCCATGAAGGATCAACTCTATTTTAATGGCTCATCTTTAGAAGCCCTAAGAGAAGTATATTACAGGTAGTTAGGTCAGTAGGAGTATTTTCTACCTTTTTTTTTTGTTGTTGATCATGACAACTGTCAGCCACAACAGCTTCCTGGGCATGTTAAACCCTCAAAATTACCAATCCCCCCCAAAAGGGCAAAACCAAAACCCCACAAAATAAAAAAAAAAGTTCAACCCAAATGTTTAGTGCATTTGACAAAATATTATAGGTATTTAGCAAATGAATAAGAAAATAAAGAAATTAAAATAAAACTGCAGGAAGAACTATATAATGTTTAAGATTTTTATATTACAGACCTGCATCTCTGTACATTTTTCACAGAAGGATGATTACCAGTATCTCAGATAGCCTGAGTGTGCAAAAATCTTCAGAATAAGAATACCATAGTTGCTAAATATCTTTTACCATGAACAATAATTTCTTCTTTCCCCCCCACCCCCCAATTATAAACATTTTATCCTTCAAAATACAGCTCTCCTGAGTTGTACTTCTTGCAGAAGTTCAAATCTTTACATCTAGAGTTCTTTGGGTAAAGTTTTACTTCCACACCTGCTGAAAATATGTGGGGCTCTCCCTGCAGCCAAGGACAGGGAAGGACACATGAAAACAAGCTGACACTGTGGAAACAGGCTTTCTGCTCAACATGAGCCCAACATGACAAACAGAATCCACCAGATTACTAAATAGGGACTGGAGCGTTGCAAGTTTGAGTTACAGATCTAAGCATCTTACCAGTAACCCTCAGACACTGCAATGCAGAGAAACCATTTTTCAGGTAGGAAACCTCAGCTCCAAGGTCCTTTTTTAAAGAGCGGAGGGATGTAAACGCCAACAGAAAAATACCAAGTTGCCATCATTGCTTGTTTATTCCAAGTTCCTGTTCAGGTGGTTGTGATATCTGAAAAACTACTCCAATTCGCAGAAAAAATCTTCTAAGAACGGCACGAAGTTCAGGAATCAAGTCAAATTGCATAATTTCACATAAGAGAGGGTAGTAGAATGATGCATGAGCTTTAAACTGGGGGGAGAGGGGGAAATTTCTCCATTAGTAGTGCTTGCATTCCAAACCACAGCAGCTCAAATGCCTTTAGAGTCAAACCACTTTGGGGCCCGCACTGATCAGAAGACAGGAAAGGCATCTGCATAAAGCAGGGACTATATTGATTATGGAACTGAAAAGAGAAGTATTCAAAAGACTCACTTAATACAAACATTCACTTATCTATCCTTATCTTGAAAAACATTTCCCATTACATTTCCTTGACAAACGTACGACAAACTTTCAGTATTTATCATTGTTTTTCCTAGATAATAAGCAAAAGAAAGAAGACAAGCAGGAACCACAACTGAGTTTTTATAAGCTACGGGTTATTGAAACGATATTATTTATTAAAGTTTTAATTTTTATGGAAAATTCTACCTAATACTGCAACATAAAATTGCAATCTCCAGGCAAAGGTCAGACTTTCCACATTCAACTGATGTACTGTGGTCGTCTTTGCCGGAGTTCCTCAATCTCTGAATACAAGTTGCCTGCCTGTTCTCTCTCTGCTGCTCTCCACACTCCACAAGGGACTAGGCAGCAGTATGACTGATGGTGGCACGAAAGCCTGCGGCAGAACAAGACAGACTGGGGTCTGGAGGCCTTCCTAGCCACGTGGCTGTCGATGCCTCGGCTCGCTTCTCCAAGCTTTACCCAGCCCCGCAGTCAGAGCAAAATGCATGTGGCCTAGAGCACGTGAGTTGGCATGAACATCTGTACGGCACCAGGTGACACTGCACAGCCTCTCTGGGGCCCCGTATAGCGCCGTGACTCCAATCGCAGGCTGCCTCACTAGGCATTTTTAAACCAATTCAGGGATCACGGCAACCCATTTCCAAGTATATAAACCATAAGGTGCTGTATTTTTTAAGGAGGGAAACGCATATTTTTGAAAACCTGAAATAGGTATTTATATTTAGTTACATATTTTTAATTTATCATCATTTCTGCTGGTTTCAAATTCTTAAATGAGTTTACAGCCCATTCGCTAGGGGCTCTGTGTTACAGGGAACCCATAAATATGCCAAAGGAATGGCTGAAGCCAGAAACAGTGTTGCGTAGGAGCAGAGTATAGGGCCAGAGGTTGGGCAGGGTGGCAGTTTTCAAAATGAAGCAGGAAAGACTTCAGGGGTCAGGGTGGGTACTGCAGGGAACTGCAAAGTGTGGGGGACCCAGCGGCTTGTCAGAGTGTCCCAAAGGATTCTGATTTCTTCTTTACTGAATCCCCTACAAAATTACTGCTTAGAGAACAAAGCAGGGTAAGGAGGGAGAAGACTGAAGGGCTCATGCGGAGATGAGCCACCGTGGTCCAGGACAAAGTGGCAACACGGCCCAGGCTTTGCTGGATCTGCCTGAGCCACAGGTCTGCAAGCTGGCGCCCCTGCCTCCCGCTCGAGCATGATGCTGGTCAGGCTAGAAATGCTGGGCTGGAGAGGACATCTCATACTTACCCTATTGTCACTTATCTTTAGAACTTTAGTTAGAAACAGAAGCAGTAAGTTAGTCCAGGCTTCCCGGTGACTCTCTGACGTTAGAGTAAGGAAGTAACTTAGGGCTTCACTGCAGACACTGTAACAGAGAAGGCTCACTTTGACATGCGCTCTGTAACTGCTGCGATGGGCGTTCACAGAGAAAGAACAGCTGAGACGAGGCAGAGGGACTATTAACTATTAGGAACTGGCTAGAGTTTATCCGCTAACACGAATAGAGTGTCAACATGAACGATACTTTTCAAACAGGAAGAAAACCAGACATTAAAAGAAGCCATTGCAATGTATCAGGAAACGCATTTTTCTAAAAGTGTCATTGAATTTCAGAGCCCCTGTGTGGTAGCACATGTACAAGCCTGGCGTCAAGACACGGGGGCCAAAATCTGGGGTGGCTCTTCCCTTCACTCACTGAGACACTTCTGGGTCTTAAAAGTCTCATCAGTAAAGGGGGAACAGGGACTAAGTCATCTCCTGAAGTTCTAAAATGTACTTAATTGATCTCTGAGAACATCTATTCCCTGAGAATACACAAAAACACATTGCAGAAGACAGCATTCTTTCTGAATGGCATGTTTCATTCTTAGCATGAGTTTAAAATTTAAAGGACAGAATCTTAAGTTGTCACGAAGTAAAAAGATAATGCGAAAAAGTAACACAAAACTCCAAATATTTTTTCAAACTAAATGTAGGCAGGCAGGTTTTCACTCGCATATGATCGGTTTGTAAAAATGCAGTTATCTGTGGCATGAAAGAGCCTAAAAACCCTGAAGTTTTAAATTTTAAGAGAGAAAACTTTCTTACTGTCCCAGAGCAGCAACAACAGACATGATTTGCTCATGTCACTAACTGTGCAAAAGTGCGTCCATCTGTAAGACTGTATCTAATTTTCGCAATTTCCTCCTTAGGCCCCAAGCTATTTCCATGGTCCTGCAGCGGGGCTGAGATGTGGACTCTGCCCTGAGTGCAAACCTAGAGGCCCTTTCCTACTCTGCACCACGCAGCCACATGGGTCAAAGGCAGAACGTGAGCCAAGAGTCTTACTTTAAAAGCCTCTGCTGGACCTCTTCCCAGGCACTAACCCGGCTCTCATCCATGTACATCCGGAAGAGAATGCGCAGCCCACACGCAAGGCTGCTCGTCTCCTGCTTCAGAAGGTTAGGTTTGGATTTGCCTTTGAAGCCTGTAGAAAAGGGAAGTTTCCGGGATTAATTTGGGAAGGCACCTTCCCAAAGACAAAACAGCCTTGTATGAAGGCACATTTTGTGTAGGCCCTGCTGTGGTATCTGCTGCTTACAAAGCTGAGCTGCCCTGAGCACAGGGCCTCAGCAGCCCCGAGAGTGCCCACAGGGACAGGAGTCACTCAGAGAAGGCACACCTCGAGACTGTGGGGGAGATAAAATTGGGCTGGAGGCCCAATTGGAAGGCGATTTCTATGTTTAAAATATCCTCTCCTTTCAAGCTAGGGGGGATTTGAAACACAAAACAATGTTGGCTTGGGAGAGCGGAACTCTTCAAATGAAATTGCACCTGAAAGCTCCAACAGCTTACAGGAGGGCTCCTGGATGAACAGGGGCAGACCTCTCAGCAGTGAGAATGTTTCAAGAGGCCACCAGCACTGTGGAGGACCCAATGTGCACGAAAAAAAGGAACCTGGTGACTTTAGCAGGAGCAGTTCTGGTTGAATGGCAGTAACAACTTGGGTTAAATAAAGGGGAAAAAATATAGACTACTCTCCCCAGAAGTTAGGTTGTAAAGAGGATGAACAAAGCCATGGGCTTAATTAGGAGTTAAACAATAATTTTAGATTAAATAAAATATGCAAATATAAAGTACCCAACACTATTTCAGAGAGTCTGATGTTCAATAAACATTAGCTTCCTCCTTTTCTTCTTCATATTCTGCTGCCTTTCACTTTTCCAGCACTGTTTTTTACCTACTGGTGCCAAATAACTATGTCTTAAATAAAAAATTAGATGTCAGTTTGTTATACTTAATTATATATTTATATAATTATATTATACTTAAATTTTCCAACTTGTTCAAAAATGTGCTTCCCTCCCTCAAAACATTCACTTCCATTCTGAGGTGTGGCCACTCCCAGATAAGCATGGAGAAGTAATATGAATACATATGCAAGGACTTCCTGTTCAGGACCTTCACGCACTTTTTCTCATAAAAGGGCAGCTTTTAGTATAACAGTATCGACAGGGAGGCCCAGGTTGGGTGCACAAGATGAGAAAATGAATGGTCAAATCAGTCAAATAACAGATTGATTAAACAAGGGGGAAACAAATTTCCCCTAGCAATTAGCTTATTATATTACACATTATATTATACATATATTATATGCATATTATATTATTATATATTATAATAGGTTTATTATAGATCAGAGAAAGGTCTGGCTAGTAGACTGACTTCCTACTATTATTAAGGTAAAAAGTTCATAGAGTGAAATTCATACACCTGAATTATACAACAATGAATTCTGATAAATGCACACCGTTAATGGTGAACATTAAAATGTGATACTCGCGCAGCTTACCTGCTTTCCACAGAGCAGTCCTCTGTTCATTGTTGGAATTAAATGCTTTTGCAAATCTATGGGACTCTAATAAGCAGTCCAGTAGCTTAAAAAGTTGTTGTGATGTTAAAAAGCGGTACATTCCTTGATCTTGTGTATCAACTCGAACATCAAAGTCCACAGCGTCTCTCTTTGGAAAACAAACCACCACAGCACACACATGCACACACAGTACAGAGTCACAAATTTTAGTAAATTTAGAACTCAATGCTCCCCCAAAGATCAGTTTTAAGAGCAACCCACAGAACTGAATGTCTTTTATCTCAACAGGGAATAGGAAAAGGTCCATCTTTTGTTATTAAATTTCCAGAATCTTCCTTCCCCGCATCCTGGTCATCAAGCACCATCTCCTCTCTAATGCCCTCCTCCTATTTCCTGACTCCAGAAGCTCTTCCCCTGCCGGAGCTACAGCTCTTCACTGTTCCTTCCCCGATGTAGGTCCTCTCTTCTTAACCAGTATAGACACCATGGGCTCCAGTTATAATTATTCTCTTGAATAATCCCTCACTCTTTTTAGATTAATTGGCTGGCAAAACCACCTACTCCACATCTACACCCACACAACAGACACGACTGGAGAAAACCAACTGGTTTTAAATCCAGTGGGCTCTGGGTGCTGTCCAGCAATCCTGCCCTGCCCTGGTCCGCTTTCCTGGACGACTAGCTCATGGTTTCACTTCTCCAAATATCTAAAACTCTCTTCCCAACCTCATGTGGTGGATGATTTTTCTTCTCATCTCTATCAGAAGAGACCTCCCACAAACTCCCAACAGCAAATAGACCAAACTTTCTGTGTTAAGAACCCACACACTTTGTTGCTTTCCTGTTACGATGCATGAGTGGCCGGGGCTTCCATTCAAGACAACCCCCCCGGGGCTGGCACTACATGCTGTCCCTGCTCACTTCACACAAAGATTGTTCTCCAACTGCCCCCGTCTTCTGCACTCAGTTCTCTTTCTTCCCTGGAGAACTCTCATCAGGGAACGTGCTGTAATACCAAGACAAAACAAAGCAAACCCCTCTCTTGACCCTTCATCCTCCTCCAGCAATTATCCTATTTCTCTGTACCCCTTTACAGCAAAACTCCCCTTGACTGAATTATCAATATTTGCTCCTTGCAATTCCTCTCTTCTCTTGTACCCATTTCCATAATGCTTTTGTCCTCAACATTACAATTAAATGCAATGTCAGGGTCATTGAAGTCAACCAAATTGCTAGAGGGCGATTCTCAGATGAAATATTACTTGACCCACTAAGCATTTGACAGAGATGATCACATCCTTCTCCTTAAAACATTTTCTTCATTTGGCTTCCAGGATACCACTGTCTCTTGCTCTCCCCTTGCCTCACGGATTCTTATTCTTGGGCTCTTTACCAGCTGCTTCAGTCCCATGGTTTTAAATGACATTTCTGTGATGAAGAGCCCCCAAATCAAATTTCTAGCATGACCTCTGCTCTCTGCTCTTAAGTCCAGACTGTGAAAGCCAACTTCCTCCTCAACGTAAAAGCAGCTGTCCCCCCACGTCCGTACCTGTGCGGCGGCTAGGTTTTCGGCATCTTCCTTCTTACTTGTGGCTGGGAAGAACACAATGTTGTCGATAGTCTGGATGAGTTCCAGCTGCACAACACATTTAATCAACAGGGCGGCAAACAATTTTTGTTCTGGAAATTCTGTGAGGAAACCCACCCCAATGCACATGCAAACAAAAATTATTTTGAATCCTTTATAATTTCTATGACATTACAATGCTAAGGAAACATTCGTATGTATGAAGGTTACCTGCACATATCACACTGAGGACACACTGCTTTTGCACAAACACTACTCAATAAAAGTTAAATCAATTTTTAGAAAAGCCTTACAAAATTTTTTAAATAAAAAAAAATTCCCAAGGACTAAGAACAGTAAATAATGCTCAAAAAGGTCCCATTACAAGTTTTAAAATAAGATTTAGGTTGTTCTTTAATAAAAGGTAACAAATGGATTAAAACTAAGACTTTAACAGTATTTACTGGAACTCAAGCTTGACCTTTGAATATAGGTAATACAAAAACCTACACCAAAAGAAAACAACGGGAACCAGATCTGTGAGAAAGGAAGTAAGGGACAGCCACAAATTTTGACAAATGGGGTAACACTGTGGGCTCACCAGAGCACGTTTTATTTGGATCCAGGTTAGAAGTTGTAGCTAACTATATTTTCATATGCATCCATAAGCAAAGAAGTCTATAAAAGTTATGCTAAGTACATGATCACAAAGCTAACTGAATTTCAAAGTAACAAAATGCTCTCCACACTGCGCAGGCAAGATGAAACACAGCTAACTCCTCTAGCCTGAACGAATCTGCTCAACAAGATGTTTCTGACAATCCACCAGCTTGTAAGGACATGTTCATAGAAGAACTTTGCATTTCACTGACCATCCCAGTTAAGCAAATGACGAAGCACAAGGTCAGAAAAGAGGACTCAACTACTGAGATGCTGCAGGAGCTTGGCAGTGCTGACATGCGGCTCTAAGGGAGGCGCAAGGTCATACCTCAATCCTGGGATGTCAGAACCAGCTTTTCCAGTGAGCTTTCCAGGAGGCAGATGACTGCCCAAGAGGAGCAGCCTGTTAACCACTCCAGGGGAATGGCTCAGGATTGGAAAACTTAGAATTCTTCAGTCTCTACTTTTGCTTTTATTACAAATTTCCTTTTGTGGCACCAATTTGTGGAACTTAAATTCATGTTTTAGGGACTTAAGGGGTAGCAAAACAACTTGTATAAATTTATTCTTATTGAGGTCATTGATAAAGGCTCCTTTCCAGGTAGTTTTCGGAAATGCTGTTGTATTTAACACTTACTACTAGATTGCATGTCAAAAAAAGAAAAAAGAAAAAAAACAAAGAAGCCACAAGTCCCACAACTGTCTCTTCAGTGTTTTTCCTAGCCCTTTACCTCAGTCAGAGCTGACATGTACCAGTTGCTTCTTCACCTCCCCCATTCAAGTCATAAAACTCAGTTCCTAGCGCAGGAGACTCCTGGCAGCACAGCTGAACTCCCAAAGAGACCTGGGAGTCAGCTGATATCTACAAAACGTGTTCTCATTAGTTCTAACATCAGCTGCTAAGGGTTGGAAGAGCCTTCAGCAGGGTGAACCGAGAGTATGGCTGAGTATGCTTTCTGGTGTCCCTGGAGGATAAGGATCTTAACTTCAGACTCACCAGCAATGACCAACAGCATGTTTGGGGACAATATCTATTTGCACAAATTTTACAACTAGGGTTGGCTGACACTGCCAGGGTTACATTAGGTGACTGTGTCACTGGTTCACCCAAGCTAAGCAAAGAGTAACTATGTGGGACAGCCAGTACTGAGCTGAGGCCGGATGGGGCAGTGATGTTTTCTGCAAGTGTACAGAGAGAAAGAGCTAGCTGCCCTGCAGACAGGATGAAGTACTCAGGTCCATGTTAGGATTCTTTTCTCTGAGTAGGAGAGAGTCAGACAGCAGATGGCCGCCTCATTCAACAGAGGAACCATCACCTGTCCACTTAATGAAAAGGCTCATGGGAACATGGCCACCATTTGTTCTTCCCCAGCTCCACCTATTCTGAGTCAACAATCCCATGGTGAACTTTTCCTGAAGAACTTCAAGGGCAGAGTGAGCAGAGTTTCTGATAGAAGAAAAGCAGCATGGGTCGTCAGCTCAGCGTGGTAAGGGGAGCAACAAGCACTCTGCTCCAGTTAAAGGTATGTTTCTAGATTAGCCATGCGAAAACTTTCTAATGTGTGATGACCATGCCCTTCCTTTACAAACCTAAATATGTTTAAATTCAGTCTTGGGGCTGAGAGACAGAGAAGTCACTCACTATTCTGTCCTCGTGGCACGTTCCAGCGCAGGCTAAAGCTGTCATGGATTCCTGCACAATCCATGCTGTTCTCCAGAGAACAGGAATCAAAATGAAAATAAGCCACTCACCACTACCTATCTCCCTTTTAGGAAGTTAGGAAAACACACTGAATGAAGCTAGAAACTCCTTTCAAGTAGGATACCAAATCTCTCTTCTCTCAAGAACAAGTCTAAGCACCTTGGATTAATAAAAAAAATTCCCTGAAAAAAAAATTAACTCAAAATGGATCAGCGACCTAAATGCAGGGGCTAAAAGCATAAAACTCTTTAAAGGAAACATCAAGGAAAACCTTCGTGACCTTAAATCTGGCAATGGATTCTTAGCTATGACACCAAAAGGAAGCGTAAGAAAAAACAGGTAAATTGGATTTCATCAGAATTAAAAACTTTCTGCATAAGATGATGTTATCAAAGAAATGATAAGACTTATACAACAGGAGAATAGAAGTACCTGCAAATCATATATGTGATACAGGCAGAGTATCCAGAGTGTGTAATAAACTTACAATTCAACAACAAAAAGACATAAACAGTTTAAAATGAGCAAAGACACGAACAGGTATTTCTCCAAAGAAGAGACAAACAGCAATGAGCACATGAAAAGATACTTAGCATCATTAATCATCAGGGTGACTGCACAACACTGTGAATGTACTGAAAATAATTTTTTAAATAAAAGATTTACTTATTTATTTTAGAGAGAGAGCACACACACAGGGGGCGGGGCCGAGGGAAAGAGGGAATCTCAAGCAGACTCCCTGCTGAGCTTGGAGCCCCACATGGGGCTCGATCCCAGAACCCTGGGACCACGACCTGAGCAGAAACCAAGAGCTGGCCACTCAATCAAGTGAGCCACCCAGGCACCCCTAAAATGGCTACTTATGTGAATTTCACCTCATTTTATAAAAGCAATTAGAGTTGCCCTGTTTTCCTCTAGGGAGGAGGTGGCTTTTCCTTCCTGTTACAATTTTCCTTCAGTAAACAAAGTTGGATCAGTTTTGTAAAAAAACAGAAGGGGTTCCCCTTCTTTGTGAAAAGAACTAAGAGGGTGAGCGGAGACGTGGTGTGGGGCAGCTGAGTTTTGTAAAGTAGGCTGGCTCCACAGGAAGCTGGGTGCGCCTGCTTAGAAAGCACTACAGAGAAAGGCCCCTCAGGCCCCACTTTTGCAGAAAGGATATGGGGAGGACATGCAGAAAGGAACAGAGAGAGAAGACTCATGTGCTGGAGAAAAGACTTATGTCTGACACAAACATTAGCTAAAGCATTTGTGGAAAAAGCTGGTACTACAGGTGTTAGTGGATGTCCAAGTTGGAACACACACAGTAACAAAGTGCCTACACTATCAATGACAGTATGGAATTGTTAATATCAAAAGTGAAAGCAAACATTTCATCCTTTACCTACATAAAACAAAACACTATTTTTATTAGGAGAATTAACTCACTTGCTGTATGTTTAATTTTGCTGACTTCTTCGTTCACAGTAGAAACAGCAACCAATGGCGCTTGCTGTCTATTATCTGCAGATCTTGGCTGAACAGAATCATGAATATCTACAGATTTCTGTGATATTGTATCCTAATAAAACAAAAAATTCATTATAAGTACAACGAATAAAGCTTAAGGATGAAAACAGTTTCTAATATGCTGTTTTTGAAAAAAATTACGTGTCACCACGAAAAGGACATTCTACACAATGTGATTACAGACGCAATGAGAAGATCAACTGAAGTTACCTATGCTGGCGGCCTTTAAGAGAAAAGTTTCCTTTCTAACCCTCATTTGTCTCGGGCCTCGTACCACCCAAAAGCAATAGATAAAAATGCCAAGCTTCACTGTGTGGAAAAGTAGTCAGCAATATCCATTAACTCTCATGAAATCTGTTTAAACAGACCCAGATGTGGCAGAGGTGGGGATGTTTCTGCAAGCTTGGTGCAGGTGCTGCTCAGGAAAGCTTTGTAGGGGTGAGTTTAGGGAAAGACGTTCTGTCATCCAAAGGATTTGGCGACTGAAAAGGTCAGTGAGAAGGTGACTAACTGCGGGTGTGGTGCCATGAAGAAAAGCTCAAGTTCAAGTCCAAGAGAACTACACCAGACTTTCGCTCCAGCATTAGCTGTAACCTTGGAAAAGCAAAGAACACTCTTGAGCTAAGGTTTTCTGACCTGACAATGGAGAGGACACTTTCCTTTTAAGTTATAAGGATAAGGTAAGAAATGCAAAGCACTAGCACAGGGTCAATGACAGTTGGCATTACTATTCCAGCTTTATTTTGTTACAGCAATACAACACACTCCAGACAGAATCCAGAACCTGGTTCCAGAGGAACTGAGAATTCTAACCTAACAGTCTTAGCCGGAAGCGACTTCACCTGGGTTTCTGAAAAAAAGGCACGGGCTTACATTCCCAAGAAATAGTGCTAATCAAAATAGTATTTTAACTTAGATTTAAAATATCACAGTTTATGGTTTTTCATTTGCTGTTCCGTATAAAATGGGGATAATGTACCAAACTGGGTTCAAAACATTGCTGAAAGGATCAAATGTGAAAATATTTTTTGAACAGTGAAGTGCTACACAAATCTAAAGCCATATTATTGTTATAATTGTTCTTACTCATCTTTGCATTTTCCTTGTTTAATACACAAGAGGCCTTTAATAATAATTATATAGACCCAGTAGAGTAGTTGGGTAATTTCTTTGGCCATTAAAAAAAATTTTTTTTAAGATTTTATTTATTTATTTGAGGAAGAGGAGAGAGAGAGAGAGAGCACGAGCAGGGGGGAGGGGAAGAGAAAGAAAGAGAAGCAGACTCCCTAGCAACTTGGGGGATTGATCCCAGGACCCTGAGATCATGACCTGAGCCAAAAGCAGACACTCAACCGACTGAGCCACCCAGGCATCCTATAATGCAGTTTTAGATAAATACTTAAATGGAAGAATGCATATAACAACACTTCTAAATTTGTAAGTCCTTTAAGGGAATGTTTGTTGTTTAAAATTAACTATAAAAAAACCAAATGTCTCTTTTTAACTTGCACATTTTAAGAAGTATATTTTAAGGGAGAAATTAATCAGTTGACAGAATAAAAAATGTATCGTCTTCCCGAATATAAGTGAAAAGCACTGTTTGTTTTTTGGAAGGCACTGGTTTTTAAATTCTTTTGGTCATTGGCTCTTTTGAACATTCTGATGATTTCTAAGAAGCTTCTCCCCAGAAAACTAAATGTACACAAAAACTAGTCACAGTAGTGGGGATTTAAAAAGTCTCCTTTGGGGGCGCCTGGGTGGCACAGTGGTTAAGCGTCTGCCTTCGGCTCAGGGCGTGATCCCGGCGTTATGGGCTCCAGCCCCACATTAGGCTCCTCTGCTATGAGCCTGCTTCTTCCTCTCCCACTCCCCCTGCTTGTGTTCCCTCTCTCGCTGGCTGTCTCTCTCTGTCAAATAAATAAATAAAATCTTTAAAAAAAAAAATTTAAAAAAAAAAAAAGTCTCCTTTGTATCAGAGGAAATTTTTTAACATTAGGGCATATTGTTTTCTCTTTTTCTGATTAACCAATGTAAACGAGGATGATTTTTTGGTAATCTTTGCATTTTTTAGAACAGCTGTGTACCAGAAATATGCCCATACCTCCCCTTTAAAAAAGGACACTTTAGTGGAAAAGGAGGAGCTCCTATGAAAGAAATCTCTACATATCGAAGTGGAGACATCTCTTAAAATGTTAGTCTCCAATCCAAATAAGATTTCATTTTTTGAAGAACTACATATAATTAACTGTATATAAAAATGTATGGAAAACAGCTGGAAAGATATACATCACAGTATTAAACACTGGAGTTGCTCAGTCGTTAAGCATCTGCCTTCAGCTCAGGTCATGATCCCAGGGTCCTGGGATCGAGCCCCACATGGGGCTCCCTGCTCAGCTCGGAGCCTGCTTCTTCCCTCTCCCACTCCCCCTGCTTGTGTTCCCTCTCTCGCTGTCTCTCTGCCAAATAAATAAAATCTTGAAAAAAACCAAAACAAAACACTGGAGTTGTGGTTGAAGGGGGCAGTATAAAAAGGGACTTGCATTTTTTTACCCTATTTTCTTCTGTACTACCCCCCCAAAAAAACGTTAGCTGGGTATTTTTCTATTTTTAATTTTCAAAAAACAGTCCTTTACCAAATCAGTAGTGGATATGCACCTGTGTTGGATTGTCACACAGGTCACACTGCTTCCAAGTTTGTGGAAATGAAGGAGAAGACTGATTGTTGTTCTGGGAAGTGGAAGTCGGCCCGAAGTTCCTGAAATCTGGTGACGCCGCCATAGTTGATACGGCTCCTGAGAAGCCTGTGTGTGTGGGGAGCTTCTCTGACTATTCCCCTCTGGGCCATTTTGCTGTTTGTGACATGAGACAGACGGCTGCTGTGGGGGTCATCAAAGCAGTAGACAAGAAGGCAGCTGGAGCTCGTAAGGTCATCAAGTCTGCCCAGAAAGCTCAGAAGGCTAAATGAATACTATCCCCGATACCTCTCACGTGGTGGAAGAACGGTCTCAGAAATGTTTAAACCAATTGGCCATTTCAGTTTAATAGTAAAAGACTGGTTAATGATAACAATGCATCATAAAACCTTCAGAAGGAAAGGAGAATGTTTTGTGGGCCTTTTATTTTTGTGTGTGTGTGGCACAATTTTAAGTTATTAGTTTTTTCTAAGTTATTAGTTTTTAAAATCAGTACTTTTTAATGGAAAACACTTGACCAAAAATCTGTCACAGAATTTTGAGACCCAGTAAAACCAAAGTTTAATGAAAGAAACAAATAAGAGTAAATAAACAAGGAGAAGTCCTTCAGTGCACGGCAAGAAATACTCAGCCGAGAACGGCAGTGAGTAAAACACTGCAATTTATTGGCAGACTGTAACTCATACAGAGAAGAGAGAGCAAAGGAAAGCACGGTGAAAGGAGGGGTAGCAGCAGCTCACAGAGAAGACTGAGCAGATCCTGAGGGGCACCAGGGGCTCCGTTCCTGGAATGCGGCAGCAGCCCAGCCCCCGAGCACTCACCCCGCACATGCAGCTGCAGCAACTTTATGCGCATTACCCGAAGTAACTCTCATCACACGACTCACTCTAACATGAGGTTAGGTAATTGCTGAGGCCACAGAGCTAGTCACTGCAGAGCCAGGATTTCATTTTAGGTCTGGCATCAAAGCCCACGCTACGAACTACTATACTATACAGCAGAGGTAGGAAAAACAAAAGCCCACAAAGCAAGCAGGACGTGGGCCAAATTTAGAAAAACAAAAAAGAGAGCAAGCTCATTCTCGGCTTGAAACAGGACTTCCTAAGTGGTGGAGTCTGTAACGAACAGACAACTCCTACAGATCAGGGTCACAGAGCAGTGTGGCCCCAATCCACCAGATGTGACTGTTCTCTCAAGATACATTTGGAAATCGAAGTTTTAGCCACTGACAGTTAAGAAATTTAAAAGTTGTGGGGGTGGACAAATGGACCAATGGACACTAATAAGCTACCTCTGGCTTCCTGGGTTTAAAACTGAATAAGGCCAGATTAAATAACAGTACTGTTTCAATGGTAATTTCCTGATTTTGTTAATGGCACTATGATTATGTAAGTGATTCCTTTTGTTTTGTTTTTTAAGGAAAAACATTAAAGAATTTAGGGATAAAAGGACATCTTATTTTCAATTTACTTTCAAAGAATTCTGAATGCGGGGTGGGACAGTGAGAGAAAAAGGAAGGAAGGAGGGAGAAAATGATTAAGCAAACGTAGTGAAATGATAAAGCAAATGTAGTGAAAAGAGAACATCTGGAGAAACGTGGTGTCATGTAGTTTTATGTGTCAACCTGGCTAGGCTCTAGGATCCAGTTACTCAGTTCCAACACAAAGGCAAGTGTTGCTGTGAAGACAGTCTATAGAGGTGGTGAAGACCTACAGCCAGTCGACTTTAAGGAGACTATCCTCAATAATATGGCTGGAGCTTCATGGGGTCCGCTGAAAGGCCTCAGGTCTCCCTGAAGTAATTCTGCCTGTGGACTGCAGCTGCAGCTCCTGCCCAAGAGTTTCCAGCCTACCCTATAGTTTTCAAATTATCGACACCCATAACTGCAAAACCAATTCTGTGAAATTTAAATTAAAAAAAGATAGATATATGCACATACCTATATTACACACACACACAGATACAGACAGATATTTCCCACTGGTTCCATTTCTCTGGTAGAACACGGACTGATACAGATTTTGGTACCATGAAGTGGGGTGATGCTATAACAAGTACCTAAAAATGTGGAAATGGCTTTGGAATTGGGTAATGGTAGAAGCCAGAAGAGTTCTGAGGCATATGACAGAAAAAGCCTAGACTGCCTTGAAGAGACTATTAGTAGCATTAAATGCGATTCCGGTGAGGATGCAGAAGGCGGGGAAATGCATGATGGAGAAATCTTCTGTCTTCTATTACCCTAAAGAATACATATATTGTCATGGACTAGAATGTGGACGGAAATATGAATGCTCAAAGTGCTTCTGGTGAGGTCTCAGAAGGAAATCAGGAACACATTACTGGATAATGGAAGAAAGGTGATACTTGTTTTAAGTAGCAGAAAACTTGGTTCAACTGTGTTGTACTACCGGGTGGAAAGCAGAATCTGTAAAAGTGATGAACTTGGCTATTTAGCTGAGGCTATTTCTAAGCAAAAGGTTAAAGGTGTGGCCTGGTTTCTCCTTGGTATTTACAGAAAAATGTGAGCCTTTAAAATACCAAAACCCTCAAGAAGGAACTACTAAGCAAAAAGGAACTAGCACTTGGTAATTTGGGAGGACCGTGGCCTGTCCAGATTGCAAAGGATGCTAAAATTGGAAAATTCACTGTTATGAAAGCATTTCTTTGGACAGTTAAACAGCATTTGTTGAAAGAGATTAGGTGTGTGGATCCAATCAAACATCTCAGCAGAAGCTTGGTAGAAAGATAACGTTATCCAGAAAGGTTCCATGAATAACCCTTTTGACATACACAAGAGACCCACAGGGATTTTAAGAATGATACACCAGTAGAAACAGAGCCAGCCTAGACTGAAAGGGACAGACATAAGATAAAATGGAGGAAGGTTATCAGATCTCTGGGATTCTACAGGCAGGAAATCGGCTACATGGCTGCAAACTCATGCTAACCTTTAAGAAGAAATGATTTAGAGAGCAGAGCTGCAGGGGCTTATGAAGGAGCCGTGGGCCCAGAGGGCAGAGTATCAAGGTACAGAGAATTAACCTCAGGCCTTGAAATTTTTTGAAGATTTTATTTATTTATTTGAGAGAGGAGAGAGAGAAGAGAGCACGAACGGGGGAAAGGGCAGAGGGAGAGGGAGAAGCAGACTCCCCACTGAGCAGGGAGCCTGACTCAAGGCTCGATCCCAGGACCCTGGGATCATGACCTGAGCTGAAGGCAGATGCTTAACCGACTGAGCCACCCAGGCGCCCCTCAGGCCTTGAAAATTAACAGAATTTGCCTTGCTGGGTTTTGAACTTGTTTAGGACCCTTTTATTCCTTCCAATTTCTCCCTTTTGCAATGAGGATGCTTATCCTATGCTTGTCCCACCACTGTATTTTACAAGCAGATAATTTGTTTTCTAGGTTTACAGGTCCACAGATGGGCATGGACGATGCCCCCAGAAGAGATCACATACCTGATCTAGATGGCTGTGATGATGAGATTTGGGACTTTTGATATGACGATTAGATCAGATTTTGGACTTAGATGCTATGACTTGAAACTTTTGGGAATACTGGGAGGCATGAATACATTTTGCTTGAAAGATGAACATGAATTTTTGGGTGCCAGAGGGTAAAAACTGCAATAGGTTGAACAGTGGCCCCAAAAAGGTATATCCAAGTTGGAACCTCTGGTACTTATGAAGGTTACTCGGAAAAAGGGCCTTTAAAGACGTAATTAAAGATTCTGAGATCAGGTGGCTTATTATCTTATCTTACAGACATAAGAGATGGCTAGTGTCCTTACAAGAGAAAGGAGAGGCAGATATGACACATAGCAGATTTGACTTTACACAGACATGTGAAAATGGAGGCAGAGATTGGAGTGATGTGTGTACAAGGAATGCCAAGGGTTGCCAACAGTGACTAGAAGCTGAAAAAGGCAAAGAAGGATTCTCCATTAAAGCCTTTGGAGAAAACACGGCCTGCTAATGGCCTTAATTATGGGCCTTTGGCCTTCCTAAGCTGGGAGACAATAAATTTCTGTTGTTTTAAGCCACTAAATTTGTGGTAATTTGTTTTGGAGGACCTAGAAAACAAATATACTGGGTGAAGGGTGTATTAAAATTCTTTGAACTGTTACTGTAATATTTCTCATAGGTTAAACTGTATCCAAATTAAAATTTTAAAATAAATACCCAATAATATATTTAGCTTGAAATGGAAATCCTTTTTAATTCCTCCCCCCCCCTCAATATGGAGCTTGAACTCAGGACCCCAAGATCAAGACCTGAGCTGAAATCAAGAGGTGGATGCTTAACTGAATGCACCGTTCAGGTGCTCCTTGGCATGGAAATCCTTATATAATCTCGTACCTGGCTCTTAAAACTCATGACATCATTTTACTCTATGTCTCAGGCCATCTATATTATAAAATAATTTAAAATACCTCCTTCATGGCACTTAAAGAAATAAATTTTAGCCACTTGGGAAATTTATCACTATGAAGCTTAACCTAAGAATTCTGGACAGATTTATGCCATCTTTTTTGAAGACCTGGACTCACATAAAAGAATGTGGCCCATGGTAAAATTACTTCTCACAAGCAATTTTAAAAATGATCTATTTATGAAAACTTACCAGTTGTTTTTCACTCACAGGAGACGGAGGTGGGGGAACAGTTTCTCCAGAAGAGGGACGCCAGGTTAACAGCCTTTAAAATACCAAAATCACACCAATCACTGTGAGTGTGAAACGTGACACATCCAACATGTTTTAAAACAGGCATAAAAAAAATCACAAGGATATGCCACAAACAATATAATCCTTCTCTACTGCTAAAAGCCATTTGCTGAAAAAAAATCTAGTAAGAAGTTTAAAATATGTATTTCCAGAAAACAACTGACTAGCATATAATATAATCAAAAGGGTACTCTGGTCATCATTTAAAAAAAAAAACAAAACACTTCTGAAAAGTTTCAAAAACTTTAAACTCACTCTTTCTAAGTATTAATGTCATTAAATATTTCCTAAAGTGAGACTGAGAAAAGTTTGAGAGTTTTCAAAAATTCACAGAACTCTGTAGATTCTATTTTTTTTTTAATGTATAAAAATAAATGAAATAAAATTTGGCCCGAAAGAGGAAACTAACTTGCCATCCCTGGACTGGGTACTTGGAATAAAAGATGACTAAGGCCCAAGTTCTTGCTTCGGAGAAGCAGTAGCTCCTGGGAAATGGAGTAGACAGATGGTAGATACATCATTTCAATTCAATATGGAAAGAACTCTGGTACAGTTATTTTCTATTAAGAAATGTTTATTAGATGATCTTTAAGATCATGTATCTTAACCTGACTTTGTAATTCAATAAATTAAAACAGAGGCAGTTCTTGAAACAAAAAAAGAATGTTTAGCCCGGCTGGTTTTTGTTAAGACTTCACAGGGACAACAGCTAGGCAAGAATTCATACTGTCTTTTGATATAAGGGCTACAGATAAACTCTGACAAAAATGGATCATTTGTCAAGTACATTGTTCCAACAAAATGTGCACAAAAAATAAGAACAGTTGGCAAATATTTATCCTTCTAGTATAGACCCACCTAGAGACTGCTTTCCTAGATATGTGTGGCCCTTTTGTTTGACTTCCAGCGTCCTATTTATTAGGTTACTTACAAGGGGATCATATCAGTGCAAACATCTTTCACTCATGTCAAGAAGTTGTTTATGACGCTTAATGAAAAACTGAACTCCTAGTTTTCATACATCGTTTTATGCCAGTACATACACATGTATCTACTTAGGATGTTTTAAGTAAGATTTAAAACATCTTATTAAGTAGATTTAAAAATTGTAAATCTAAAGTAAAATTTTGTGTAGGTCAGAGAGTCCCAAAGGTTGAGCTGGAAGTAAATTCAAGTATGTCCTATAAATAATAGGGATGCTTTTAGTCATTTAGTGAGACTATGTCTTAGTTTCTCCACTGATAAAAACTCCTTTACTACAATTCAATTCTGAATTCATTAGAAGATGACAATGAACTATAAAATATATTTGCAAATAAATTTTCCTTAGATTATTAAATCTACAGTAACAGAAATATATGTTTAGTATTTTTGTTGCTTTTTTTAGATTCAAAACCACTGCATGCTTTAATCTGGATAAATAAAACCCTATTAAAGTAGAATCACCTTACTATGACCAATGACCATATGACGAATCAGACTGAAGTGTCTGGTTTATATAAAGAATTTAATTCAAGTATTTGTTATGGTTTATAGGAGTCTGACTTGCAATAAATACAAATTCATGGAACATTCAGGTATTTTTAAAAGAATTTCTGTTAAAAAAAAATCACAAGTTACTATCAAACTTTTTATGTCTATTTTTCAACATACGAATATAAAGTTGAGTAAAATCTTCTTACGCATGTGGGATTGTGGTTTTGAAGATATCCAGTGTGCAGTTACAAGTTTTATCCCAGATTTCTAAGGTAAATTTCTCACCATTCAGAATAACAACATTCTCTAAGCAGTTTGTACCAGATCGTGCTAACTGCTCATTGTCTGGAAAAGAAAAGAGCAATTCATTTATGTATTGCCAGGGCCACAGGTGACATTTGTGTCACTATTTGTTATAGACCTACCTTGCTGCACACACCAGTATAGCTGGGCAAAAATATCATCCAAAAGCACATCACTGAGTACTTCTAAATACTGGGTGAATACATCACAGATCGCATAAAGTGCATGATTACAAGTTGTGGTCATCCATTCAGCTTTCTAAGGGAAAAAAGTCATTAAAAGAAGGTCAGACCATTCATCAACAACCAGAATTAAAGAATAAATATGTTTGGATATTTAAAAGCTAAGCCTGTCCATGTTCCTTTCAGAGCACTTACTTCCCTCTAGAATATTATAGTCACCTTGACTCAGTATCTGAGATCTATTTTTCTCCATTATTCCATAATAATTTATGTATAAAATAATTTATTTTTTGCATTATTTTTGATTTTAAAAAACTATCACTGAATTGTCTTGCTACTAACATTATGACTCTTCTCAAACAATATGCACGAATATCACAGCTGGCCTTGTTCCATAATATCACAGAACATAAAAGAGAAATAAAGAGGAAGGAAATAAGAATTTATCCAAGTGGGTTTAGCATAAATTTAAAATAAAACTTTCATGAAGTATAGTTACTTGAAAATACCATAAATGGTGAACAGGGCCATACAAAGTAAGTATGAATAATTTATTTTTCTCAAATACATAAAGGACTAATCTGGACTAGCTGATAATGTTCATATACAGTTTTGTGCCAGTGCATATACATATGTCTACTTAATCAGATGTTTTTGGTAAGAGTCTACCTGTAGATTTAAAAATCACAGATCTAAAGTAAAACTTCGTGCAGGTCAGAGAGTCCCTAATATTTGCATTTAATATAGCTGTATGGGACAAAACAAGAAAACCTGAGGCTCTCTCCCTGCATTTACTGAGATGCATATTAGTTTGTAGTAAAAGACAATGAAATAAAATAAATGAAACTTATTACTATGTATTCTTAACTCACTTCAGAGTAAGTCACTATGAATACCAAAGAAAAGCTTCTGGTATCTGTAGTTGTGGCAATATTAAAATGAGGAAAGAAACTGGAAGTTCAACAAAAACACTGAAAACAACCAATTCATTAACTCAGTTCTCCCCCAAATAGTGTTCGTTCTTTATGAAGACATACTTTTTATTATAATGAAAAACGCTGTAGGAACTTTTTTTCTTTTCCAGGTACCTGAGCTAATTGATCAATGACTTGATTTCCCTACTGTATTAGGGAAGATATTCAGAACCTTTTAACTTTTTCTCTTACCTCTGTCTGCTGTTCTGGCAATTTCATGTTGTCAAAGATTCTGAAAACAATTCTAAATAAATCCTGCCACCAGTGTTTTTCATAAGTGTGGCCATAAGTTTTCATTATCTCGAACATTACTGTTAAACCCCTAAAATGATAAAAGACAAGTGGAAAGCTATAATACAAAAAAGTATGCCACATCAGAATCCCCTCTTAATATAGTTTTTAGAGGTCGTAAAGCTACTAAAAAAGTTTAAAACTGGTTTTAAACTAACACAAGATACTCAGTTTTAAGAAATTTCCACAGTAAAACAGGTTTCTTTGGGAGGCATCATGTAGGAAAAAATTCCAAAGGCCTTGGCCTTAAAAAAAAATGTTTTATTTCATTTATCTTCCACTCCCATCCCATCATTCCAGCATTTTAAGATTGTAAATGAACCAGCTTCCAGTTCTGTTGATCTGCTCTACTGTACTCCTGGTTTCTAATTCATTGATTTCTGCTCTAATCTTGGTCAACTGCTTCCTCGTGCGTGGATTAGGCCTGTCCCTCTGTTGCTGTTCCAGCTTCTTGAGGTGAGAATATAAAAACTGCATTTTAGATTTTTCTATTCTTTTGAGTGAGGCTTGGATGAATCATCGAACTTTACATCAAAAACCAGGGATGTACTGTATGGTGACTAAAATAATATAATAAAAAAACATTAAAAAAAAAGATTGTAAATGAAATTAAAGATTGTGAATGGTCATCATAAAATTCCTGGGAAATCTTTTTCAAAGAGATATAGGACTTTTTAGCTAACACTTTAATTGTTCATAGAGTATCCCTGAACAAAAGGATTTATAAAACTGATCCACTAAGACATTCATGTGAGCATTTTGCTTCCTACTATATTCCAGGGACAGAGCAATTCTTGTCACCCAGGAGTACCACAGTAAGTATTTACTGAACAAATAAAATGCTTAGCAGCACATTCACTGTCTTTTGAATAAGTGTTAAAATTAAAACTCAATATTGCCTTCCTGATTCCTAATTAGCTTCCTCTAAATAATAATCCCTTCATGTAACCATTAAAAAGCTTGATCTTTTCTCTATATGTTACTTTCTTCTAGCAAAATAGGTATCTTTCCATTTAGAAAAAGGTTTATATTTCTAAAAAGTCTGATGGTAAGCCAGAAAAAAATGTTATTTGAGAGACTCCATAAGGACTGGTTCATAGTCCAGCTCATTTGCTCCTATGCTACCTCTGGGCTTAATATATGTTTGGCACATAGCAGGTTCTAACTAAATATTTGTTAAAAAACGTGTGAACTACATTTGGCCCTATAGCAAGATCACAGCATTTTATGTGATCCATAAGACACCTAATGTGTACAATGAAAAGTAAAGGAACCGTAGTAAGAAATTTCTGTGGAAGAAACATACTCTCTTTTTTGGGAGAAGCCTGTTGGAATTCATGTTTCCCCTAAATGGAACAAGGCTCCCTCTTCCTCCATCTCCTGGGCTTGAAATCCATTTCCTCCACTCTAAGGAACGGGATGCTAACTCCTACCGCTAGGGGTAAGGGGATGTGGGAATCCTGTTTCTTCCAGGCCCACAAAGCAAACACAGAGCTACAGAGGTTTCCGAGGATTTTCACTGCTCAAGAAATCTTTTTGAAAGCAATATTTAAGTTGCTGGTACAGGGAAAAAGAGTATGTGAGACCCTAGGTTAATTAACCAACCCTAAACCTACAGAATTTTGAAGCAATCAAATGAGAACACATGTGAAAGTACTGTGTAATTAACCTGTTATACAAATCATGGTATTAACATTTTAAAAAATGTAATCTAAATATCAGCCCTTACAAATCCTGGAATGAAGTAAGAAAAACCCATTACTGAACAAAGTTTACTCATATTTTTCTTCTCCTTTATTAACTAGAATACATATTTTTTCTCTTCTCTTTAACAACTAGAACTCATCCATAATCCGAACATGGGATATGGCAAGAAGGAAAGCAGGACAGTCCTAGACAAGGACAGGCTCAAAAACTAAGAAAGCAGGAAGGTCCCTCAAATAAATTTCTACAAAGAAACAAGGGCTGGGAGGGGGTGCCATGTTTATATGATGTGTCTGTCATATGTTAGCTGCTTCAATGACATGGCTGGACAATTCAAAGTTGTAAATCTCAGTAAGTTAGTTTACATGAATCAGGGGTTACCTTGAATTTTATCAAGTTCCTAACAGGTGCACTGCCAAACAATTCTCAGTATCTAAAATTCTGTATACTGTTCTTGTGACTACTAAATTCTATGACAAATTCCCAAGGTTTAAGTCCTATTTTGGATTACTTACCTAATTTTATAAAAATTTGTTGTAATAAATAAAAATGAACTTTCTTAGGATATATATCAAATTCCACCTTGGATGGGGATGAGGGTGGTTGTGGCATAAGGGGAGGAAGGAGAGAGTCACTCCTTCATTATAGTCCTATCACTGATGTTACAAGTATATACTACCTTTCCAATTTAAAAAAAATCCAACAAAGTTAACTGCCCAAACGACTAATGATTCTCCCTAAAAAGAAGATGGAATACATAAAAGACAGATTTTATTTAAACATGTAATTGAACTCATGATGCCTCAAGCACTTGTTGACAGGTAACAGGATACACAAATCAGTCATTTCAATTTGGTTGTAAAAAATGTAGGATAAAAATTTTACTATGGGATTGACATGAGCTGTTAACATTAAGAAGTGTGTATTGAATGCTTACCCAGTTACATTATATCCATAACAGTTTCTTTACAAATGGACTACACATTCATATAGATCTTTTATTGAGAATATACTTTTGAAAGAGCTTATTCTTTTTTAATAGACCTACATTATTCAAAACTGTGTTACTGACCAGTCTTCAAAGAGAAATGGTTCTTTATCTAGAGTTCACCAAGGATGTGCACTGAGAAATTCTTCTAGCATTCATCAGGAAATAAATTTTGCCACTAACTTCAATTTTTAGTTGGAAACAAATGTATGAAAGACAGAATGTGTAAACTATTAAATTAACATAGAAGCTAAAACTCAAAGTAGTATGCTAGACTAAAATCTGAAGGAAAAGTAGTATTTCCATTTTTACTGTTGCTCCATTTAACATTTTAAAATCCGCCTATCAAATAATTACTGAATTTGATAAAACACATGACTTAGGGACATATGGCCTTCAACTACTGAACTTATGTTCACGTAAGAAAAGTTAACTGAAGTCAAAGTGAGCCTTTCAAAATTGTAGTTACAAACACTGATTGTTACCTGGTTCTTACATCTAATTTGCATCTATTGATGATACAGGATAACTCAAAGAGAATTGGGAACCATCCTCTCACCCAAACCCTGTCTTCAGGCGCCACATTTATATCATCGCTTGTGTACTCCTTGAAAGCCTTCAAGAAGAAAGGTAGACATACTTAAGGCAAAACATAACACCTGTATATTATTTCTCAAAAAAAACTTTTTAAATGCTTTACAAATCGAAAGTGAGCAATTTGATAAACAACAATTTATAGAAAGATGGAGATTATAACTGCCTATGAAGAGCACTGCACTAAAATCCCGAGGTTGGTTTCAGCTTCAACTCTGTCATCAGCTTTTCTGTATTATTCTATTTGCCAGGTTAAGTCAGGCTTCCATTTTTATCGTTTCCCTGGTTATGACACACGCAGCCTTATCAGCCGCCCTGGGAAGTGTGAAGGTCAAATGAGTCAATGTATGTAAAAAGTACTAAGCACCCCATAATCTTACTACCAAATCTATAATGCATCACTTCTCTTGATGACAGTTAGAGAGAGATTCAGATATACAAGTTAAGGTTGGCAGCCAGGTTGCCAATTCAACTTTTTACTTCAGTGTTTAAGTCCACACTCATCCAGTCAACTTCAGTACTACACAGCACCACATGCAAGAAACAGTATGGGCTAATGGCTAAAAAACACAGGATTTGGTTCAAACCCTAGGTCTCCTTTACTAGCCCTGCAACCATGGACACATTTTTTTAACTTCTTTGTGCCTCAGATTCCTTACCTCTAATGGGGCTATAACACTACCTATCCCACAAAGTTAAGAACATTAAACAAGTTAATACATGTGAAATACTCAGAAAAACACTTGACATCTTTAATAAATGACAGCTATCATTACACTTGGAAAAACAAACCCCTGACACCTTTAATAAATGATAGCTATCATAACTAATCACTTAAGTCAGTATCAAGCTCAGATCATTTTGGGGTTTACTGAAAAATAAGTGCTTCATGTCCCCTCAATTCCCAAATAAACTTTGATCTCAGACTGGAAATAAATACCTAGCAAAATTTTGTTTACTAAATGACGCTATACCTGAGGTCTATCAGACACATATTTTGCACAATGGCGAATAAGTCGAATTGCTTCCATACTTGTGTCTGGGAAAGCTGCATTGCACGCAAATTCAGACAAACACTTCACTGCATCCTGGAAAGAATCAATGGTCGCTGGAAAGTGTTTTTCAAACACAAGAGCTAAAAGGGTGGAAAATATGTCAAAATAATTATAATTTCAATTATTCTTAACTGCACCAAAAACCACCAACCCCCGGTTGTAAAGCATACTTAAGGTGAAGGGTTTTGATGTGTAACAGACAGGGCTTCGTATCTGTCATTACTGCTTACTTAACTGTCTTGAGTAGTGGGGAGAGGGACAGAGGTCTGTGTTTTCTTTGCACAATAAACCCAGCACGTAATATAGTGACAGTACACAGGTACTGAATCAGTAGCTGTTGAGTTGAATATACAAAATTACGTTCAACCTATCTGTATTTCAGTCTCTTAATCTATGAAAAATGATGATGGTCATCATTATCATCTTTCAGACAGGCTTAACTTACATCCTCAGTATTTACTTCTCCCTTACAGTCAAAGAAGGCTGTGTAATGGAGCGGTCAAAAACCTCTCCCTGGCTTTGAATCCCAACAACTCCATCATGCACCTTATGCAGGTCACTTAACCTCACTGGGCCTGAGTTTCCTGAAGATACTTATAAAGTTGTTGTAAAGACAGAAAGAAACACACTCAATGTGCTTACTGTTCTTGCCATATGGTAAACATTCAATAAATGTTAACTATAATAATGTAGTAACAATATTATTGTCATTAGTCCTCTGTTTCTACAGGCAAAACTTAGTAAACTTAAAACCCAGAACAGGCCCATGACATTTGTATTATCTTCTGAACAAATTAAAGTTTTGCTTTTTTTTTTTTTTTAAACTTGAACGCAGGCAGAAGAATACTCACTGACGATGTGCCCTGTTGTTTGGAATGCAAGTTCCACTATGCTTTCATCTTGATCAGATGCAGCTAGATGAAACACAGAGAAAATGTTCTTCCATCCAGACCGAATGTTAGCAGCTTGAGAATTAACCATTTGTGCTATACACCGTACAACCATATCTCGAATTGTTGGAGACCTAAAATATTAATATAATTGCTTGGATATGCATTTACATAAAACCCATCAGTTTTTTTCCCCCTTCTTCTGTTTTCCCCCTGCTGTGGAAAATAATAAGGTATTTTTCTGATATTAAGCAATTCAACAAATATAATACCTGTTCCGTTTCATTATATGTTCAAATGGTCTTAAGAAATCCTTCTGGAATCTGAAATTAGCAAGCTCCCCTTTCTCTAAAAACTTCATTGACAACTGCCTCAAGGAGTCTACTGCAAAAATAGCTACATCTTCATTAGGATTACAGCCAACCTGCAATGGCAAGAGAAATATAGGGTGCTAACGTCAGCAGTGAAAATTTATTTCTTCATTTTTGTTTTAGAAAAAATATATGACTAATAGCATAGATAAGTAAATCCTAAAATTCTCCACAAAGACACTAGGTGTACTAACTATTTCTCAACAACAAAAACATATTTTAACTAAATTCTTAAAACCTATAGCAATCACTTCTTAAAAAACAAAAACGGGATTCAAAGGGTTTTCTAATTTTAATTACAAAAATGTAATTTAAAAAAGCCAAAAAAGGAAAAAAGTCTCAATTAGATTATAAGGAATTTTAAACAAAAAACATTACAAATATAAGCAAATCGTACAATTATTCAAATACCTTATTAAAATGATCGCCAATAACTTCCCAAATACGAGACCACTGCAATCTTATTCTTCCCATGTTGTAATACGATATTTCTACTATTTTTTGTAGACTAAACATTCTTGGATGTGTAGTGGAAAGTAATTCATCCATAGACACGGCACAGAGCCAACGGACAAAATCCACTATAACATAAATAGATTTACATTTTTTTAGCTTAACTTTCAAGTCTTTTAGCCAAAAACCCAATTTATAAGTGAAATAAATGTACATACTTACCAATAGCGTTTCCATCTAGCCTTGTTGATCCTGTAAATATTCTAAAGAAAAGAAACATAATTCAAAAATTTATAAAGTCTTACTTCTGTTACATCAATTCAAAAGTAAGTAGCCTGAGGTACTTGCTACTTTAAATCTGGTTTAAGGGAACAAAAAATCAGGTAGTCAAATGAATGTTTTGACATATCATTTCATAACAAGTAGTTTGGATGTTCCTGCCTCCCTCCTTTGCATTAGATAATACAACAGAGTAAGAATATATTGTTGTAATTTTTATTAGTAAGCTTCAAACACTACATCAACATGAGACTCTAAGGATAAGGAAAATATTAATTTGTAAAACTAACATAACTGGCACAGTACAAAACAGAAGATTTTTTTCAATTTTTCCTGATTATCTACTAGCATTAAACATGTTCTTAAGATAAAAAATTCTACTTAGTTTTTACAAGTAACATACACTTGATTGGAAAGCTCATTTATGTCAAATTACAAGCAACAGAGGCTTGCAAATAATCTCTAACAGTTTAACCAAGAAGTGGCTAAATAACTTTTCTTGGAAAATTCAAATATTTAGAGTTCAGCTGTGTTGTCCAGCTTTGCCCAGCTTTCTCCACTGAGCTTTTTCTTTGTTTCAAAGTTTTGTAACAGATTTCATCATAAACCTATTAGTCCTCTTTTAAAGTCTGCATTTTTACCGATGCTCTGGGTTTGTAACCAAGGGTTTGATGTGCCTTCCAGGGTGAACTGATATTCCTCAATTTACACTGTGTACCACAGGATTTGCATAGCAAAGAGGTAACCTTAAAGGCAGAAGCAGGTCAAATATTAAGCTTAGAAACAGAAGTAATCTGGGGTGTCTCGGTGGCTCCACTGGTTAAACGACCAGCTCTTGGTTTCAGCTCAAGCTGTGATCTCAGTGTCATGAGACTGAGTCCCGTGTCCGGGCTCTGTGCTTACTGTGGAGTCTGCTTGGGATGCTCTCTCCCTCTGTCTCTCCCCCCTGCTCACCCTCTCTCTCTCTCTCTCAAATAATCTTAAAAAAAAAAAAAAAGAATTAAAAAGTAATCAGAGTAACAGTAATAGTTACCAACAATTACAAAGTAGGTGCTATTCTAGGTGTTTTAGAATATAACCACTCACTTTATAATCACAAATATAATTACAAACTAGTAGGGACTAGTTTATTTCTAATTTTATAAACTTAGAAACTGAGGCACAAAGTTATTTAATAACCTCCTCAAAGTTACTGAACTAGTAAGTGCTACAGCCAAGATCAAACCAGGCTGGGCACTCCACAGTCCACCCTCTTAACTACTTGATATACTGCCTCACACTTACCTGAGCAAAACATGAACATTTAAAATATATTCTGTTTTTTTTCCTACTATGTCCACTATATCCATGTTGTGAGTATATCATGATTTTTTAACCTAAGTGCCCTTGAAAGTCTGTCCATGTGTTGTGGCAATGAGTAACAAATACAAGACAAGGAAAAACCCAAAAACTGACAACATGATGACTCAGACTCTGATCTGCTAAAGGAATATTTTAAGATTTCCTCTATTGCTCTTGTCAGTAGAACAAAATAATAATTCAAAGATCTGGCTGAGAACATCATCTAGGGGGAAAAAGAGAATAGTAAAGGCTCCATTTAATCCAGTGGTTAGACTGGATCCGTAGAGCATAGCAGTCTGTGGAGGCATTTAAACTTAAGCCTTCATAAACTAAGGCAAGAGAACAGAGCTATGTTTCACAAAATCAGTCTATGAAATGGATTCTACATTCCTTATATGAAAAGCAAAGGACAGATCCACGAGAATCTTGTGTTAATATTAAAAGACATGTCCTAAAAACCACGAGCAGGAAAACAAAATGACAGATTACCGCTTCAGCCACAAATGAAAAGCAATGCAGCAAAAAAAAAAAAAAAAAAAAAAAAAGTTGACAAAACCTGCAGATTCTGGACCACATAAACTTTAAACTGTACACAATACAGAGGCAAACTAAGTTACCATATATGTAAAAATTTTTCACAGTGAAAATATCAGAGGTAACACTTATTTCTAAGACCTAATCAGAAGATATTTATAAGCAAATGCAGTTGGAGATGAGCTACACGTATTTTCTGATAGGAGAGAGAATGTTTCAAGTATAAAGCTAGATCTGGTGGCTTAAAATTAATAAAGAAACAAACTATGGTACTGTTTTTTAACTTTTAGTGGTAACTCATTCCTGGACAAAATCTACTCCTGCACAGTTAAAGTAGCTTTTAATAGAATCATATATTTTTTCTCTTAAGAAACAGAAGCTATAAATAAGCAAAACAAACAAACAAAAAAAACTTTTGATTTTTCATGTTTACTTCCTATACTTGTCATAACAGATTATTCAGAACAACAGACCAAAGGACAAGAAAATGACTTGCTGCAAGATAAGTACAGAACTTTCCAGGATGATGACTAACAATATTCGCACTACTGACTTGAATACCTAGGTTATCTGACTTAGCTTATGAATTTAGAATCAGAATATTACATATGAAAATATACTCAGATACTGAGAAAGGAATTCAGAAGAAACTTTAATGAGAAAGTGAAAAGCATCACACAAGAAATATAATCTTATAGTAAACCAAAGATGTAACTTTTAATGCTTTTATTGTAAGCTAAAATTTAAATGTTGAGGTTCTGTATAAAATCGGACATTGGATTTATGTTTGCAGAAGTTATTTGATGATGCATTTGAGACAACAAAGTACTGACAGAATTTGTGTTAAGACTCCTCTAAAATATGTTAAATTCTTAAAATGGAGACGCATATCATTTACTCAAATGAGTGTTGTCTCCCTTCAACAAACAGTGGATGGACGGATAAATTAGAACTGGCTATGGTCATATAAAATAGACTATGGAAATAAATAGTAGGTAAAATGTTAACTCTTGCCTGAAGAGATTCTCATAATGAGTGAAGAGGATTTTTTTTCAAGGCAGGAAAATCATTTGGAAACAAGCTACCCTGAAAGCAGAAGGGCAGACATTACTACACTGCTCTCCAGTTGGACATGCAAGCAGAGAGATGGAGAGGGTAAGAGAGTGTATGCTCAAGAGACATGCTGCCTGAGTCTATGTCCTGACACCACGTCTCAAAATTCTTTGTGGATGAAACCGTCCCTGTAACAATAATCAAGACAAGATTAGTTGTGAGGATGAGCAAGTTATTTAGGCCCCGTCTGTCTCAGTTTCCTCATTTATAAATTAAGGACAACAATAATACTCATCTCATGAAGTTACTGGAAGTATTAAGTGATAAGTAATACCTGGAAAGTACTTCAAAAAGTGCTAAGCACATGGTAAGCCTTCAAGTTATACAGGGGGTATAAGAGGAGATGCAATCTTTCTTCAGCCTTTACAAGGAAAAGACAAATGACCTCCTTCCCTTATTAAAAAAAAAAAAGGTCAGCAAGTGAAGATTAAAAGTTCTTTTCAAAGAAAAAGTTGCAGGGAATATTTCCAGGGTCAGCAGCCACTGAACACTCTATAGTTCAGTCTGTACTTAAAAGCAAGAAGTTTTATCTGAAGTAAAATTCTGGATTAGTGCAAGTCTTCAAGCACCAAGAAAAATATATGTGTTGTATTTCTGAAAGTTTCATCAGAAGTAATAAAAAAATTTAAATGTCAGTGGTGTAAAATATTAAGTTTCAAATATTTGGGCATTCATCTAGAAAAAGCTAATCTTCAAAAGAACACTTAGTATCGATTCACTTTTAGAGAACAAACTAAAAATGAGGAATATTTGGTAATGTATATAATATACAAACTCTGAAGTCCTTTCCAAAGAAGCTTGCAATGAGAATTCCCAGCAATCCTTCATTTACCCATAATGTAATTTTATATCAAACAGAACTTGAAAGACAGATCACACTCCATTTTCATATAGGGGAAAATAAGAGCAATTACAAAGAAAATAAAACGTGTTGGGGCGCCTGGGTGGCACAGCGGTTAAGCGTCTGCCTTCGGCTCAGGGCGTGATCCCGGCGTTATGGGATCGAGCCCCACATCAGGCTCCTCAGCTATGAGCCTGCTTCTTCCTCTCCCACTCCCCCTGCTTGTGTTCCCTCTCTCGCTGGCTGTCTCTATGTCTGTCGAATAAATAAATAAAATCTTTAAAAAAAAAAAAAAGAAAATNGTTCCCTCTCTCGCTGGCTGTCTCTATGTCTGTCGAATAAATAAATAAAATCTTTAAAAAAAAAAAAAAAGAAAAGNAAAAAAAAAAAAGAAAATAAAACGTGTTCTTTTTCATCAAGATTACCATTTCCCTAAAGCCCACTAATATCTATTTTAAGTTAAATTTTCATACTGTTTATCTCCTTCCTATATTCCATGATCTAAAGAGCAAAATTATAGCCTGCTTCATCAAAATCACCATGTATCACAATACAATCTTATATTATTTAAGGAAAGTTATTTTGGCAATAACTTTTCTTTTTTTAATCACTACAGAGCACACGGTACCTAAATGCTACAGAATTTAACAGTAGACATTTGAAAAGGGAATAAAATGAATACCTTACCTATCTACAGCAACAACAACACTTTGAGAACTGGTTTCTCCGATGGATTCCTGAATACTTGCTATCTGCTTCCAGTCCACATTTCCTCCAACTTCCGCACATAAAAGAGAGTCATTTCAGTTAGAAAATAATTCAGTGGAAGAATACACTTATAGTTCTAAAATGTATTTCTGAAATCAGTTATTTTCCTAATGGAAGAAATAAAGCTTTTGATAAATAATTCTTTTGGCATCAGTGACCTATATATCAAGGCCAAATGAGCTTAATTAGCTATACTAAGTGGCATATAGGCCTGGATTGTTATTAAGACAAATTGTGCATCCCGAGATCAACAAATTAGGGGCACTGAGAATTCAGATCACAAATTTATGACAGTAGGCATAATTTCCGTTAATGTTTAAGAAGCAGCACTAACTGCAGTTTCAACGTTACCTTCTTAGGATGATTCCCAATTCCATATAATTAGATCTCCCTGTCATTTAATCTCCAGTCCTCTATCTACAAATGCTGATTGGAAATTTTAACTGTATTTTCTAATATCTTCTTATTCAAAAGAATCATTTCTCCTCCCCCCCCCAAAACTGGTTCCATATGTTGGACAATAGAGCAATTTTCCCAGTTTTCAAACTCTTTCAAACCTCACCATCATCTTTGGTATCTTTCCCCTCCTCCACCAGTCACTAAATCTTTCTTTTGACCTGTTTCTGGCATCATTCCTTCATTTTCATTCTTACTCAGTTTAGAGCCTTGTAATTTCAGGGCTAGATTATGGATAATTTCCTGACTGCTTTCCCTACTGCTAATTTTTCCCCTCTTCAATCTCTTTCCAGTCTCCTGTCAGGTTAATTTTTCTATATCATCACATTCATTTTGCTTACTATTACTTTCAGGATAAAGCATAAACTTTTTAAGCCTAGCATTTAAGGCAGTACCCTCCAACATTCTAGACATTACAGAATCCATTCAGGCCATCCCTCAACTATCTAAAACCCATTTGAGTTCTCAGAAAGGATTCCTCCCGTTGTTCCTCTGAACTAAGCATTTACTTAAATAAGTAATAGTCGATTCAGGACTTCTTCCATACAGTTTCACATAAATTACTATAGGTGTGTTAATGTTGCTTTCTGAGAACAATAGAAAGTTCCCTAAGGCAAGGAACCAGGTCATACACATTTTTTTTGTTGTTATTTCTCAACCTCACTCGATATTAAGTCCAAAGCAGATGCTAAGAAATATTTGTTGACTCAACTGACCAGACACTCACTAAATGCCTTTCTGAATGCAACCATAATAGATGATATTATTTAAAGCAGCTGAACTCAAATTCTCTTCCAGGAACTGAACAATGTGAAAAAGATGTGATCTTTGACCTCAGAGAGTTTATCATCTACCAGGAGACACAGACTGAGACAGACTCATAACCAGCTTTAGTAAAATGTAATAATTACTTCATCACTGAGATAAACTAATGACATATAATACAAGTTTTGCTAAATAGAACTAATTTTGGTAGGGGAAGGAAAATAGGGGTATTAGCTCATGGAAAGCCTTCATATATGATGATATGATCAAATATTAATTCAAGTTGGACCTAGGATAATCATGTAGAAGAGGAGGCAGAAGGAATAGGAGCAGCATATATAAACTAATGGAAGGATGAACGTAAACATCATGTTTTAACATACTTGGTTACAGCCATATGGAGGATCTAGCTGGGGACAAGAGAGAAGGGGAAGAACAGAAGTAGGAGATGAAGCTGGAAAGAGAGGCTAAAATAAAAACATGAAGATCCTTGACTGTTATGTTTAATGTATTGCTTTTGAAAACGGAATAATATGGGGCACCTGGGTGGCTCAGTCGGTTAATCGACAGACTCTTGATTTCAGCTCAGGTCATGATCTCGGGGTCCTGGGATCAACCCTATGTCGGGCTCACCACTTGGCAGGGAGTCTGCTTCTCTCCCTCTCCTTCTTCCTCTGCCTCTCACCCCTGCTTGCGCACATGTGAGCGTGCTCTCTCTCAAATAAATAAATCTCAGGAAAAAAAAAAAGACTGAAAACAGGGAACAATAGACCTTTAGAAGCCTGACATAATGCAACTTGTTTTCTAAAAGATACTTCTGGTAGTATCTGTAGAACACAGTGAAATAGGAAGAGATACTAGAGCTGGAAAGACAAATAAAGAGTCTATTTCTATAATACAAGTGAACAAGGATGAAAGCCTGAAATAAGTGACAGAGAAATAGAGTGGTTAGGGAAATAGTGTCAAGCAAAACTTGAAGCACATTGGCACGTTACAGGAATTTAACGAAGAAAAACCTACAAGAAAAAGTAATGCCCATCACCACTAACTTCCTTTGTGTATCATCTGAATGTCCTTCTTAGTAAGCTTTTTTTATATTTAAGAGCTTTTATTATTATATTTAAATATAATAATCTGTAATCATTAAGAAATATAGAGGAATAAAAAAAAATACAAAATGTTTGGCAATCCAAAGAACCTATTTCAAAAACACATGAAATCTTTCAAAGATCTGTATAACACTGTAACATGATAGGCTAATAGTTTCAGCTTTACCAAATTACTCAAAAGCACAAATACTCAGATAAAAAACAAAGAGGTAGGAGTGAATATTCACTTAAGATTTATGATTTATATGTCCAAATCACTGAATTTTTAAACTTTGATATATACCTTAAAAGAACAGTATGCATATAATTCTAATAATCATATGCTACATTGGCGCCTGGGTGGCTCAGTTGGTTAAGTGTCTGCCTTTGGCTCAGGTCATGCTCTCAGGGCCCTGGGATTGAGCCCTGCATCGGGCTCCCTGATCAGCGGGGAGTCTGCTTCTCCTTCTGCCTCTCACTTGTGCTCTCTCTCTCAAATAAACAAAACCTTTTTAAAAAATACCATATGCAATGTATTAATAATTACAAGTTTCATGTTTCCAAAAAATGGAAGTACAGACTTGCATCATATCAGTCAGAAAGTCAGATAAACATACACTCAGCCCTATTAACGTGGTTACATGGAATACTTGGAGGCGGATGCTATCAGTAAAGGAGGATACTAATTTATTTTTTAAAAACCATATATATACACAGATTAAACCTGCTCAAATGTCTGGACTACAGCTCTTCTAGCTTAAATTCTGACTACAGCATCCTGCTGAAGAAAACATCTGTTGCCTGAGCAAGTGACAGGGCACAGATGGACAGGGGTGGACATGTGCCACATTGGGCTAGCGGATAACCAATGAGATGGCCTGAAGGGAAGACTCTGCCCAACAGGGGCCAAGTCAACAGACTGAATCCCTCTAGGATGTAGACTCAAAAATGAGAGACCCAATCAATCAGGAATGAGTGGAGAATGAAGCAGGCCAAAAAGAAAAGTAGGTGAAATCCAGATAAAGCATGAAAGAGAGGTGGAAGAATATGGCTGGTTGTTTGGCTGGCTTGTAAGCCTGAACTTTTTATTTCATTTCCAGATTCAGAAAGTGTTTAGTTTTATCTAAATTCCCTTTTCCCGAAGTGAGAAGGCAGGTCATCTCATATTCTTACAACGTAAGTAGCACAATAATGATCAAATTAATTTTATTTACTTTCAAGTATACTAGGAAACATTATCAGCAAGTATCATTATTTCTCATTTGACTAAAACTTTTAGAAGAAAAAATACTCCACTGGTGTTTTCTTTTTAATGTAACCTACTTTTATTACTTGCCAAAATTAAACCCTGGCAATTTGCACCTGTCATTTTAGCCTTCCTCTACTCCGCAGGCCTTTAAAAAAAAAAAAGCCTTTCAAAAGTTACTGAATCAATCAACGCACATTCATTTCACTTGTTGGTAAATATTTTTCATCTGTATCTCAGACTCCCAGGTGATGTAAGTCACCATGAAGGTGCTCACCGGTTCTAAATCCTGCTGGGTCATCAAGTTATCAGGTATACACCCTCACCTCCCAGAACGACAGCATCTAAGATACAAGTGGAGTAAGAGAACTGCCCTGCTGGCTACCACAGTTGAAATATCACTAAGAAATAACTGTCCCCAGTCCAATTTGGAGCCACAACATGGTCCTGGTGTTTCTTCTTCCTCTATGGATCATCTTAAAGGGAAATATTCCTAGATC
>NC_048226.1:40533263-40680775 GCF_002007445.2 Ailuropoda melanoleuca
CCCACTGTCTTTAAGTCATGTCTCTAGATTTCTTGGATGGAAGTGGGGTCAGGAAAATGGATAAAGAACAATCCACAAACCATTAATATACCAGCCACTGTGCTAAGTCCATTTATTCATATTCTTATTTAATCCTAAGACCTCTGTAGGTAGATATTACTATTAGTTTGCAGAAGTGGAAACCAAAGCTCAGAGAATAAAAAGTAACTTGCACACAATAAGGAAGATATACAAAAGAATTCAAACCCCAAAGTACAGTACTCAAAGCCAAAGACAGTCTAAATGTTGCTCTTCCCTGGTGGTACTCTTTCCTTTTATGACTCAAAATGTATTGTCTTTAGTTCTTTTGCAGCCATTCTCAGTAATATTTTCCTTTGTTCTACTGGGTTAAATCTGGAAGTTCCTGGCCACACTGAGCAGATAAGGAACCATGGGAAAGTTTCTATACCAGTGTAAGAGTTTGTTTAGGACTGCACAGTGCCTTTAAAAATATCTGAATGTGAATGCTTTCTCCAGTTGCCCCAACTGTTTATCATCTTATGTATGCCTTCACTCATTTAAATTACCTGCTTAGTGTTAAAAATAGGTCATTTTAAATTACACCTTTCTCCTACCCCCAACTATGAGATTTAGATTAAGGGTCACTTAACGTTGCAAACTAAATTTAAGGCAAAAATGGTCTAGTTCTCTACATGGTCTTCTTGCTTTTCCGTAAGGTTAGCCAAAGAGCATTTTATCATGTCCTTCTAATTATATTTCATTGCTACAATAAAGTTACACATATTGAACAAGTTAATAATCTTTGATACTTCATAAAGATAATTTGAAAAATTCTCACCTAACCCCAGACCCACAAATTCATCAGGAGCCTGATCTTTTGTTCCAGTAAGGGATCCTTCTCTGCCCCGTACTGTTCCAGAAATGTATCGAGGTTTCACTCCAGTTCCTATAAGTTGTGCAAGCTCCAACTGACTGATGCACTTCAGAATCTTCATTTAAAAAAAAAAAAAATGTAATTCCATGTTAAAAATGATCACAAAAAAAGTTAAATGTATGGAGCCAGGATTTAAATACAAGCTACATTATAAATCATTATTAAAAGCTAAATAAACTTATCCTGAATACACTAATATTTTTCCCAAACACTTAAGCATGTCAGTGGGTAGAATATTTAGCATTAAATCATTTTATAAACCAAACTGCAAAGTTGAAAAAGAAGCACTTATACCTCATGCCATGAATTTCCTAAATAATTTCCATCTGTATGAGCCACCGTGATAAGTGTTTTTATTGTGTCAATGTTCTTCTGTTTCATTTCAGTAATACCAGAACTCACTGTAAGTAAGGTAAATCTTGCTAGTGCCTGGACATATGCATCTCTTTCCAGCTATAAAAAAGAGAAAAGTATACTTACATTGTTATAAACACAACAGAGTGATCTCTAATTCCCTACTGACAAACTGTTTACCTGTTTAGTAAGTTTTTAACTGACAAATTACATACCTCAAACTATAGTGTTTTTATTTAAGATGAAAAGGATGAATTTCTAAAATCTAAAGGCAATGGAGATGTCAAATCAAGATGAGATTTTAGTGACAACAAATGAATTCATATAGTAAAAAACACTCCTGGATTGCTTATGTTTCAAGTACTGGGCAGACTAGCAGAAATGTGATTTATAAATGTGCTCATTTTTTCTCTACAGCTAGGCTGTGCTTCTTAAGCTATAACACTCATAAATAAATGTGAAATAAGTTTTTAAAAAAAAAAAAAAGCAAGCAAGCTTCGGCTAAAATTTATTATCAAAGTATATAAATTACTAGAAGGACCTGTCTCATGAAAATTAAGTACTAGATACTTGGTTCTTTTTAGAATAGCTTTTCTTAGGTTTAAGTGAAGTTATAAAGTAATATACATAAGCACAGAAGTATGAAAAAATATGACTCAGTAAGTATGAACATGTAACATATTTAAATGAGATACTCAAATTAACATAAAGAAATTCAAAGTCTTAGAAATTCTGGATACAGCTAATATTCTATAGAGAAAAAAATGCAAACCGAAGTAGTTATGATGAATTCCAGATGCATCAATATAAAACTACCCCTCTGTCATGGTTTCTTGGAGACTTAAACATCAGACTCATTTAAATTCCATCATAAACTTGAAATTAGTTTTTAGTAAGTCAAACATAAAAAAAATAATTTTAATTATAATCACATAAGTAATTTATGTTTTTCAGACTTGCTACAAAGGCAAAATTCTTTGTTACCTGAATGCTGAAAATGCATGCAATTCTGATTGCACATCTTATACCTTCCAGGCAAAGAGAGGCTACTTCAGTATCATCACAATCTTGCAGACCCACACTAAATGCAGCCAGAAAAGGTGTCCAAGCCAACTAGAAAAATTAAAAATTTAAACTATATCATGAATATCAAGTGATAAATTTTATAATAGTAATACGTTAATATTTCTCAAAGCTTCAGACAACAAATGATTTGAGAAAGTTCTGGGAAAAAAAAAGCAGTGAGTTTTTTTGGGGAAAAAATATGTAATGTTGCCTGGGGTTAAATAAGTGGGACAGCAAGACTATAAATTCAGCAGAGGACCTTAGGTATACACAGCATCTATCAATTATTCACATCAATAAGAAATGGGAATTGTCAATATTCATAAATGATATTAGTTTTACCCCTACTTTCAGAACTCATCTCTCTCTGCAAGCTTGTCCCTTGCAGTATTTCACAGATTTTATTTCTAAGAAAATCCTTTTAGTCATTTTCTACTTGAAATAATTACATTATTCTTTCTTCTTTAAGCTTGCTCCCTGGACATCATTTAGCCTTACTTTTTTTATAGTCAAATATTTTACATTGAAATATCAGTGATATCTCTAGTTCCTAGTTGGACAATACTTAAAAAATATAGTTCAATAAAATACTTCTTCATTACAAACTGCGAAAATGAACAAATATTAACTTTTACCAGTAGGTAACACTGAATACCTAAAAATGTAATGTAAAATAAACAAAAAGGGCTACCTAAGGACTACTGAAAATTCTGACATCAAAACATACATGTACACATTGATGTGTGCTTGTGTAACCTTGAATTGTCTAATATGAGTATTTGTTGCTTTTAATAGGTTCTAATGAAGCAAAACTATATATCCACATAACCAGAGAGATGAAAAAGATTTATACCAGTGCACTGTAAAAATGACAGCTGGAATTTTAAAAAGATCTAAAAAGTTTTTAAGATTATTAAGAAAAACATTACCCAAAGGATTACCCAAAGCTTTGTTTGCAACATTAGAAAGTTTAGAAGTAAAAAAGAATATAATCCCTAAACAAAGGAACATAAGCCACAGTACCGTATTTCTAGTCCTAGCTTTGCCACTTACTTAATCTCCCTGAACCTCATTTTCTTCCTATTTAATACCTGGACTATCGCCGTAGAAAGATCCTTTAGGAAGCATATGAAGTACAGTACGAAGTACCACATGGAAGTAATAAATTACATGTTCTATTTTAAGTAAAGAAACAGCAAATCTATTCAGAAACCTATGCAGTATTTTATACAAGAAGAAGTATAAGTAGTTCTTAAGACAGTGAAAAATATGTTTAACTCCATCAGGAATTAAAGACAATGACTTCTCCTATCAAACTACACCTAAATAATATCTAGGGGTCAGTGAAATTATCCATTCATACTGTATAAACCTTTGTAAAATACAATTTGGCAGTATTTAAAAAGATTCTTAATAATATTTATATCCCTTATTAATATTATATCCCTTAATATCACATCCTAGAAATCTCTCATTTATTCTGCTACTAAGTCAATGCTTGTTTACTGAACACTTAACTACAGCTAAGAATGGTGTTAGATATTGGGAAAAGTGAACAGAACATACATAGTCTCTTCCCTCATGGAACTTAAAGTCTAGTAAAGAGACAGATATTAAATTTTAAAATAAGTAAATGTATAAATACAAACTATTATAAATACAATGAAGGATAAGCATAGCACATTATGAAAAGGGACCAAATTTGGATGGTGGGGGTAGGGCAGACCTGTCTGAGAAGGTAATATTTAAAGCTGAAACCCCTTGGGCAAAGGAGAAAAGAGCGTTCTAGACAAAAGACACAGCTTGTAAGAATGCTCTGAAGAGAAAATAATTTAGGACATTCTAGAAACTGAACGGGGGCGCCTGGGTGGCTCAGTAGTTAAGCATCTGCCTTTAGCTCAGGGCGTGATCCCGGCGTTCTGGAATCGAGCCCCGCATAAGACTCCTCTGCTGGGAGCCTGCTTCTTCCTCTCCCACTCCCCCTGCTTGTGTTCTCTCTCTCACTGGCTATCTCTCTCTCTGTCAAATAAATAAATAAAATCTTAAAAAGAAACTGAGGAAAGCTAGTGTGACTGCAGCATAGTAAGACAGAAGAAATCTAGCAATGAGGCTGGAAAGGCAGGTGGAGCCAGACAACGCAAGGTTGTAGATGTGGGTGTGTTAGTTTCACAGTATGATGCAAAGTCAGTGGGGGCCTTAAGGAAGAAGGCAACATTTCATTTTGTATTTTAAAATGATCATTCTGGCCTCTGTAAATGGATAAAAGGAGCACAAAAACAGACATTAAGGATACTAGTTAGGACACTACAATAATAAGAAACGAGGATGTCTGGAGAGGTTAATGGCAGTAGAAATGGTAGTAAGAGGGAAGATTCTTAATGCTAGCTTAGAAGATGCTTAAATGAACTAGAACTAATCTAGAGAATACATAATAAAAGCTATTTATGAAGAATTTTTAATGATACAGGGGAAATACTTCGTGAAAATAGCAAGATACAAAATTCTACACATAGTATGGTCACAATTATTCAATTAAGATTTAAAAAGTAGTATATAAAAAAAAGTGGTATATAAACACATCAACAGAAGTTTTTTTCTGAGTGATAGAATTATGGCTGGTTTCTTCTGTTTTTTTTTTTTTTTCATTCTCTACCTCCCCCAACCAAAAACATTTGAGAAAAAAAACAAGAGTGTTAAGACTATTCAAAACAAAACAAAAAGCTGCCTTATAAAAATGTTTCATAATAAAGAGAAAGTGTTTCTTGTATTATTTCAAAAGATAAGGCTAGTCATACTCCACTATTCCTCCTAACAATGCCTCCCCTAGGCCTCTCTCCCCCATCCCACAATTCTTCATCAACTTTCGGAAATAACATTATCACACAGACGTTGAAGTAGAGGTAGAACCATAAAACTTTAGAGCTAAAACAAAAGCACAGAAATCTTGTAGTCATCTTTTACTGCCCATACACATGTGTACTTAATATCGGAATGAGAACTCAAAGTACAATCTTTAGCCTCCACAAACCATCCTACCACACTGTCCCACAAACTGGAATTACTTTACCCCTTTTCCCTTTTCAATCTTGACTAGACTCTCCTCTATATCCCTGTAATCCTTACCGATTCCCTGCTTACTTATTCTCACATTTTGAAGAAAGGATAGGGAAAAAAAAAACCCCAGGAAAACAAAGAAGGAATAGGCAATCAAATTTTAAAGAACCAGTAAGTATCATTCTTACTAGATCAACCTATAAACATAATAACGCTTGCTTTAGTTCCTCGCTCTATTTGCCCTCCAGGTATACTCAGAACTCTCATGTGAGTTTCTGGCGAGAAGTTCAAGATCACTTTGAAATTTTAGGTAACTCCAAAGGTTTAAATAGAACTCATTTGGAGAAAACCAGGCCAAAGATTAATGATCATTCTCTGAAACCTTCCCATTCTTATTTCTTAAGGTCACACACTTATTAATTGCCAAGAGTGTATACCTTTTCTCATTCTCTTTAAGAAAAAATTTATATTTGCTATATCTTAAATAACATTGCTTTTGCTTCCAGGTCTACACTAATGGGCTATAATCACCGTATTTCCTTAACTTAAAAACACGCTGAACAAGGTTACATATAAATGTATACTGCAACCAAAAGTTACTAGTAACTTGTACCTTAAACATGGGTCTCACATGCTCCAAATGCGTTGCACTTGTAAAAGGTGCCTGAACATGGCTCACGGCTTCCATGAGTGCTTTTGCGGTCTTGGCCATCTGTTCCATTTCTAAGTTATACAGAAGCCTTCTTTGTTTTTCACTGGCTACATCTGAAATAACAAACACTATTAGCATTTAAAATATAAAGCATTTTATATGCTTTTTTACTATAAAATAATAAATACCACCAATTAATACGTATATTCTTAAAAAGCCAACACAAAAGGTCATATAAGGTGTGATTCCATGTATATGAAATATCCAGAGTAGGTAAATCCATAGAAAAAGAAAGCAGACTGGTGGTAGCCAAAGACTGCTGAACGGGAGGGAATGTTAACTTCAATGGGTAAAAGGTTTTATTTTGGTGATGAAAATATTTTGGAACTAGACAGACGTGGTGGTTGCACAACAGTGTAAATGTACTACTAAATGCCACTGCACTCACTGTTCACTTCAAAATGTTTAATTTTACGTTATGTGAATTATAACAAAAATGGGGGGAAAATTCCTGAACTAAGAGTCGGGAATGAGTGGAAAACCTATAAGAAGGGAAGAGAGTAGGTATAAATCTGTCACAGTGGAAATACTAGGGAAACAACCCAAATACGGGACGGGAGAATAGGAGGGGAGAGGTAAAAGGCAAGGGCATCCTTGGATGACATAGGCTTGAATGACGACTCCTGAGTTAACAAGAAAACAGTGGCCCTAACATTCCAGGATGACATCTGTATTTCAGTACACCTACATCCTTCCCATATCCTGCTTCTCATTGGTACTCTACCACCATGGACAAAATAGGCCAGAGAAAGGAGGACAGGAAGATGTTTTATCATGGGTCTGAAGAAGATAACTGAATCAGAGAATTGGCATCTATTTAGGTGTGAAAATGAAGTCTTGAGCAATACATTTAACAACGCTGTAAGCAGAAGAGCTGAAAATAACATGACCAAGTAAACTGCTGATTGGTACTGGACTGCAAAATGAGCCAAAGACACCTAGTTCAAAATTTGGCTTCGCCACTCTTTGGGTTTTAGGTGTAGAGATTTAATAAAAGTTTTTTTACATTACACTCAGCTTATAGATTCCATGATTCTTAGTTTCTTAAGCTCTTTGGACTTTGGTTTCCTCATCTACAAAATGAGGGGAGTACTAAAATTCCTTAGAATCATCCTCTACATTATTCCAAAAGACAAGGCCACTTATACTTCACTGTTCCTTCTAACACCTCCCTAGCCCGAATCTCGTAATTCTTCATCAACTTCTGGAAACACACATATCACATAGGCCCTTGTTCCTCTCCTGTCAACAGAATTGTGCTACTGCAATCTGTTCTGTGAGATAAAGCCTGAAATTTCATTTCCAGGTGGAGCACTCAGAAAGGCAGGAATCTTCTTTCCGTATTGCTGCTGTATTTCTGAACTACTACCCTCATCTTATTTTTTTAGTCAGATTTTAGCTTTAATTTAATCACCACTGTCCACATGTACAGAATGTCTAGAATGGAGCCAAGCCCACAGCTGGCTTCTCATGCTGGTTAGATCTAGGACCTCTATAATGATAATCTGTGGTGCATCTGAAGGAGTGATTTCCAACTCCATGAGCAACCTCACAATCCTAACCTTCCCTAATTTGTTCAATCATCCTTACGTCCAGCTTGTTTTATGTGTAGTAATAGATGAACAGAGAGAATTGTGTTGCTTGCAGATGATGAAGACACAGAAAAAGACTGAGAGTGGAAGTTTGACTACTGGGGCTACCTAAGCAGTCTTGCTGACATCCAAATCCATGCTGAGATTTACTGCTAAATTGACAAGTATATATTAAATGCACATGAATCCATGCAAATTACACAGCATTTTCTGTTACTCACTGGTCAGGGCTATTTTTACTCAGAATGTAGAAAAAAATTATAATCAGAATAGCAAACTATGTATTATAATACTTCTCATTAGAATAGTATCTGATTTATTCTAAACCAAGTGAAAAACCCTTCGGAAACCATATTTTCCTCATGAACAATCAGAATTCAGTTGATTTGGATACTTACTTTGCTTACTTGATTTTGTAGGGATTGTGAGTTCTTTTGTTTCTTTCATTGATATCTTTTTCCCAGCTATTTCATTATAGATAGCTGATAGATACTCCTCAGGAAGGTCTTTACTATCATTGATACCTCTATTCATCTTAATGTATTGTTCCTTTGTCATTTTATTTTTAACCTAGAAATGAAAAACCATTATAATTCTTTTTTTTTTTTTTTAAAGATTTTATTTATTTATTTGACAGAGATAGAGACAGCCAGTGAGAGAGGGAACACAAGCAGGGGGAGTGGGAGAGGAAGAAGCAGGCTCACAGCAGAGGAGCCTGACGTGGGGCTCGATCCCATAACGCCGGGATCACGCCCTGAGCCGAAGGCAGACGCTTAACCGCTGTGCCACCCAGGCGCCCCGAAAAACCATTATAATTCTTAAAACTTACTTAAAAATGACTTCTATTTTAAGAATATGAATACTTTTACTAGACAATTTATAAATACTCTGAGGATAAGAAGGGGAAAATATTCAATAAAACACGTATTAAAATGAAAACAGTCATAGAAGATGAAGGCAATGTAGAAAAAAGACCTAGCCTGGCATATGCTAATACACCTTCTCAGATGGGCACATAAGTAATTTATAATAAGAAACAGGGAAATCGAATAATGAAATTATTTGTTTTTGCCCAAGGTTTAAGAGCTCTAGCAACAGTCTTTAAAAGACCATGATAAGTATTAAAAACATACGGTATCAAAAAGATCCAAATCTTAGTTTGGGAAAACATAACTATGTTGTAATGATTTAAAAGCCGATTTTATGTAACAGTGGATGCAAAGTAACAGCTGAATTCATTTAAAATCAGGTAACAATCTCCCTGACTGACTCAGCATGGCAAATGAATGTTAGGTGTTCCAGGTAAAATATCCTTTGAACATTGTCTTGTTTAGAGTACACTGAACAGGAATGTCCTGCAGCATACCTTGATCAATCTGTGGAGTATAAATCTGCAGTTTATAAGATGGAGCCCTGTCACCAAACTTGAGAACTAGCACAGTCAAAATGTTTTATATCTCCAAAAACCCATATCGGTCTTATGACATCTCTGAAGATACAGACATACCTGGGATAAACTGTGTTTGGGTCCAGACTACCACAATAAGGTGAGTCAAATAAATTTTTTGGCTTCCTAAATGCATATAAAAGTTATATTTACACTATACTGTAGTCTATTAAGTGTGCAATACTGTTATGTCTAAAAAAGCAATGTATATACCTTAATTCAAAAAATACTTTATTACTAAAAAATACTAACCATCATCTGAGCTTTCAAGGAGTCATAATCACTGATCACAGATCATCATAACAAATGTTTAATAGTAATGAAAAAGTTTGATATAGTGTGAGAATCACCAAAATGTGACAGAGACATGAAATGAGCAAATACTGCTGGAAAAATGGCGCTGATAGACTTGCTTATGCAAGGTTACCACAGACCTTCAATTTGTAAAAAAAAAAACAAAACAAAACCATAATTATCTGCGCAGTGTAATAAAGTAAAGCACAATAAAACGAGGTATGCCTGTATATTTAATTATATATATTCCCACCATCTCCGATAAAGAATTTAAGGCCACTCTAAAGATAAGGATCCTCCTGTAAATTTATAAGGTACATAGAATAATAAGCAAGTCATAACTTTAAAACTCATCTTGAGTCAATAATTAAAAAAAAAAAGCCATTTCTCCTGGAGTTCTGATAAATACTAAAAAACAGTAACTCAGGGACACTAAAATAAAAGACCATACAAATGCTGCCAATAAGAAGCTAAAAGAAGATTAACATCACCTGGAGATCTTGAGCATGGCATATTGTTTTAACATCATGCCAATCAGAGACAAAAAGAAGTCTTGATAAAAAAATCTGAAGTAGCAGTAAAATATACTTGTCGGTCTGGGTGGGAGGAGGGGGTGGGAGCTTCCAGAAGTGGGAGTAGAGAATACATGAATTTCAGATACTCCAAATAAAAATATATACTGCTCAAACAGAACAATTCTGCCACAATGGGGTTCTGAAAGTAGGATAAAACATAATCCTACTTTTCTTTTCCTGCTTATCTTTTATGGAGCATTCCATTCTTGACTTTTATTTTCATATGTTTATATATTTTTTTAAAGATTTTATTTATTTGACAGAAACAGAGAGAGATAGCAAGAGAGCACAAGCAGGGTGAGCAGCAGGCAGATGGAGAGGGAGAAGCAGGCCACCCGCTGACTGGGATCATGACCTGAGCCAAAGGCAGGTGCTTAACTGGCTGAGCCACCCAGGAGCCCTTCATGAGCTTATATTAAGCTATATTTAGTTTTAGTGTTTAAGTCACTTAAAGCCAGTTGTTACTATGATGGAGATTAATATACACAAAAAAATTAAATGAGTTCTAAATATATCTCAAATTTTTTAAAAAATTCACTGACTCATATATAAAAAGTAGGCTAATTATAAATATTATAGGTGAAAAAGAAACATAAATGACTTGCTTAAATATTTTAACTTTGAAAACAACTAAGAATGAAAAGACCTTTAAGGAATTCCTTTAAAGTTTACCTGTGTTCTTTAAAAATGATGTCATTTGTTACTGTTCATGTGGTCTTGAATCAAATCATATGGGGTCATGATTATGGGTTCAGTTTTCTAATTGAATTTTCCTTCATAGAAACTCTTAAGCTGTTCTGTAGCTGCAGGCTGCATATCAGGACATGATGCCAGCCAGCAGTAATCTGACAGGGAGCGGGAAGACTACAGGAAGTTACCACTGCTAGACCAGGATCCATGCACATGTTCTATGGACAGAAACAAGTGCCATGAAGACAGAGCACGATTCTCAAGTTGTTTCCTAACTGATCTGTGTTCAGAAACTTTTAACAATCTGGGTACTACGAAGGGACATTAAAGGATGTTTTAGGATAAAACATCCTCAAAATAACTTACACAAGGATGTACATATGGGAAGATATGACACAGATGCATATAACATTGATAATTCATTTACAGAACCAAATTCTTTAAAAATACAACATTTTAAAAACGGGTGGTACTGTATTGGTTTGGACCAAAACACCAGACAGAAAACTCTGATATGAAGATATCCAAGTAAGTCAGTATCTGTAGACTGCCTAATAACACCATGGAAAAAAGTATCCTGCATAATAAAAACCTGAAAGGGAGCTGCTTTAACTACACTGCCAGTAATATGCCAAGGGTGAATTTTATTTTTATTTATTTATTTAAAGATTTTATTTATTTATTTGAGAGAGAGAGATAGTACATGTGAGAGAGCACAAGTGAGAGCATGAACTGGGGGAGGCAGGAGGGTGGGTGGGGTGTTGGGCAGAGGGAGAAGCAGATTTCCCACTGAGCAGAGGGAGCCCTACATGGGATCATGACCTGAGCAGAAGGCAGAAGCTTAACTGACTGAGCCACCCAGGCACCCTGCCAAGGGCAATTTTTAAATGATTAAAATATTGAATGATTTTTTAAGAAATGTCTATATAAAATCAAATAAATCACTGGTAAATGCATAGCTGTTAATTCTGATGTTTAAATCTAAGGGTAATCACACATATGATACATACTTTCCATATCAACCCTGCCTTAAACATCTCAAGACACACACACACACACACACACACACACACACACACACACCCCTATTTTGCAAGCTTAATCTCAACCTTTAAATAAATTTTAATTTTTCCAAACCTCTAAGATTAGTATAGTTTATTTCATTTCCTAAGAATAATAAATATCATTGGACGCCTATCCCTAAGAAGTATGAAGAAATTCTTGCAAATAGGTAAATTTATAAAGGTAATTTCTCCCAAGATATCAAAGGATGTTTTTTGAAATGAAGTATAAAATACCTAAAACATTAAATTTTTTTTGCTAATGGATATCAGAAATCAAGTGATAGTTCCTTAATATTTAAGAAGGAGTTATGAATTTAAAGGCAAATGAGTATCTCAATATCCTAGATAATGGTACTGTGATTATGTTTAAGTAGAGTATGTGTCTTTCAGAGGTATACACTGAAGTAAATACAGATGAAATGGTATGACAGGATTTACTTCAAAACGATCTGGGAGAGAGAGAAGAGATAGAATGAACAAGACTGGCCACAGCTAATAATTGTGGAAGCTGGGTGATGGGCACATGAGGGATTCCCATACTAACCACTCTACTCCTCAAGTCTGAAATGTTTAAAAGAAAAAATAAAGTTTGTGTATAGTGTTCTTCCATGTTGTAATAAGTACAGGCAAAAGAACTAATATACATATTCTTAAAATTTATCTTAAGCTTTATACAGCTATCAATCATGAGACAAATACAGACTTATTTTACAGATATCTGAAAGTCTAATTAGAATTACCACAAGAAACTGCATTTTTTTTTTTTTAAAGATTTATTTATTTAGAGGCGCCTGGGTGGCTCAGTCAGTTAAGCATCTGCCTTCGGTTCAGGTCATGATCCCAAGGTCCTGGGATTGAGCCCTGCAATCACAGTGAGGCTCTCTGCTAAGCAGGCAGCCTACTTCTCACTCTGCCCCTCCCTGCTCATGCTCTCAAGCTCTCTCTCTTGCTGTCTCAAATAAGTAAATAAAATCTTGAAAAAAAGAATAAAAGATTTATTTTGAGAGAGGGAGAGAGAGAGAGCACATGAGCTGGGGGAAGGGCAGAGGGAGAGAGAAAAATCTTAGGAGGCTCCCTGCTGAGTGTGGAGCCTGACAGAAGGCTCCATCCCAGGACCCTGAGATCAGTACCTGGGCTGAAACCGAGAGTCAGACACTCAACTGACAGAGCCACCCCAGTGCCCCCAGAAACCACATTTCTAAAATGAACACTACACCGAATACCCCAATTTGGTGACTGGTTTCACTGAATAAGATTAAAATTTCAACTCTTACTTACTGAATTCAAAAGAACTTATTTAATTTGTACTATCTATTATACATAGTACATACCTGTGGACTGTGAAGATCTGTGGTCAGCATGATAATTGAATAAGCCAAAACATAAGCAGTATCCGCACTAGCAAAAAGGGTTTGTCTGGAAAAATAAATGTATCATATTATAAACATATATTTTTTACAGCTGCATTTAAATAAATCATCTCAAACCCCCATAATTTTCTCTTTCAGGATTTATGTTCTAGCTCGTACTACAGTGTTTTTATGGAATTGTCTTATCACTTCTAGATCAGACAATCTAAATTCTCTGGGTGTAAGATGACGAATCTTCTCATGTTCCCTAGCACAGTGTCTTGGATATAGCTGGCAGCCAATAAATACTTGAATTTGAATCTTGTTTACCCTTGGTTGCATTCAAGGTATCTTGCAGCAAATTTTTCCATCAATCGATCAATTTTCTGAGCTTCCCCTGGAAGACGGAATCCTTCCAGAAACATACGAAGGGCTGAAACGAAGTCCTTTCCTGAAAAGTCATGTTGGTCCACATATGCATACATAACTTCTTTGTTAAATTTATCATTATCTCCCAGGAACTCACCCACTTGAGTCTAAAGAACAAAAGATTAAAAACTGATATCCTAACGAAATGTTACATTTGCCACAGAGACACTTAAAGAGCAGAAAAATCTGTAAGATTCACGGGTTTTGACTACAGGGCTAACTATTTCAAAAGTGAAACTAAAAGTTAAACCCACTAACTGTGTTTATTAAAAAAAAAAAAAAGATATTCTTTTGAGTTTAGGAAATTAAAAAGCAAAATTAAGAATACCTAGGTTATTCTTTAAGTTTTCCTGACATACTTAGGAGGGCACTTTTAAAGGGGAAAAAGTCTGTATCATTATTAAAAAGAAATTTTATAGAGAAGGTTAGAATAAACAAAAATGGTATTCTTACAGAGTCTAATCTTTCCTCTTGATGTAAGAATTGGGCAATATCTTCAGGTGTAGTGCCAAGCATCCCTTGTTCTTGGAGGTACTGTATTCCTCTCTTTGGTTTCTTATTAAATCTAGACGATGTTAAAGTTAATAGAAACATTAGAAACAGAAAACCTTTTGAAAAGAACATCTTAAACTATGGTAAATTAATTTTCTAATACCACTTAGAAAATAGTTTAATATAATCAATGCATGAATATAAAACTTATTACATTATGCAAAATTTTTTTTCTTAGAAAAGACTCTGAAGCAAAATGCCACCTTTATCAGTAATACGGACCATTTCAGACTATCTGAGATAATGTCATGTTGTAGATAAGCTGTAAGGATATACACACTAAATATCTCATGCTTTTAATATTTATATTCTCCTTAATACTCAAATAATCTTAGTTCATTCCATATACAGCACTGATTAATTCTAAGTTTCCTGCTTTTAAAGTAAAAGAATTCTGGTGACTGTCTTAACAACAGTTTGACAGCATTATTTCCTTTATTAAAAAAATCCCTAGATACCCAATGTTTTCAAAGTGAAGTCCAAACTGACTAGATAGATATACAAAATCCTTCTTAATACAGCTCTAGTTTATCTTATCCCCTCTCACCCATCCCCTCCCACATATCCTATTCTCATTCCCTAAGCAGAATGCATTTCTGCAATCTATTTCCTCTACATGTCCTTTACTTGCTCCAATCACTGTGGAACTCTCCTTCACGCTTACAGATCCAGTTCAAAGGTCACCTCCTTGTTTCCAAATCATTTACTTTCTACTTTTATTATACCACTAATTACTTTGGTCCCTCATCACCTGTCACCTGGGTAACAGTACTTAAATGGTCTTGCTATTTTTTGTTTTGCTCATTCTAAACCATCCTTCCAGCTACTGGCGAAGTCACTGTCCCAAAAGAGAAATACGATGCTGCTCCTCGTCTAAAATCCTTCAAAAGTAGTATGACAAAGTCAAGAAGACAAGATAAAACAAGTTGCTGTGGCTGATGTCAAAGAGGTTACAGCCTATGTTCTCCTCTATGATTTTGATGGATTCCTGTCTTACATCGAGGTCTTTCATCCATTCGGAGTTTATCTTCGTGTATGGTGTGAGAGAGTGGTCAAGTTTCATTCTTTTGCATGTAGCTGTCCAATTTTCCCAGCACCATTTATTGAAGAGACTGTGTTTTTTCCACTGGACAGTTTTTCCTGCTTTGTCGAAGATGAGTTGACCATAATGCTGAGGGTCCCTTTCTGGATTCTCTATTCTGTTCCATTGGTCTATGTGTCTGTTTTTGTGCCAGTACCATGCTGTCTTTGTGATCACAGCTTTGCAGTACAGCTTGAAATCAGGCAATGTAATGCCCCCAGCTTTGTTTTTCCTTTTTAACATTTCCTTGGCGATTCGGGGCCCTTTCTGGTTCCACACAAATTTAAGGGCTGTTTTTTCCAGCTCTTTGAAAAATGTCATTGGTATTTTGATCAGGATGGTGATGAAAGTGTAGATTGCTCTGGGTAGCATAGACATTTTAACTATGTTTATTCTTCTGATCCTTTAGCTCTGGGAAACAAACTGAGGGCTTCAGAGGGGAGGGGGATGAGGGATTGGGATAGGCCGGTGATGGGTATTAAGGATGGCACATATTGCATGGAGCACTAGTTGTTATACGCAAACAATGAATCATGGAACACTACATCAAAAAACTAATGGTGTACTGTATGGTGACTAACATAACGTAATAAAAAAAAAAAAAGACGACAAGATAAAAACTTGTTTACATGGAGAATAAGGCCTTCTTGAATCTGGATCCAACTCAATGCTCTCATTTCATCTCCTGCGACTGCCCCCTGACCCTGCCTCTGCCATGCTGATCAATAGTCCTCAAACGTTCCTCCCCACTGTGCTGCTGCACAAGTCATTCTCTTTGTCTGAAATGTCCTTACCTGCCCTGTCCTAATGATTTCTGTCAAGTCCTAATTCATACCATAAATTAAAATCAAACATTTTTCACTGAGATAAGCACAATCTCTGCTCTCTAGAAGCTCTCTCCCTAATAAAAAAAATGATTTTTAAAAATTATAATAGTAAAAATGCAATAACTAATATATTGACAAGGTCAGATAACACAGAAGAGGAAGTAACTAACAGAAATGGTTGTGATTTATTTCCTGGGGAAGGTGACTGTGACAATGAGCTTTGAAGGACTACATACTTTGTAAAAAGAAAAAAACCTCTATCTCAGAAAGGAAGGGGTCATACTAACACATGGCAGCACAAAACAGCATGACATTGTAGCAAACAACTCTGCATTGTTGGAAGGATGAAGTGAGCTAAAGAAGCGGCAGGTGATGAAGCTTAGAGTCCAGCAGACCTACATCACGAAGGGTATTATATCCTATTACAAGAAGCTGTGACTTTATTCTTTAAAAGCAAAAGGGGTCGGGGTGCCTGGGTGGTGCAGTTGTTAAGCGTCTGCCTTCGGCTCAGGGCGTGATCCCGGCGTTCTGGGATCGAGCCCCACATCAGGCTCCTCCGCTAGGAGCCTGCTTCTTCCTCTCCCACTCCCCCTGCTTGTGTTCCCTCTTTCGCTGGCTGTCTCTGTCAAATAAACAAATAATAATCTTAAAAAAATAAATAAAAAATAAATAATAAATAAATAAATAAAAGCAAAAGCCAGGGAGAAACAGAAGCTGACTTTCATCACTCTAGCTAAGTGTGAGAAAAGATTACAGAATAAATAAGATCAAAGAAAGGTAGGCCACTTAAAAGATTACATGAGTCAAGGCAAGAAATGGTACTGGTTTGACTTGCGAGGACAACTGTAGGAAATGGAGAGAAGAGAGAAATAGCATAGATATTTAGCAAGTACAATCAACAGGATTTAGTGACAGATTAGATCCAAGGGGAAAATCTAAGTAACACGCAGGATTCGAGCTTATAAATTTGGTAGCATGCTGGGGTTACTAGTCTAAATAAGAAATACAGAAACAGTAGTTTTCTATTTGTCTTTTGTTTTTGGTTAAGAGTATTAGGGAGTTGATTATGGGGAGAATGGAAACTGATAAATCTGATTATGGACATACTGAGTGTGAGAACCTAAGCAATATCCAACAGAGATGTCCAATGGTCAAGTACAGACAGTCTAGACATCAGTTGAGGTATTTATGTTAAAAGTAACACTTGGGAGTGGGGACATGCTAGCACATACATAGTAGCTGAAGTCATGAAAAAGAACATGATCACCTAGGAGAAATTACAAAGTAAGAAAAGAGCTGAGGGACAGAACTCTGGAAATGCTAAGCTGTATGCAGAAGATAAACAGCCCCTACGAAGACTGAGAAGGAACAAGACAGAGTGGTGCCACAGTCAGGAAAGACTGTAATGGGAGCACAGCAACATGAAAGCATTATCATGAAAGTATGAAGCAGAGATCAAGTCCACGGGCTGAAAAGAGGACTAGAGACTAAGGAGCCCTCCACTTTGAAGTCCTGTGACGACTTCAACTCACTCCCAAGTACTTCAAGTAGAGTTACTGTATCTTGGCAGCACTTTGTATATGATTATGGACAATACACGGTACTATTTTAGAAAAACATTTTTGCCCATATTTAGGTTCTATCTTAAATACAAGAACCAATGCTTTCATGGTTCTTGGCACACAGTCCCAAACACCAAATATGTTTGCTGAGTAACATCTGCTGAGAATTTCAATATGAATATCTGATTACACATACTAGACCTTGAGTCCCTCAGAAGCCATGGCTGTTTCATTCATAAAGTTTTCCTACAACCTTGCATAATGTCAGGAACAGATGGGACTTTGATAAATATTGACTGAAAAACTGGAATGAATGAACTATTAATGGCTATTTCCTGAGGCAATTTTGTGAGATTTTATAATTTTATGACAATAAACGTGCATACATTTTGTCATTTTTTTTTTTACTTATTAATAATAAAAAAATGGAACTTGAACATTCACCAAAAGGCACTGCTTAAGAGTCAGGGAGAAACGCTTTACAGTAGAAGTAGCAACCAAGTAAATATACAAGAGCATTTTTAACAGTTTATAGTAGCCAGATCCACGGAGAAATGTCAGCAACTTCATTTTTCCTTCTAGCTTCTCTTTGAAAGAGATGGGCAATTAGAGGAATGAAAGCAGCATGGTACTATTTGGATAGGAAATAGTCCAGGGGCAGACTGATGCCATACAGCATAGTGGGAAAACTGACTTTACAAGATCTGGGTCTGGTAGAGTAGCCAGGTTGGAAAAGGAGGTGATTACCTTATCAACATACAAAACTGAAATTGATAACAATGGATCAATAACAAGAGTAGCACATTTGCAACCCAACTGGAGAAAATATAAAACCTATAAAGGAGCAATGTTAGTTATTAGAAGTTTCATACTGTAAATTTTTTGACTTGTGATCTGCTTAGGAAATATAATGGGGGATTTTATAAGTGAGCTACTATGAACAATGCAAAACTACTCACATAATCTAAGCATAATCAACAGCATGTAAGATATGCTACAAAATTAATTTAATGTGAATTATAAGAGTCTCTTGGGCTAGACTGCAATAAACAAGGAGAGCTGAATAAGGAGCCACTAGAAGTCTTGGATGCAGGACACCTGTGCCTGGTTTTACTAAATGAAAGTGGTAATGAGAAGGGAACAGAAATATTCTGAAGATGCAGAGAAACCCAAGGCAAAGGTGGTTCAGTACTAGCAAAAGGATATTCAATAACATTTCTTCTCAAAACTGGACACTCACAAATCTATTCCTTGTTCTATTATTTCCTTTTGTTGTTTTAGGACTTCAAATTGTTCTGGATTATCAGTGCCAGACATCTGTGTACTGTAGCTGCCTATTCCTGATGATGATGTTGACTCCAGGGAATTTAAACTTCCGTATCTGTTTATTGTCTCAGGGTGTTTGATTTCGGTCGTCTCTTGCTCTAAGGGTTTTTCCTGACCTGTAAGTAGAAAGACTGACACAGTAAATTAATCTTTCAAATAAAAATATTTAAAGTTAAAAAAAAAAACTGTCAAGTAAGGCAAGATATTTCAGTGTTTCTTAGATAACTATGCGATACAAGCAAAATACTGAGTGCCATCACAGACAATATACTTTGATATTAAAACACACTGGAATTACAATGTTTATAATGTGCACCATTAAAAGTTCTTTTTGCAGTTGAAGTGCTAAGTATCCACTGGGTTTCTGCTCTCAGTTCATGCCTTATGAGAAATAATTTTCCCTCAAAAGACTCTTGACTAATGGAATACTAACAACGGTAGCCCTGTTGCTGTGAGTTTCTCTCCTAGTAAGGGTAAATGTCAAACACAGGTGAACAATTCAATCTTTTTAAAACATCTTGGCTTGGATCGGTTTCTTCTATAATTATCTTTTCACAAAGCTGCATAAATACGCTTCACTTTAACATACTATTTAAATATTTCTAGGAAAATTTAGAAAGAAAAAAGTCGGGATAACTAAGCTAGAAATTCATAATTTTAAAGCTAGTATTTAACTCATACAGAATACTTCCTTTATCAGCTAAAAGAATACAGAGGTCACAAAACTGGCCTAACGGCAACTAGAACTATCCTCTTCAAAATACCATTTACTTGAAATGACAAAGAATTATAACTCAAAATGTCACCTTACCAAGAGTTGTCTGAGAGTTGGGATTCACATACTGATCCTTACTCCATTCAACCATACACTTCAAAATTGACACTAAACATTCTAAACCTTTTTTCCTCAGGCTCAATTCCTACAAAATAATTCATAAAAAGAATAAAAACAAAAAGATCTTTTAAGAAAACACATAGCTCTTCCTTGACCAAGTTTAAATTTGAAAATGCTTTCAAAGTTCTTACCTGAACATTACTCATACCAAGTTCTTGACTGCCCCGTCCTTGAGCAATTTTTGATAGATCATTTACTAGTCTTTCAAATATATTTGCTGCATTTAAATCACAGTCATAGTTTACATAAATATCCACTACACTCTGAGCATCTGTAACAATATAACATACTACTTTTAACAAAAGGCATCAAGTATATGAGCATATTTTGGCCCTTTAAATATCTTTTTTTTTTAAGATTTTATTTATTTATTTGTCAGAGATAGCAAGCGAGCATAAACAGGGGGAGCGACAGGCAGAGGGAGAAGCAGGCTCCCCGCTGAGCAAGGAGCCCAATGCGGAGCTCGATCCCAGGACCCTGGGATTATGACCTGAGCTAAAGGCAGACACTTAACTGACTGAGCCACCCAGGGGGTCCCTTAAATATCTCTTAATAAGAAAAGATAATAAGGATAATTTCAAATACCTGCACAGATCCTTGTCAATGTCTGAATAACCATCCATTTGTGGTCAAATGAGCTAGTAGAAGTTTCCAAAATGTACAGGAAAATTTCTTTAAAGAACACCTGTGATTAGGGAAAAACTTCTGTTTAAAATTTTATTTGTAATTCATATATGTGATCACTTTTTAAATATCCCAAAGCTGTAGAGGAGAGATTAGGACCCAGCTCCTTTTGAGTTCCATCTCTGAATGTCAGGACTGAGCTAACTTGGGTGCGTGACTTAAACTAGCCCTTATAGTAAGTAGTACTGCATTTCACAATGTTTTGTTTGCTATCACACAGCCACTACAAAGGAAATCTGCAAAGTCCCCTGGGTAAGAATTTCGTGAACATATTTACAAAACCAATGTAACTCATACTTCATTTTTTTAAACCTCTAAAGATTATAAATTTATTCATCAGTTATGTTTTTCAGACATTATAATAGGTGCCTAATTTTCCTAGATTTAAATGTACCTAATGCTCTAATCCACATAATAAAAATCTCTTATACTATGATATTTTTGTAATTACTCACATAGTGGAAATCTCTACTACCTGAAAACAACAAACTATTTCTTACTATTCTTTACACCAAATGATGTCCAATAAAAAGGAGTTAATCAACCTAATTAAATAAATTACAATTTAAGAGCTAAGAAAGAATTTTTAGATTCAAATTTATTTTGGAAAAGGGACTGATTTAAGTAGGGATGACTGAAAAAGAAAACCAAAAGTCTCACATTAACATTAAGGGAGCTTATGTGCTCCGGAAATGCATACTGATAACATGAGGTGGCTAATGTCTTTCTTTCTCCTACTTGGGTGAGGTACCCTTGAAATGTGCTTTTCTTTCACAAAATTCAACACATTTCTATTACTTCCTTAATGTCAGCAGCATTTCCTACAAGAGCATAACTTTTTAAGAAGGTAGGGACCAGGTCTTTCTTGCTAACCACTATGTCCATACTGCATGGCATACAGCAGCCGTTCAATAAATATTTATGATCACAGTTCCTAAACATTGCCCCAAGGTACTCCTGGAGCCAACTCAGAGGGATGCCATGACAATTTCTGAGGGAAAATTCAGAAGAAATACATCTATTGAATACCTCACAAGACCGCTCAGTTTCAACATTAGATCACACTACATTCCTTTCAGTGACATCATTATTTTCGCAAACCTGAGTTTTAGTGATTGCTATGACAAAGGGCAGGGACTGCATGAAAGTCAATGAAGAATAGGAAATAAGGGTGGCAGTGTCCAAGTGGATTCCAAGGTCTGAGGAGTTGGGCAGTGTCCAACAGGCACATACATTTCGGCAGTCAAGTAACTATGACTTAAGAATGAAGTAAAAACATCATTTTAAAAAAATTATCAGTATTTCTTTTTTCAAATGGAGACTACATTGTTAAGACAAATATCTGTTAAGCTGTTTGGACCTAACTACTTAATAAATGGAATTGTTAGGTACTTTTAGCACAAGTACACTGTGAAAAGAAAGTATGCTGCCTTGCGGAGACAAGCAGGAGGCAATGGACATGACACCTGCTGAGGCCAGAGAGCATGGGCGGTCGCAGTGCTCTCCTGCCCCCTAGCTGAGGCTGGTGAGCACAAGTGGCTGTGGCATTCTCCTGCACCCAGCCTAAAGCCAGTGGACACACAGACGAGGCACTCTGCCACAGCACTGCTGAAACTCACGGGTACTGCCTTTCTGAAGTCTGAAGCCAGCTGCCTTACTACAGCCAGTAAGCGTGTGCAATCCACAGAGGACATACCACTTGATTGCCTAGCCCTGGTGGCCAAGAGAGCTGACATTCAGAGCAACATGGGGCTGTAACAATCAGAAAGACTGTTCTTGGCACACCACCATCCATAGGACATTGCACAGACAGCCGACTGAAACACAACATGTCTTCCTGTAAAAAAGGTCTATCTACTTAGCCTGTAGCTTCAGCCTGAGGAACAGGCTTCAGGTCTCCCTCACATCTAGAGGTGAAAAAGGTGCTCCCCAGGAGTGCAAGCAGGGAGAAACTACGTTTTGTGCCTCCCCTGGCCTTGCTACAATTTGACAAGGCCTCCCAGAAAGGAGCTTATGCACTTCTCTGGAGTCAGGGTTTTTGCCATGGTCACAGAGGGGACATCTCCAGGTCTCCCGTCTGGAGAACAGGACTGTATATATTTGCATATTTAAAAGTTGCTGCCTGAGGGAGCGGCTTCCAAACTGCCTGAAACTAGGTGCTGAATGAGATTCCTCCCTATGGCTCACTGACAGGATGTGGCACGTCCTCAGCAATAGGTGCATATCACGAATCAGTGAGGTGGTGGAGATAATCACAAAGGCTCCAGGGACAACCAAGAGCTAGGGCAAGGCTGAATGAGAAAGATCATCACCAGCACAAGGCCACTCCCTCAAGACAGAGAGATAGCTGTCTCACCCGATACACAGAAACACAGAGTCAAGCTAAATGAGGAAATATATTTCAAACAAACAAACAAAAAAAAACCAAGACAAAACTTCAGAAAAAGACCTTAATGATATGGAGATAGATGATCTACAGGATAAAGAATTCAAAGTAAGGGTCATAAGGATGCTTACGGAATGTGGAATGGATGAGAACTTCAAAAAGAAAATGAAATAGCAAACAAGTCACAGAGCTGAGGAATACAATAAATGAAATGAAAAATACACTTGTGGGGTTCAAGAGCAGACTGAACCAAATAGGTAAGGACCAGCGATCTACAAATCAGGGCAGTAGAACCCCCCAAATAGAGCAGCAAAAAGAAAAAAGAATTTAAAAAAAAAAAAGAAGATCACTTAAGGGACAACATCAAGTGGAAGAACATCCTCATTATAGTGGTCCCAAAAGGAGAAGAGCGAGAGAAAGGGTCAGAAGACTTATCTGAAGAATTAATGGCTAGAAACTTCCCTGAGGGAAGGACACAGACATTTAGGTCCAGGAAGCCCAAAGAGTTACAAATGAAATGAATTCAGAGAGGTCCACACCAAGCACATTATAATTAAAAGTCAAAAGTTAAAGATACAGAGAAAATCTTAAAAGCAGCAAGAGAAAAACAACTAGCTGTGTACAAGGAAAAACCCATATGGCTATCAATAGATATCTGAGCAGAAACTGTGTGGGCAGAAGGGAGTGACATGAGATATTCAAAGAGCTGAAAGGAAAAAACTTTTTTTTTTTAAGATTTTATTTTATTTATGTGACAGAGACAGCCAGCAAGAGAGGGAACACAAGCAGGGGGAGTGGGAGAGAAGAAGCAGGCTCCCAGTGGAGGAGCCTGATGTGGGGCTCGATCCCATAACGCCGGAATCACGCCCTGAGCCGAAGGCAGACACTCAACGACTGTGCCACCCAGGCGCCCCTGAAAGGAAAAAACTTCTTTTTTTTTTTTTTTAAAGATTTTATTTTTATTTATTCGACAGAGATAGAGACAGCCAGCGAGAGAGGGAACACAAGCAGGGGGAGTGGGAGAGGAAGAAGCAGGCTCATAGCAGAGGAGCCTGATGTGGGGCTTGATCCCACAACGCCGGGATCACGCCCTGAGCCGAAGGCAGATGCTCAACCACTGTGCCACCCAGGCGCCCCTGAAAGGAAAAAACTTCTAACCAATAATACTCTAACCTGCAAGGTAATCATTCAGATTTCAAGGAGAGAGAGTTTTCCAAACAAAACCAAAGGAGTGCATTATAATTAAACTGTCTTTATAAGTAATATTAACAAGACTTCTTTCAGCTGAAAAGAAATGGCACTAATAAACAAGAAAACACAGAAAAGTAAAAATCTCACTAGAAAAGGCACATTATAGTACAGGTAGTAAATTAACCACTTACAAAGCTACTAATAAAGTTAAAAAAAGAGAAGTAGTAAAATTAAGTAAAACTATAACAATTAGTTAAAGGTTACATAAAATAAATTGATGTAAAAAGCGACATCAAAAACATAAAATGCGGGAGGGAGTAAAAATGCAGTTTGGGAGTGTGTTCAAATTTAAGTTGTGACCAACTTAAACTGATATATACACAGGAGGATATATGTGAACCTCACAATATCCACAAATCAAAAACTTATAGTAAATATACAAAACAAAATGAGAAAGGAATCTAACCATAATACCAAAAACAAGTCATCAAACCACAAAGGAAGAGAAAAAAGAGAAAGGAACAGGTCAGAAAAAAACTAACAAAATGGCAGTTAAGTATTTACCTATCAATAATTACTTCAAATGTAAACGGACTAAATGCCCCAATCAAAAGATATACAATGGCTGAGTAGATGAAAAAACAGGATACATCTATATACTTCCTACATGAAACTCTTTCAGAAGTAAGGACACAAAAAGACTTCAAAGTGAAGGAATGGAAAAGATACTCTATGCAAAGGGAAATGAAAAGAAAGCTGGTGATCTATACTCATCAGACAAAAAAGACTAAAACAAAGACAGTAATAAAAGACAAAGAAGGGCAGTAAATAACTATAAAGGGTTCAATCCAGCAAAAAAATAGAATACTTATATACGCACCATTCATAAAAGCACTGAAATATATAAGGCAAATAGCAACAGACCTAATGGGAGAAACTTACAGCAGTTCAGTAAGAAATTTCAATCCCCCACTTACATCAATGGATAGATCATCCAGAGAGAATATCAGTAAGGAAACACTGGTCTTAAACAACACATTATACCAGATGGATTAACAGATGTACAGGTGAACCTTAAAAAACATGGGTTTTAACTATGCAGACCCACTTACATGTGGATTTTTTTTTCCTTCATGTTTTTATTTAAATTTCAGTTAGCTAACATACAGTGTAACATTAGTTTCAGGTATAGAATTTAGTGATCTATCTCTTACCTACAACATCCAGTGCTCATCACTACTAGTGATTTCCTTAACCCATCACCCATTTAACCCATCCCCCTGCCTACCTCCCCTCCAGTAACCCTGTTTGTTTTCTGTAGTTTGTTCCTGGTTTGCCTCTCTTTTCTTTCTCATACGTTCATGTTTTCTTTTTTTTCCCCCCATAATATTTTTATTATATTATGTTATTCACCATACAGTACATCCCTGGTTTTTGACGTAAAGTTCGATGATTCATTAGTTGCGTATATCACCCACTACACCATGCAATACGTGCCCTCCTTACTACCCATCACCAGCCTATCCCATTCCCCCACCCCCTCCCCTTTGAAGCTCTCAGTTTGTTTTTCAGAGTCCATAGTCTCTTTTGTTTCTTAAATTCCACATATGAGTGAAATCATAGGGTATTTTTCTTTCTCTGACTTATTCTGCTTAGTACACTACTCTCTAGCTTCATCCTATGTGGATTTCTTTTGATAAACACAGTACAGTACTGTAAAGACATTTTCTCTTCCTTACGATTTTCTTAATGTTTTTTCTCTAGCTTACTTTATTTTAACACAGTGTATCATATACAACATACAAAATATATGTTAATCGACTGTTATCAGTAAAGGCTTCCAGTCAACAGTAGGCTACTGTTAAGTTCTGGGGGAGTCAGATAGTTAACACGGATTTTCAACTATGCAGGAGGTCATGTCCCTAACCCTGTATCATGCAAGCATTAAAGGTATACAGAACTCAAAAACTGAATATACGTCCTTCTTAAATGCACATGGAACACTTTCCAGGACAGATCACATTTTAGATCACAAAACAAGTTTCAATAAATTCAAGAAGACTGAGATCATATCAAACACCTTTTTCAACCACAATGGTTTAAAATTAGAAATTACAAGAAGGGGGGCACCTGGGTGGTGCAGTCGTTAAGCGTCTGCCTTCAGCTCAGGGCGTGATCCTAGCATTACGGGATCAAGCCCCACATCAGGCTCCTCCACTGGGAGCCTACTTCTTCCTCTCCCACTCCCCCTGCTTGTGTTCCTTCTCTCACTGGCTGTCTCTGTCTAATAAATAAATAAATTAATTAATTAAAAAAAGAAATTACAAGAAGAAAAACTGAAAACCTACAAATAAGTGGAGATGAAACAACACGCTACTGAACAACTGAATCATAGGAGAAATCAAAAACTAACTTGAGATAAATGAAAACAAACACAACATACCAAAATCTATAGGATGCAGCAAAAGCGATCCTAAGAGGGGAATCATTGCAATACAAGCCTACTCCAAGAAACAAGAGATATCTCAAATGAACAACTTTACACCTAAAGGAATCCAAAAAAGAAGAATACACAGAACCCAAACTTAGGAAGGAAACAGTAAAGAATCAGAGTGGAAATAAATGAAAGAGAGACTAAAAAGACAATAGAAAAGATCAATAAACAAAGAGCTGATTCTCTGGAAAGATACACACATTGACAAACCCCTTCATGTAGACTCACCAAGAAAAAAGAGACAGGGCTCAAATAAATAAAATCAGAAATGAAACAGGAGGTTACAACTGATTCCACAGATATATAAAGGACCACAAAAGACTACTATGAACAATTATATACCAACAAATGGGACAACCTAGAAGAAATTGATGAATTCCTAGAAACATACAATCTTCCAAAAATGAATCAGGAAGAAATAGAAAATCTGAATAGACCAATTACTAGTAAGGAGATTAAATTATTAATCAGTCTCTTCAATTACTGGTAGGGCAAACTGGACAGCTACATGTGAAATGATGACACTGAACCACTATCTTATACCACGTACAAAAATTAACTCAAAATGGATTAAAGACTTTAATGTAAGACCTTTAACCATAAAACTCCTAGAAAAAAACATAGGTGGTAAGCTTGTTGACATTAGTCTTAGTGATGTCTTTTTGGATCTGATTCCCAAGGCAAGGGAAACAAAAGCATAAGTAAACAAATGGGACGACATCAAACTAAACAGCTTCTACACAGCAAAGGAACCATTAATGAAATGAAAAGGCAACCTACTAAATAGAGACATCTGCAAATCATGTATTTTTTTTTAAAGAATCGCATATTCTTTTTTTTTTTTAAAGATTTTATTTATTTATTCGACAGAGATAGAGACAGCCAGTGAGAGAGGGAACACAAGCAGGGGGAATGGGAAAGGAAGAAGCAGGCTCATAGCAGTGGAGCCTGATGTGGGGCTCGATCCCGTAATGCCGGGATCATGCCCTGAGCCAAAGGCAGACGCTTAACCGCTGTGCCACCCAGGCGCCCCGCAAATCACGTATTTAACAAGGGATTAATATCTAAAATATATAAAGACTTATACAATTGCAAAAACAACAACAAAAAAAACAATCAACTAAAAAATAGGCAGAGGATATGAATAGACATTTTCCAAAGGAGACAAAGATGGCCAACAGGCACACGAAAAGGTGATCAGCATCACTAATCATCAAGGAAGTGCAAATCAAAGCCACAATGAGATATCACCTTACACTTGTGAGGATGGCTATTATCAAAAAGATAAGAAATAACAAGTGTTGAGGAGACTACTGAAAAAAGGGCTCTTGTGCACTACTGGTGGGGATGTAAACTGGTACAGCCACTATGGAAAATTGTATGGAGGTTCTTCAAAAAATTAAAAATAGAGCTACTATATAATCCAGTAGTTCCACTAATGGGTATCTATACAATGAAATGAAAACACTAATTTGAAAAGATACATGATGCTTATGTTTACTGCAGCATTATCTACAACAGACAAGATATGCAAATAATCTCAGTGCCCATGAATGGATAAAGAAGATATGATATAGATGTACAATGGAACACTACTCAGCCACAGAAAAGAAATTAAATCTTGTCATCTGCAACAACATGGATGAACCCTGCAGATATTATGCTAAGTGAAATAAGGCAGAGAAAGACAAATACTGCCGTGATTTCACTTCCATTTGGAGTCCAAAAAAACAAAAACAAAAGAAACAAAGCTCCGACTCATAGATACAGAAAACAGGCTTGTGGCTGACAGAGGGGTGAGGATGTGGAGGTTCTAATAGGATGCAAGTTATGAAAGAAGTCAGGGACGTGATACACAGCATGGGGAATATAGTTACTAATCTTGTATTAACTTTTTAAGATAACAGATGGTAACTAGATTTATTGTAGTGACCATCCTGTCATGTACACAAATGCTGAGTCCCTATGTTGTACACCTGACACTAATATAATACTGTTAACATAAGTTCTACTAAATAAACAAATAAATAAAAAAGAAAAGTTTAGAACTCTCCAAATTGTGGACTAAATAAAACCCCTAGACTTGGAGAGAGAGGAAAATAAAAACTTCAGCTACTCTCTGTGAGTTATCAAATTGTACTAGCAAGCAACAGCCTACAATTGTAATTTAAGACATCATGCCCATCAACAGGGGCTCTAAAAAAACCCCAAACTTTTTAAAGATTTATAGAGCACCTAAATTGTAATGTGTGTAAAATAACAGTAAGATCATAAACACTTTGTCTCAAAAATTTTCTTGAAAAGTTGTGCATTAACTATTTTCTGATACAGACATGTAAGTTAATGTCTGTGGAAAAATCACATTATTGAAACTCTGAAGTAAATATTCTCATATTCGCTGAAATGAACATTCATGTAATAACAATCTCAACATTGCTTTGCAAATTTAGGTTTTCATATGTCGGCTTTGTTTTCTCCGACTAGAACACAGCTTATCTTGCATTTGAATATGGGTAGTATTTCAAAAGCAATCTACACTTGTCTTGTTTGATCTTCAATCTCTCCATAAGGGACAACGGAGAATGAAATAAACCTGATCCCTTTAAATGTACAGAATACTACAATAATTTTGTAATGAGAATCTACCGTCTGAGGACAAAGGAAATTTCTTAACAGTATTTCCTTTTAAATGTGTGCTTCCAAAAGTTTTGTACATCAAATTTAATCTACAAAAACAGTAATCCCAATTTAAATGATTTTTGTTGATACCTGGATCCCTAATAAATTCACAGTCTACTAAACAGTAATTAAAGAAGTTGAGTCTCAGTGTTCAGAAATCTCTAAGTAAATGAATGTAGTCTTCTAAAATTATCTAATGGCAATTTAAATGCTTCATCATCACAAGAAAGATTTTTGGGTTAGTAAGGAAGCGAAAGTTCCAAAAGTTTTTTTTTTAAATCCCTTTTAATTGTAATTCCTGAAGATAATGGGAAAAAAAAACTATCAAAAAAAAAGCAACTGTTCCTAGTTAAATGCCTTCCATTATTTTGACAGGTATAAGGCAAACTAAAATTTGACAATATATATGTACCAGAAATCGTTTCCTGTTCAAAATTTGTCCCCAATTTAAAAACCTTTCACTTAAAATACTAAGGCCTTATTCTGCCTTGTTCCCATAATGCTCCATGTGAATTTTAATAGATATTTAATAAAACATTAGTAATAAAGTATAAAATGATTGTTCCACCTACTTCAAATCTCTGGGAAATGATAAAACATAATAAATAAAATATGATAAAAATATAATCCTTCTTAGTAGTCTCTTTAAAGTGCCCAAAACGTAGATGGCTTAAAACCACGTAGATAACATATATATTTAGAGCTTTCTTTTAAGATAACCAAATTCACCATTATATACCGTATAAACAGCGGCAAAATTTTAAGGACTGAATTACCTCAAGACATCTAGAATCATTCATTCAACCAGTATAAATTCCTGAAGGCAGGGGCCGTGTCTTAATTTGATTTTGTATTCTTAGTGCTCACCCAGGGCTTAGTACTTCATAAGCACATGCTAGTTGAATGAGTAAATGAAAAAAAAAGCAGCACAGTTGACCCCTGAACAATGTGAGGGTTTGGGGCACTGATCCCTGCACAGCTGCAAATCCACATATAACTTTGGCTCTCCAAAAACTTAACTACTAATAGCCTACTGCTGACTACAAGCTTACTGACAACATGAACATTCAACTAACATATTTTGTACATTACAGGTATTATATGCTATATTCTTATAATCAAGTAACGAGAGAAAAGAAAACAAAAGAAAACCGTAAGGAAAAGAAAATACACTTATAGTACTGTACCTACACTTACTGAAAAAAATCCACATTTAAGTGGGCCTACTCAGTTCAAAGCAGTATTGTTCAAGGATCAACTGTACGTGACAATTCACAGATATTATTTCACATTCTGAAAAATTTTCTAGGGGATGAATAATCTGATTTAAAACATGAAACAAATGAAATAACCAACAATGCAGAACATACCTCAATTTGCATCTTCAGATGCGTCTTGAAGTTTGACAACAAAGTGAGAAATATGGAAAGAGAAAGCTCAAAAACCTCTGGAACAGATGAGACTCCATTTTTTGAGAGTGCAACACATAGATACTGCTTAATAGCATTAATAAACATCTCATTTGTCCTGAAAACAGGTCCTGCATTCTGCAGAATGGATAGAAGTAACTGCAATGAAAGAATCTTGGATCGTAACTCATGAGACCTAAAATGTAAAAAAGAAGGCACAGTATATGGACATATTTAGCATTATGGTAATAAAACGTTGTTCCAAAGATATTTCCTGGTACCACAATTTTTCACAAACTTTTAAATGGAGAGGAACAGAAAACTCTACCATGAAAAGTACAGTACATGATTAAGCTTTGCCACTAATAATGGGTAGTTCCACTTATGTTGTCAAGTACCACATAATTTCACAAACTTTTTATATGGAAAAGCAATCATTCACACATATTTAAAATCAACCTACTGTTCCTTTGGACATGAAAAATAAAGATTTATCCCTTGTTCCTTTCTTTCACAAGCATATTTCACTTTTACAAATCATCATGAACTTCCCAGATTATGTGCCATATTTAGTATATAACAGTTCCATAGTATATAATGTTTAATAGCTTAGTATATATTGTACTTTTTTCCGAGGTATGCAACTCAAAGACCCTAAACAAAATTAAAAGTTTTGGTTGATGAACAAGTTATAGGACTATTTCAAACTTATTTTTTCAATAACCATTTAAAGTTCTTTTCTTTTTTGAAATATAGAGGCTTTTAGAATATTTGTCTCTTAACAGTTTACCCATTTATTCTAAATATTTTAATAATGAAAAGCAAAAAAAAAACCCCACCTTTTCAGCTTAAATTTTCACTTTTTTCCTGATCAATATATTATGCCATATTCTGATCAGTATCTAGCATTATAATTATCAGATTTCACACATACAATTTTTCTCCCATTAAAACAGGACTCTTAAGGCCAAAAGACCAAGAAGATTGGATCCCAGGCAACTTTCCAAATACAGAACACACTTACATGCTCTAGCAGCTAATTCTTCTTTTTTTTCCAAATACTGTTTCAGTCACATTCGCACCACAGATAATAAACTTAATTACTCCTGATTTCTACCTTAAAAATTTTATGGTTTTAAGGGCTGAGTATTTCAAGAACCTAAGAAACTCTACAAAGGAATACTTAATTTCATGTAAATGGGAATCACAAAAATATTACAATCTTTGAAATAAAACTGGAACCAATAATATCATCACTTGCTACTACATATCAACTTTCCAAGATGGCTTTGTGCAGCAAATACAGTATAACCAAAGAAATAAAAATAAAAAGCTTAAATCAAATTAGAAACAGTGAGAGCTTAGATTATGAAGAGCTACAGGAAAATAGGGCATGGGTTAACTATCTCCCCTTCACGTTGAAGCCTTCCAAGGCTTTTACATTACGACTACTTCCTACTCTAGCTAATTTATCATTTTTTCTGCTCAATTCCAGTAGTTGTTAAAACCTGCAGCTTACTGTTATCTAACACATAAATTTTTGTTATATGTTTTATTTTTGTATCCCCAGCTCTAACAAAATGCCTTGTACATAGTATGTGCTCAATATAACTCATCAATTTATTCATGCACCCATCTAAACATCTGTACGCACCTACTATCTATAAGGCATTAATTAATGAAGAAATGATCAAATGATTGTCTTATGACACAATGAAGTACACTTTTATAGGCAAAAGCAGCTACAAATTTCAGGCTTGCAGATTTTCACAGGGTAGTTTCAAATTAGGATTCAAGCTTAACGAACATTTCCTGCAATATCACCTTAGCAAGATCACAAAATATCAAGAGAAGCAAAGCAAAAAAGAAAATTATGTAACTACAAGTCATTAATTTTGGGAAAAGTATCATTCAACATAGGAAATCATATATTGTCTTTTGGAAAATGAACAGTTAGGAGGAGAGGAAAATTTGATTTCTTCTATATTCAATTCTAATGTTTAATGTCCCTGATGACCAAAATGGTCTTTTTTATGTTCAAACAAAATTTCCTAATATTTGGTTTAAGTCCACTGAGTAGGAGGATAATTAATTTACATTATTCCTCATAAGAATCCTTTGTAATATTAAAGATTGCAGCTCTCTAAAACTAGATTACTTTTTATATAGTGCTAAAGGAATGCCCCCTGCCATAGAGTACTCCTTAAAATCATGTATTTTCTTTTGTTTTCTTTACATTTTGGACACTTTAAAGAATTCTCCTTTTTCTGCTTGTAGTTTTTCAAGTCACAATTTTTTAACAGTTGATCTGGAAAAGTAAAGATCTGAGACTTTTTAAGGTCAATAATTTTAAATCATGGCAAAGACGGCCTTCAGCAAGAACACTAAATTCTTATTTCCTCCTTAAAGTAAGTTTTCCACAATTTGAAATGAGATGGTTATTCTTCCTGTCATAGTAAGAATAAGAAATTGAAAAAAGTTTGAATATATTCTTATACATAGGGTATAATCAACTTTATACTGCAATATAAACAACTTAATCCTTTTCCTGAAAAGAGTTTATATTTTCAAAATATAGAAAAATCAATGTTACATTTCTGATTCTCAGGATTTGGGCCTAAAGATATTTTAGAATTTTAGGTTTTAGGGCTTAAAAGACATTTCTCTTTGAATCAGTACAATGTGACAAAATAAAACTACAGAAAATAGAACAAATATGGTTTCCCAAAACTTACAAAGTTTTTCTTTTTCCCTCAAACTGTAATAAAGTTTTTATTGTAACAGTGTCTCTAGTCTTTCTTGTTAGGTGACATTTAGAAACCGAAATGCTCTAGAGTTTTTTAAAAATGAAGTAGTGTGCTTACATTTTCCCCCTATTTCAGTATCCGTTTCACAAAGCCACTCAGGCCGCCTTTAAGATTTCTTTCTACAGAAAGTTCTCCTAACATTGTCATGCTGTATTACATCATGCTGCAATATTAGGGAGGCACGGCTCTCTAAACAGTGCCCAAACTCAGTCTCAAGCAAGAATTAGTTACACTGACTCATATGAAATGAAAGATATTTGGTGATTTATGACTTACAAAAATGGCACTTTCCTACAGTTTAAACTAATATATTTGACAGGAATCAGACAAGTGACTCCTATCTCAAAGTACTTCCTGCTTCCCACAGAGAAACATATAACATTAGGGCATTTTTCAGACCTTAATGAATATGCAGTATCTTTCATTGTGAATTTAAAAATTTATTTCTCTTAGGTTTTATTACCTTTCAACTGGTAGCTTTCAGAAACATAGCATGAGGCTAAATGTAACAGGGCTACGTTAACTCCAAAGTTACTCATAATATGAAATAAGAATTCTTTCAATTGTTCAACCAGGCACAATTCTCTAATGCTGTTGGTATGCTTAGAAACAGTATTAAGGTATCTAGCAATTTTTGAACTCACTGTTTTTCAAATACATTTTTTAAAAAGCAAAATAACCCTAAAATATATTTTTGAGAGTTCTACGGAGCAAGAAGAACAAAAGAAAATCCAAAGACTATCTTATAGTCAATTAGTTTCAAGCTTAAAAAACTGTATTTGTCAAGCAGAATAGCTAATGACTTACTTTGGATCTGGTGGTCCATCTGACAGTGGTTTCATGGACAGTTTACACAATGACCTGAATACTAGAAAGGCATCCTTTTGTAAAATGTGGGAAAACTTAGCACCAGGTGAAGGTCCTGAAGAATTTCCAGATTCCTAAACAAGTTAACATACCATGTAAATAAAGATATTTGCCAATGTAAAATCATTTCAGCCTTCCGTATATTTTATTCAGTCCAGTAATTAATGGAGAGGGTTCTGTTGGAGGAGAAACCTGATGAGGAATTTGCCACACTGTTTCTCTTTAATCTGACATACCACCCTCCTCCACAGCAATAAATGAATACCTTAAAAAATAAATTTTTTTAATAAAGATTTTTATTTAACAGAAGCAGAGAGAGAGAGCACAAGCAGGGGGAGTGGCAAAGGGAGAGGGAGAAGCAGACTCCCCGCTGAGAAAACAGCCCAATGCAGGGCTCGATCCCAGGACCCAGGATCATGACCTGAGCTGAAGGCAGATGCTCAACTGACTGAACCACCCAGGCACCCCAAAAAATAAATTCTTTAAAAACATTCTCTCTTTTCTACCAAAAAACTCTTGAAATTTATCCAGTTCATATCATTACTAATGAAATCTAGACATCATACCCTGACAAGATATCTCATCCATTGCCTAAACCATGCTTTCCACTACCTGTCATGGGGTGTTTATGTTTTTGTCCTAGTTGGTGTTTTATCTACTCTGTGCAGAGAGACATAAAACAACAGAAATTGTCAAGGCAATGTTTAAAAGTTATTAACTGCTGAAGATCAACAAAGCCAAGAAAGCTGAATCTTATACATAGGGCAATGATTAGAGTAGGACTCTCTTATCTAAAATAAGAACGCACTGAATATAGGGTAGGGAGGATGAGGAGAATCTATCACTACCATACTATAGATTTCATTGTAGCCCTGAATGAAAGTAAGATGAAGTTCCCTAGATTTCTAAAAGTTCTTTCTCATTCAATGATACTAGAATTGTCCTACGAATATATGATAAAAATCCTCTTTTTAAATGCAATTTCAATAGGGGGAAGCATAGAGAAGATGAGAACATATATGAAACATCTTAGAGTTGGAAATTAAACTTCAATATATTTAGGGAATAAACTGCTTTGATTTATATCAATAAGAAAAACCCAAGTTTTTTCCCAGGTTATAATCAGCCAGCATTATCAACTAGATATATTCACCAGAAGGTGCTGGTAGCCTATAAATATATGAAGATGAACAGGTTACCCCTTGCCCCCCATTTATACCTGAGTATCATTGGAAGAAACAGACAATCTGTCATCAGGTAAAGACGGTGTATATGCAACAGAAATTGGTGTTCCTGGAATTCCATTTGCTTGAATATTTTCACTGTCGCTACCATCCTCTATCGTTCCAATGTTGCCATCTGCACTTGCATTTATAGTAGTCCTTTCTCCCATATCTAAAATGGTAAGAATAAAAAAACATGCAAATATATCTGACTTAACTGAAGTGTACTGAAAAAGCATAAAGAGTATTTATGGCAAAAAAGCAATGTGAGATAGTATGTATTGGCACCATTTAAAGGTTAGCATACTTAGTAGTAAGTATGCATTTGTAATACATCCAAATATAATCCTTAAGTAGCTCTAGCTAGGAAACACACTCAGCTGATGAAAGGCTAACTGGTATGTGCCAAAAGAGAAGCTTACTTTTGGTCTGTATTGCCAGTTACTAAACTTGGTTCTAATGAATGCTAATGCCTTAAGATGTTAACAGAGATTCTTCAAAAAAATATCCCATTATCAAGTAAGTTAGAAAAAGGCTGGGATATAGCTTTCTTTACTATAGCCTTTAATTTGCTCTCTAAAGGGAATATATAATATGCAATGTTTCCAAACTTTATTGTACTACGAGCCCCTCTTCCTTTTTTTAGAATATCTATCAATAGCTCTAATAATATATTCTTTAGAACATAGATACGGAAAAAGTGGCTACACCCCTGAATATTTTTCAGCATGTCATTCTGAGTAATCATACTTTAATTAATATGAACAGAAATAAATGACTTCTAGTAGACAGATAATGCAAATATTATCCAGTTTCATAACAATTCTAGGTATAATGTATGTTATTTTAAAAAAGAAATACATACATGTCTATGGCCATAACTCAGCCATCTGGCAGAAAATTGCTCATCTCATGCTACCAATTAAAAGAGAACTATAAGCAAAGGAAAAATCCTATACTATAAGGAACAGATTTTGGAATATGAAAGACCTCTGTCTTAATCATGTCTCCCCATTTAACTGGGTAACTTATTTCATCTTTCTTTGCCTCAGTTTCTTCATCAGCAACAAAGATACTGTTCGTGAGGAATCACCGAAGCACACATACCCTTACATATGCACAATACATAAAGAGCACAACTGATTCTCAATCAGTGGTAGCTATTATTTTGTCAATAACTGATAACATGCGCCCCATTTTTTACTGATTCAGTAATGAAAAGAGTATATCTGGTGTCCCAGCTCTGAAGCTGCTTTCTGCTCTCCAAATTAGAACACCCTGGATAGATTAAACTGGATGATTTCAAAGTATGTTTTACAATTAACAACTGGTACATGAAAAAGATATTCACTGATAAAATATATTTGGGAAACTCTGCATTACACAAAACAGTTTTCCTAGTGGACCTTTGGGAGCTTTAAAATGCTAATATTAGACATGCTTAATACTATTACAACTTTAAAAATACATACTATATGCATAATACATATGTATTTATGTGCTAAATACTGCTACAGCTTTTGAAAGACATATATTATTTACTATATAGATCTTACATATATAAAAATGTTTAATATGCAAAGAATTCTCTGGAAGAAGTCATAAAAAATTTAATAATGATTATCAGAAATTGATAATTATCCCTCAAGCACTTAATCCATTTTCTGTCAACACCCAAGTACATCTGCCCCCACTGCCCCTCCTCTAGTTTCCCTTAACAAACAAACAAATTACCTACTTAGCTAAGAAGTAGGTAAGTTAACATAGGCTACACTTTGGTCTTCTTTGTCTCACCAAAAAGTTCCTTGACATCAACAATAATCTTTCTCTTCCTCTCATTTCAGGGTAAAAAATATTCCTTTGTACTTCTAAAGTGAACTATTCATTCACCCTCAAACCCATCTCTTCTTGCATTCATTAGTATCTTTGCCACACTCAAGTTTTTTTTCCAACATTACATTTTCAATTTCATGTATAAGACTGAATCTTCTCCAATACTCAACAAACATACTCAAATCTTTTCACTGGAAAAAAAAAATCTTCCTTCAACTCTTGCTACACCTCTGCTACTGTCCATTTTTCTCCTTTTTTCCACATTTCTGAGAGGAATAATCAATATTCATTTATGAATCTTTCCTTCTTCCCTTCCTAGGAAATTCCTCAAAAGAACTGAAAACATTCTTCACTTTACTGCTTCCTACAAGGTTAACTTAAAATCTCCTCATTTTCTCATTGTAAAAAAGAGAATAGTAACAGCACCTAAAAATCCTAGTGTTTGGGGAGGATTAAGTGAATAAATCTAAGTAAACCACAGAAAATCATTTGGGATACACAAAAAGTACTTAATAGGTTTAGATATTATTTTCTATGTCTTCTCCTCTAATTCTTCCTCTGTCTCCTAAGTATAGGTGCAGACTTCTGTTTTCAAAGTGGTAAATTGAGTCCACTAAAAATTAACTGCTCCTTTGATGAATCCCATTGAAATTGCTACGAAAAATATAAACAAGAGACAAATGTAATGTTTTTAACATTATTGCTATATTTCAGCAATAAGTTTGATAATTACTGGTCTGGTATTTTTCACTGGTATGAAAAAATTCAAGTTAATCCTGACTAAAAAACAAAAGTGAAATCACACCCAGGTATACACACGCCATACACTTAATTTGATTGAGTATCCTCCAAAAAACAACAGCAATTATCAAACTTTCTGGTGAAATATAGCAGTATTGTTAAAAACAATGAGGTTCCTTTCTATCATTAACATTAATATTTTCTGGAGATTCAAACCAATGTTCTAGAACAGAAATGAAAGAACAAATATGAGGAATAAATACTCTAAAAGAAGAAACAAAGACGAACTACATTGCTCACCTAGAAAAACCCAAGATAATAAAATAAAAATGTTTTAGAAACAATTCTGGTTTAGAAGGTGAATAAGTAGGAGATAAATATGGAAAAATAAGGTTTTTTCTATATTCCAATTCAATTAGGAAGTGGGAGCCTTCTGTGGCCACTGTTGGAGAGCCAGCAGCCAAAATGAAGTTCAATCCCTTTGTGACTTCTGACCAGAGCAAGAACGGTAAAGCATTTCAATGCACCTTCCCACATTCACAGGAAGATTATGCCTTCCCTCCTTTTCCAAAAAGCTGAGACAGAAGTACAACGTTCAATCCATGCCCATTCAAAAGGATGATGAAGTACAATTTGTGTGAGTACACACTAAAGGTCAGCACATTGGCAAAGTAGTCCAGGTTTACAGGAAGAAATATATCATCTACACTGAATGAGTACAGTGAGAGAAGGAGAATGGTACCAACTGTCCATGTGGGCACTCCCCCTAGCAACCTGGTTAGCAGTAAACGAAAAATGGACAGAGATGACAAAAAGATCTTGAATGTAAAGCCAAATCTCACCAAGAAGGAAAGGAAAACGGGCAAATATAAGGCAGAAACAATTGAGAAGATGCAGGAATAAAGTAATCTTATATACAACTTTAAATAAAAACAAAAAAAAAAAGTAAATTGGGGGGAAAAAAGACTCATCTAAATACTATCAAAACTAAAATAAAAAACACAGAAATAATTTAACAGGAAGAGTGCAAGAGCAAAAGAAAGAAAACAATGAAATTTTACTGAGTGACATAAAAGATGTGATTGAATGAATTTATGCTTCTGGGTAAGAAGGCTCAATACTACAATTAAGATATATCCCCCCCCCAAGTTAACTTATAAACACAATACAATTCCAATCACTAAATCAATTTTTTTTAACTTAATGAACTGGTTCTAAAGTCATGCAGAAGAATACATTTAATAGATGTTTAAAAAAACTGACCAGCAGGGGTGGGGGGACTTGTACTATGAAGATCTAAGTGTACCATAAAATTTAAATATTTTGAACAATTCAACACTGGATACAAATAAACAGTTCAATGTTACTGTACAGAAAACTCAAGCAGAATCATGTAGGATAAAACTGGCATTTCAAATTAATCGGGAAAGGAGGTATTCTATAGGTCAGCTATGCAATCACATACTACACAGAAAAATCAATTTCAGATGAGTTAAAGATCTGAATTAAAAAAATAAAAACAAAAGTATTAGAAAAATGTATGGTAGAATATTTCTGTAATCTTAGGGTGGTAAAATCTATTCTAAGCAAGACAAAAACAGAATTCACAAAGAAAAAGACAATATTTATTAAATTTTTTATGTGTGGTCAAATATCTGCTCGGAACAGTAACATAAGCAAAGGCTAAACAAAATGAAAACAAAACAAAGACTAGAAAAAAATATTTTCAATACACTGAGTAAGAGCTAATTTCTTGATGTAAATAAACCTTGAAATAAGAAAAAACCCCCAAAAAACTGGAAGGAAAACCAGGCAAAAGTCGTGAATAGGCAATTCAGAAAAGTATAAATAGCCCAGAGATATCCAATTGGACCAAGGCACTGACAATATTTGACCTACAAAAATAATGACTGCTGAGTTTTGACCCTGGAAGTGATCAAAAAAACACAAATTACAACAAGATATAATTCATCTAGTAAAGTGATATTAAACAAAGCACATTATTTTAAACTTAAATGCCCATACACCTTAATCAAAGTATTGTTTTTTTTTAAAGTATTCCTTTTTTATAAATTTATCCTAAAGTGCTAAAAGATATCTATTAACAAGAATGCTCCTCAGAGCAGTGTTTATAAAAAAGCAAAAACCTGGAAATAATCTAAATGTTAGTATTAATAGGAGATTATTTAAATTATGGACCATCTCTGTAATGAAATACAAACTGACATAAAAGGGGAACTATAGAATGTGAAAGAGCAGATTATAAAACAGTAAGTGTAGTATGTTCCCATTCAGATTTTAAAATATGTATACAGGCATGCATGAACAATATTTTTTAAAAAAACTTTTGTGGAGCAAAAGAACACATATCAAAGTCAAAAGACTTGGGCAAATAATAAACTGTGAGAAAATATTTGTAAAGTATATCACAGAATCCTAATATAAAAGGGACTCTTAAAAACTAAGGGGAAAAAAATCACTTATCAAATAAAGGGATAGTATCCAAGATCTATAAAGCACTTACCGAACTGAACACCCAAAGAACAAATAATCCAATCAAGAAATGGGCAGAAGACATGAACAGACATTTCTCCAAAGACGGATAAATGGCCAAAAGACACATGAAAAAATGCTCAACATCACTCGGCATCAGGGAAATACAAATCAAAACCACAATGCGATACCACCTCACACCAGTCAGAACGGCTAAAATTAACCACTCAGGAAACGACAGATGTTGGTGAGGATGCAGAGAAAGGGGAACCCTCCTACACTGTTGGTGGGAACGCAAGCTGGAACTGCCACTCTGGAAAACAGTATGGAGGTTCCTCAAAAAGTTGAAAATAGAGCTACCCTACGAGCCAGCAATTGCTCTACTAGGGATTTACTTCAAAGATACAAATGTAGTGATCCGAAGGGGGACCTGCACCACAGTGTTTTTAGCAGCAACATCCACAATAGGCAAACTATGTAAAGAGCCCAGATGTCCATCAACAGATGCATGGATAAAGAAGATGTGTGTGAGAGAGAGAGAGACAGATAGATATACACACACAATGGAATATTACTCAGCCATCAAAAAAAGAAGAAATCTTGCCATTTCCAATGACATGGATGGAACTAGAAGGTATTATGCTAAGCGAAATAAGTCAATTAGAGAAAGACAATTATCATATGATCTCACTGATATGTGGAATTTAAGAACAAAACAGAGGATCATAGGGGAAGAGAGGAAAAAATAAAACAAGAGGAAACCAGAGAGGGAAACAAACCATAAAAGACTCTGAATCATAGGAAACAAACTGAGGGCTGCTGGAGGGGTGAGGGGTGGAGGCATGGGGTAAATGGGTGACCGACATTAAGGAGGGCATGTGGCGTAATGAGCACTAGGTATTATATAAGACTGATGAATCACAGGCCTGTACCTCTGAAACTAGTAATATATTATGTGTTAATTAATTGAATTTAAATAAGGTTTTTTGCTGTGGGAAGAAGATACTGAGCATGTTTTCAGAATTCAAGCGAAGTCAGAAAGATTCACAACTCAAGAAATATAAAGTCGAGCTGGTTATTTAGAAACACTGAAGTGACACGAGTTGAGGCACATGTTGTCTGAAGTATTTGCTGCCTCTTACTTGCCTGTTCTACACATGGAGCAGCAGCTTTGCAGAAGTTCCTTTCCGATTGAGCAAAAATGCTGGCCTTACAGGAAGCCCTTAGAGTAATTTTACAAACAAACAAACAAAACCCAAAAAACAAGAGTCAGAAGAAGCAGTCAGTGATCCCCAAGAAGAATAATGGGAGAAATTAAAGATCTTGAAAGAAAGTACCCATGAAATGGCTTAGTAAAAGTAAGTGCTTTGGATTTTAAAGCTTAAGAAAATGTAGATGATGCAACAGAAAGAAAGGTTAAAATGAAGAGAGCAGGAAAAAAAATGAAAATATGAAGGTATTCAATAACCAAAAATTCTAAAGGCCAGTATTTGTCATGAATTACATATACATCAAAACTGATAAACATCAAATTAAATAAGAATGCTATACAAAAAAAACTAAGGGAAAAAATCAAGGATAACAGAAAGATTAAAACCTGACAGAATGAACTACATGAATAGATGATTCACCAAAAAAAGAAATACATGGTCCTTATATTTGAGAAGATACTTAATTTCACTCACAGAGAAATGCAAATTAAAACCAAACTAAGAAGTGGATAAAAAGACATGGTATACATATATAATGGAATATTACGTAGCCATAAAAAAGAATGAAATCTTGCCATTTGCAACAATGTGGATGGATCTAGAGGGTATTATGCTAAGTGAAATAAGTCAGTGAGAGAAAGGCAAATACCATATGATTTCACTCATATGTGGAATTTAAGAAACAAAACAAATGAACAAAGAAAAAGAAGAGACAAAAAAACCCAGACTCCATTTAAATAAAGAGAACTGTGGTTAACAGAGGGAAAAGAGGAATGGGTGAAATACATAAAGGGGACTAAGGGTACATTTATCATGATGAGCCCTGAATAATGTATGGAATTGTGGAATCAGTATACTGTATATCTGAAATTAATATAACACTAAACATTAAATATACTAGAATTAAAAAAAAATAAAGATACATTTCTCACCCAACAGGTTGGCAGAAATTCAAAGCTTTACATTCCACTGGCAATTATGGAGAAAAAGACACTCTTACACATTGCTGGCAAGAGTGCAAAATGGTACCAAGAAAAAAAAAGAAAGAAAAAAAATAAGAGTGCATACTGGTACAACAGCTTATGAAGGGAAATTCAGCAATAGCTAATTATCTTCATATTCATTTACCACTTGACCCAGTAATCTCACTTCTATGAATCTTTCCTCAAGATAAACCCCCACGAATATGAAACAATATAGATGTACAGGGTTATTCACTGCAGCATTACTTGTAATAGCAAAGCATTGGAAACAACCAAAGTTCCTGTCAGTAAGGGACTGGCTTAGTTAACTATGATACGTCCACATAATAGAGCACTATGCAAGGAGCCAAGAGAAAAAATAAGGAAAATCTCTATCAACTGAAATAAGAATATTTATAGTATATATTAGGTGAAAAAAGGGAGACCAAAAAATAAAATAAAATAAAAAAAGAAAGAGTGAGAGAGAAGATATACAGTATTTTGCCAAAAAGAAAGAGAAATAATTTTGGTACCTGCTTGTTAGTCCGGGGGAAATATACATACAAACACACACACACATACACACACAAAAAGGATAAACTAAAAGCTAATGAAAGTGGCTACCTATGTCAGGTAGGTCAGCAAAGGAAGGAATGGATGGAAGAATTCTGAGTATATGTTTTATATAATTTTGACTTTGATTCATGCAAGTGATCTTCAAATAAATAAAATTATATCAGTAAAACAGTTAATACGGTTTACTATTGTAATTGTGTAATTATAAATAGTGTCACCATTATTCATCCTTAGTAGGATATATTCTACTAAATACACATACATAAAAAAATTTGAACTTTAAATTATTAAGTTGTTGCTGGTAATGGTACACTGGTGCTGAGAATTTGGGTTTTTACTGTGGGAAAAGGGAGATACAAATATGAAATGTAAGTAAATGAAGAGAATCACTGGATATCACCTGGAACTATCAATATGAACTTGTGACTATAGACTTCCCTGTTTCCGTACATTGGAAAGGCTAAGAAGTAATGACACCATGACACCTCAGTAGCAATGAATACATCTAGTCTCTAAATACAACTGCCCACTAAAAAGAACAAAAACTCCTTAAAGAAGTAACTGATTCCAGGGCTAGGGCAAGGGAAAGTTGAACATTTAACTTAAAACATTTTGCTGATCCAGAAACAAGGAAATGCTCAAAGATAATGGAATCACATCAGGAAGACACAGGTGCTGGACTCCTACTGGCCAGATCAGGAGCAAAGAATAATGGTAAATGATTATAATACAATGAATAACAAAAGAACTCATGAACTCACAGTATTTTTTTTTAAAGAGGAAGAGCTCTTCTCCATAGAAAAGTGTCAATTAATGTTAGAATTATGAAATCACTATTTTGTAACCAATGCAGTATCTAAGTAAGTCAAGGATCATCAATGGATGCTAAAACCACTAAATGGATGGATCCTTCTATGATCTTGAAGTATCACTTTCAGATTATTTCATATTTCAGTTGACCTGTGAAAAACACGGGGCTTAGGGGTGCCGACCCCTCATGTAGTTGAAAAGCTGTGTAACTTCTGACTCCTCCAAAACTTGACTACTAATAGCCAACTGTTGCCCAGAAGCTTACTGATAACATAAACAGTAGTTAAAACACATATTTTGTATGTTACATGTATTATATACTGTATTTTTACAGTCAAGTAAACCAGAGAAAAACATCCTAAGAAAATCATTAAGAAAGAGAAAATACATTCACAGGACTGTATTTATGGGGGAAAAAAATCCACATATAGTGGATCCATAAAGTTCCAATTCCTGTCATTCATTGAAGGGTCCCTTCAACTATATAACTATAGTTATAAAGGGTAAAATGCTCCCTTACAATGAACAGAGTTGGTGGTCATCATCTTAACCATGTGATCAAACATTATCACTAATAGGGATTACTTGTTGTTATACACCAATTAACATAACATGATGTAATAAGAAGTACCAACATTACTTATGCAGTATTCTTGCCAAATACATTTAACCTAAATCAGGACAATCATATCAACTCAAAATGTATATAACATTCTACAAAACAATTTCATAATCTTTAAAAAAAGGTAAATGTTATGAAAGATGGGGGGAAGAGGCAAGAGGACTTGTTCTAAACTAACAAGACCAAAGAGACAGAATTGAATGTAGCCAAGTGTACTCAGATCCCATACTTGAAGAAGAAAAGGAAAAAAGGATATAAGAGAGACATTTTGGGAATCTGGGAACATTTTAAAATGTAGTATTTATATTAGATATTCTTGAAATAGTGTTAATTTTCTTAAGTGTGAAAATGAATTATGGTTATGTATGAGAATGCCCTTATTCTTAGAAGATAAATGCTGAAGTATTTAGGAGTAAAGTATCAAGATATATATAAACAACTTCTAAAAATTTCAGCGAAGATGAGCAAAACCCACATATTTACATACATGTATGTGTGGGTGTGTAGGTCCATCTGAAACACATAAAACATATGTACTAAAATTCTTAACTAGTGAATTCTTAACAACTAGCATTCATTGTACTGTTCTTGGACTTTTCTCTAGGTATGAAAATGTTCTGAATAAAAAGTTGCAGAAAAATAAGAGGAATTTCACTTCATACTCTGAATTGATATGTATTTGAGACTGGTAAAGTTTTTTTGCAAAGGGCCAGTTAGTAAACATTTTAGTCTGTTGCAACTACTCTACTTTACAGCGCAAAGACAGCCACTATAGGCAATACATAAACGAGCATGTGTTCCAACAAAACATTTACAAAAATAGGCAATGGGCCCAATTTGGTTCATGGAATATAATTTGCCATCCCCTCGTATATATTATTAAATTTTTAAGGAATGCATGGACCCGTAATGCTCTTCCTTCCCTGATTGTAAGTTTACAGGGCTTTTTTGGTTTGTTTTTAAAATTAGTACTCCCCAAGATCATGGCCTCTTCTTTAGTCTCTATACCTTCTCATTCAATGACCTTCTGGCTTCAACTACTAAATTTAAATGAATGACTCCCATCTATAGCACCTGCCTTGATATCTTAGGGCAGATTTCTACATTTCTATTATGTATTTCATAAAATTCCCACAGGGATGGCGCACCAGAAGGTCACATTTAGTATATCAAAATAAAAATTAGTACTTTTTTCCCCAAGCCAACTTCTCCTCCAATATGATTTAATTCTACCAGTTCTAAAGCATTCACCTACCCATTTAGACTGAGAAACTGGCAGACCACCCATGCAGAGCGGAGTTAACACAGCAGGCCCGAGACTGCCTATCCGTAGAAAGGCCTGTTTTCAAGGTTGGCCCTTGGCTGGCACCCAGGAACTTACATTTTTGGGAGGGTTCCCACTATTCCCAGAACCAATAAGAGTAGCTCACTGTGCCTAAACTATTTGCACAAATAATGTCGTTTATGCTGAAAACCAGCTTTCCTTCTGGAAATCTGAAATTTGGGTACATGCAAGTAAAGGGATGCAACATAACTTTGGGCACTGAGTCTAATGAGCTGCCGTGGTAGCCAACACTCACATCTGATGTGGAGGAATTAAGAACCTCCTGTGTGACTTCACTAGGATAGGATTCCTGAAGTGTGCATCTGATTTCTTCCAGACATTGCCCCATACGGCTTTTCTCTTTGATGATTTTGTACTGCACCTTTACATGGTAAAAATTTAAGTGGTGAGCATAACTATATGATGAATCCTCTGAGTCCTTCTAGTGAATCACAAAACCTTGGGATATTCTTGGGGATCTTTGACACACCTTACAATTTCTCTTTCTCACCTAGGTATTTAATCAGTTGCAAAGTCTTCTTGATTTAACATTCATTATTTCACTTATAATTCACGTTTCCCTCTCCATTTCCACTGTTTCTGTCCTGTTGAGGATTCTCTTACTACACTGGTCTACTGTACGTTCTACTTCCCCACTTAGTTTCTTAAAACATAATTCTAATCATTCCATTTCTTAAAGATCCTTAATGGTGACTCATTTTATGATGGAATGAAGTCTAAAATCTTAAACCTTTAATTAGTAAGTTTGTTCAAGATTTCTTTAATCTTAGTTTCTACTACATGACATCACATACTTCATACGTCAGCCAAACCACCACCTGTCAATTCGCAGGTGGTAGTTTGCTGAAGTCCTCTCCTCTAGACTTAAGCCAATAGCATTTCCAATACATCAAATACCACTCCCTATATCTGTATGAATCCATACAGTCTAAGTTCAAGTGTCATCTCCTTCATGAAGCCCTCCTGGATCATTTTAGCTGGAAATAATCACTTTTTTCTGAATTTTAATAGGATGTTAGCTGTTTCTTTATAATGGCACTTATCACTTTATACCTTGTATTAGTCTTACATACATACATTCCAGAACCCCCTTCTTCCAGAGCATGGTCTATCCTGGATTAACTTTTGAATCCTCCTACAGTGCCACACAACTGTAGGCACTTCCTTAGTATTTGCTGAATGAAAAGATGAAAAAACGAGAAGGCAATCAGATGAATGCCTGGTTCTAGTGTTACATTAAAGGAGAAAATATACACTTAGAAATGATTTTTTTTTTTTGAAGTTAAAAACTGGATTTTATTTTATTTTATTTTTTTTTTGGAAAACATTCCAAATTTTATTCCACCTTTAAACATATTACAAATCATTTGTTAATAGAAAAATTGGTATTTCCTAAAAAAACTGGATTTTAATTACCCATGAGAATTTAGTATATATGACATTTTAAAGCAGGGATGAAAAGACTGGGCTCAGATGAATAGGTAGTCACTTTGGGGAAAAGAAATTACTTATTTTCCTATTTCACCTCTAATTCCAAAACAAAATTCAGATCAATACAATTTTTATTTTTTTTTATTTATTATTTTTTTTTGTTTTTCAAGGCTATTGCGATAAGGGAGAGAGTTTGAACTCAACTCCTCTTTTTTTTTTTAATGATTTTTTATTATATTATGTTAGTCACCATACAGTACATCCCTGGATTCCGATGTAAAGTTCGATGCTTCATTAGTTGCGTATAACACCCAGTGCACCATGCAATATGTGCCCTCCTTACTACCCATCACCGGTCTATCCCAATCCCCCACCCCCCCTCCCCTCTGAGGCCCTCAGTTTGTTTCTCATAGTCCATTAGAAATGATGTTCTAAGTGGGAATTAGGTATTGCTGAAACAGTATTATTCTCATTGAAGAGCCATACTGTACATTTAACCATACATCTAGAAGTATATGTAGCAAGGTACTATGCTTAGTCCTGAGCAAGATACCATGAATTAAATAAGCTTCAGTGGATTGGTCTCAAATCTAATCTTCTCTATAAATAATACTATTTATGGAAAATGTGAGTTAAATTCCTAACAAACTTTAAGACATCTTTATAATACAATCCATAAGATAGGAACTGGCCCTATATCAACTATACCTTGGTTGTGATAATAAAGGTTTAACAAAGCATCATTTTTCCAAAAAAGATATGCATACTCAAACCAAAATCAATTTCAATATTTTCTAGTTTATAAAGTTTAGAACATTTAGGAAGATAAAGAATATATCTCTGCCAACAAACAGAAAAACAAAAAAATGAAATGGTATCAACTTTTAATGCAGTAGGGGAATAATGGGTTTTTATAGAAGATTATAACTGAACCTGGAGAAAAAAGGGAGTAACTCTTCCATAATTAAAGATACTTAAATATTTTTTCTATACACACACTCTAATTTGAGAAAGCTTGTATTTTTGCTCCACACATTATATAAATAGCCTCCATAGTGGGATGAAATATCAGAGACAGAAAAAACTAATTTTGAGTGTAATACACTACCTCCAACAACGATGTTCACCATTTCTTCTACAATGCTCTGTACAATGTCTTGTGGCTTTTCTTCACAGTCATGGTTTTCTCCATCATATAATATGTCATTTTTAGATAACGCTTTAAAAAAGAAAAATCCAAGAACACATTATTTTAATTTTTTGGAAACTGTACTAAACATTTAAAATTAAAAACTTTCCTTAAAAATTAAGAATAAAAGAAAATATAATAGATACATGAAACTAGAAGCGATTACAAGTTAAGCCTTAAAATTCATAACTAAACCAAATTTAAAATAGTTTATAAATTCAAGTCAATTTAAAAAATGATTTACCTGACAAATTATTAAATGATGAAGTAAATTTTCTAGATTATTCCTTTTAGGAGCCGAACATTTTAAAGTATTTTGGATGAAACATTTCTAACACATCTGACACTCTTGTAAGTATATATTAAACGTAGTTAAGAGCCTACATTGATTAATTCAGTCCATCAGTAATAACAAGCTCATTGTTGTGCCTTAATATTTTTGAAGTCCTTGAAGAAGAGACATAGGGCCATCTGGGTGTCCACCAGTGCTTTCTAGCCCTTCCTATTTCATCCCCCCAAAGAATCTACATATCCAATGTAAAACTAAATAAGTAAAAAAGAATTCATTCCCCAATTTAACAACAAAAACAGATTGAAAAGTCCATCAGAACTTCTGACCAGCATAAGAGATACTGATAAAACATGACATTCCAGAGTTAGTTTGCAGATAAAAATAGGATTTCCATTGGGTTTTTTGAAATGCTGCAAATATCTTAGGAAGGCTCAATTAGCACTTTGGGATGCTTTGGGATCCAGAACCCTACCCCAAATGGTATCAGACTGTGTATTAGTTGATAGTGCTATCACGCCCATCCCCACTCATACTACTATAAAGGACCACTACTTATGATTCTGGCTTCCAGAAGCCTGTTCTTCCTATTGTTCACTGCTACTAATCTATGTTTGCTACATTCTATAAAATACTGAATGCCACAAGGAGAAATCTGGTAAATAAGCATACCAAATTGGTAAACTGATTTTATAAAAAATTCAAATACAATAACACTTAAATTTTTAGTGGAGTAAAAATAAATACTTTGACAAGATAATTTTTCCACCAGCCTTAAGCTTTGTATTTTTTTAAGGTTCTATTTTTTAAGTAATCTCTACACTCAACGTGGGGCTTGAACTCACAACCCCGATATCAAGAGTCACACACTCCACTGACTGAGCCAGTCAGGCACCCCTAAGTTTTGTATTTCCGTGCTCTAACTGGCTAAAATTATCTACAGTCTGAAAGTTAGTTTCAATAAAACTAAATACAGAGTTACTATATGAGTATAAAATAACTAGTGAATCAAGAGTCAATTCTCACACAAATTATCTAACGAAACAGAGTAACAGTAATATTTATTACACATAGAAAATCATTAGAGAAGTTAACTATTATGTCCAAAGTCACATAACTAATTAGTGACAGAGATGTGATTCAAAGCAGGTAATCTAACTCCAGAGCACTCTTAACCAATGATTCTCAGGTAGAATTTTCATTTTTATCAGCTGTTGGAAGACAGTGAATTATGTTTCATTTATAATTCTGTATCCTATTAGGTGACTCATACACAGTAGATGCTTCCATTCCTTGGGTCTCAGCCCATATTGTTTCTTCTGTCAGAAAATTTCCTAGCTACCCAATCTCAACTCCTATCCAACAAGATTCAACTAAATCATCACAGCTTTCTCTACAAAGGTACTGCCTAACTCTCCTCAGCAGAATTACCATGTGCATGCCACTTTCAGGATATTTATCACATTATACATCATTTATACACCTGACCATCCAGGCAGACCATATGTACCCTAAGAACAATGTTTTTATCTCCATCAGTTTTTTAACCCCACGTTCCACACAGTGCCTAGGACACAGTATGCCAAATAAATGTTTACTGAATCCATGAGGAAATGAAAGAATAAATAAAGTCCCAGCTATATTAGGGATTAGCCCTTTCAATCAGCCCCTTTATAAACTCACAGTTTATAAAGTAGGTGAAATTCTGGCAAGGGCAGACTAGAAAAATGTAAATCACATAAGCAGTACAGATTTACTATTAGTTTGAGTACTGTGAATGGTTTGATTTATCAAGATTATCCCTTTTAAAATAAATAGTAACACACTATGAAAAATAGTGAAAAGGTATCCAATCATGCCACTGCTGATGTTCATGCCACTATTGTAATAAGAAAGACGTGGTTAAAAAAAAAAAAAATCAAGAGCTGAAAATATATTACAGAAGTCTTTTCTCAAAGAAAAATATAGGATTCAGATGAACTGTTACTAAGCCCTAACCGTCCTACTTCCACACAAACACAGTGAATAGGCAAGATAATTTCCATCATTTTTTGACACTAACCTAAAGGAATAAAGGGAACAACAAACTCCCCAGAATAGCTAAAGCTCAAAATAATATTTGGAGGGAAAAATGACTTCATGTGATTATTTTTAGAAAAACAAATTAGTAAAATAAGTAAATGTATTTTAATTTTTTTTATCTTGCAACCCTTTTTCAAAAAAGATTTTATTTATTTATTTAAGAGAGAGAGAGAGAGAGCACAAGCACACAAGAGTGGGAGGAGGAGTGGAGGGGGAGGAAGACAGGGGGGGAAAGAAACTCAAGCAGACTCCATGCTGGGTGCAGAGGCCGGAGTCGATTCGGGGCTTGATCTCACAAACCTGAGATCATGACCAGAGAAACAAAACCAAGAATCAGATGCTTAATCGACTGAGCCACCCAGGCACCCCACCCTTTTCTTACAAATAAATTTAGTTAGAAAAATACTATCAGAGAACATCTAAATTTTAGTGATTACTACACATCAGGATATAAAAATATTTTTGTACATCAGGTGGTTGGTTACTCAAAAGATTTTTTATATTTAACTTCAGTACTTTATAGACCATAATATTTTTCCAACCCAAAAACATTTAGATGCCCTAAAACTTTCATATTCCAGAAAACCTTACTAAATAAATAGCTCTTTTGTTTGCTGTGAAACTAATTTTAAGAACTCAAGTTCCTACATAACATGCTAACAGACATTTATGACCCCCATTAGTAACATATATCTCCTCCAAAACAAACTTGTAAATCATACTACTCATGAGATGCCAATGAACGCACAGTACCATTAATAGGTGTCTTGTGTGCTGAAATCAATTAACTTCACCACGTAGGAATAAAAAATCCACATTACCATAATGTGTCTGATATCCATTAAGTCATACTACCCTTTCCACATTTCCTTCCCAAATATGCATGCCTACACTGTTCCCTTAACACGCGCACATGCCCCACAACCCCTTCTCAAAAAGATTACTTTCAGCTGCAGTTGCCTGATCAGCTTCAGTCTGTTCATTTTCTGCACTGGAAATATCAGATCCATTTTCAGGTTCTGTGTCATCCTGAAGGCTTTTATCCACATCATTTGTATGGGAATCAAGGTCCCCTTCATGTTCTTGGGACATGTGATCAACAGTCTGAGGTGGCAAATATCTAAGTTGAGGTGATTCAGGCTCATGATGGCTTACTGGAGACTGCAACAGATGATGATGCTGCCGATGCCTTTCTTTTTCCATTTGTTTGGCTTCCTGCAACTGGAAAGAAATAGAATAATTTCCAATATTAGTAAAATAAGTTGTTTAAAATTTGGAGGGATAATGTTAAGTTACACTTGATCCATCAGAAGCAAAGAACATAAAATATACTAAAAACACACAAAAACAAGTAACAGTGGTTACTTCTTAGAGGGATGGAAATTGGTACATAAGAACAGAGATCGAAGTCTTTCAGTATTATTCTCTCCACTATTTTTGGTGTTTGAATCTTGTGAATGTATGACCTAAACAAAACAAAATTTAAAAATTAAAATAAATTTTAATAACCTCAGAATAATAACTGGATTGTTGCCAATAGTGGATTATCCGAAAATCAAAAGCTTCACTAAGGGAGGGAAAAAGTGGATGGGGAAATAAAACACATGCTCATTTTTACTCATGCATAAACAAAATCTAGATACACAAAAAAGTAGTTAATAATAGTTACCTATAGGGAGTGGGGGTTAGGAAATGACCAAATTAGAAACAAGAGTAGGGGTGAATTTTCAGTGTAACATGTTCTTACATCACGTCGTCAAATGTCTTTTTAATTAAAAAAATAAAATTGCATTTAATAAAATAGCAACGAGTACTTAAATGTCTCTACTCAGTCATCTTAATGAGGATGAAAAACTGTATCAACAAATGTTGAGTTTTATTTTAGGAGACCTGTCATTATTATATATACAATACCACCCATAAAACTGGGTTACTTATAAGATGCTAAAACAGTAATGATCAGAATCACAGGATTTCATTTTTTAGCACTTTATTGCTTTTAGACAGAACTCTTATGGTCCTCATGGCCTAGTAAGAATGACTCTCAAAGAATGAATTTCCATAAAGGTAAATACTTTACTGTGCCAAAAATGAACATTTCATATTCCTTAGTAATATTCCAGTTTATGTGGAATACCAGAACTAATTATATGAATTTATAAAATAAATTTAAATTAAAATATTTTAATGCTCAAAAGGTAGGAAGAACCTTATAATATGCATGGTCTAAATCCCGTTATGTTACAGATAAGGAAAGTGAAAAGGCATGACTAGCACAGCTGGAATCGGAACAGAATTTTCAGACCATTACTCTAGCCCATTCATGAGAAAGTCAATTTCCAAATTAGTAGTGAAGAACCAATGACTTGCAATGCATTCCCACCCACCCTTAGCCTAAACTTCAACAGATCTGCACTATGGATTAGCAGAGCAAGCACATGCTTTGGAATCATAGACAGCATGGTGTTGAATTCTAGTTCTATCTGTTCAAGAGTTATAGAAACTCTAGAAATATTCTTAAAAAAAAAAAAGGAATGTTATTGCATGAAAATAAACCTTTAAACATTTTCTATAGATGTCCATACTTTCTAGACTAGGGTTTCTCAGTATCCGTGCTATTGACATTTTAGATCAGATAAATTCTTTGTTGTGGAGAGAGGCTGTCCTGTGTGCTTCCAAGTATTTAGCAACATTCTTATCCTCTACTAAATTCATATTAAGTACAATGTCAGATCCTGGATTGGATTTTCAAACAAAAAAAGGACATGTGTAGGAAAATTGGTGAAATTCAAGTAGACTTTGTAGTTTATTTAATAGTTATGTACAAGTATCAATTTCTGCTTCTGATTATTGTAATGTGGTTATATAAGATGCCGGCATTAAGGAAAGGATAAAGGAGATCCCTCTGTAATATTTGAAGTTTAAAATGGGCTCAAAAAAAAAAAAAAAGTTAAAAGTTGATTCGTAATTATGAAGACCTGAACAATTTAAAAATATGTACAAATGATTCTTTAGCTGATCTCTTACTCTCCAAAATGTATTTCCACAATACAGATACATATTTTATTCTTAAAGGACTCAATGACTAAATAATTTTATAGCAAAATAGATAAAATTAGGTAGTTTTATATCTACATTAAACTCATCTATTAAGCTTGAGTACAATAAAAATATTATCAATTCATAAACACTTCCATGAGGATGATGACAATAAATATCTAATTTTACTTGTGAACCACTAAAAATATATTTTTCCCCAAAGTCAAACAAGTCAATAAACCTCAAAACAAAGCAAATACCACAGATCTCCAGTAAGTAGCACTGTAAATGAAAACATTCCTCTCTACAAGCACAAAAGATTTCACTGTAATTTCTCTATAAACTCTTTTCTATATTTGATGCCTGTGGTATTCTTTAAATCTCTCTCTTTTTTAATACTTACTGCTTGGTTTTCCATGCGTGCAAAGATAACATTTAGCATCTGAGTAAGAGTAGCTTTGGCTGTTGTCTGATTGATGAGATTTTTGCTTGCTAAATAGATATTGTAACATGTTCTCACAGCTTGCAGTACAGTTCCTTCATGAATTTCTATGTGTTGAGATGTTACTGCAGTAAGTAAAGCCTTTAAAAAGAAAGATACAGTTGAAGCAATTTTCTACATAAAGAGTTTCAGCACAAAAATATGAGTATTTTTATATTATAATTAAAACTTTCAGACACCATTACCACTTTTAGGTATACACTAACAGATTTTTCAGTATACCCCAAGAGAATTTCTTTTTTTTTAGTTTTTTTTATTTTTTATTTTTTAAAGATTTTATTTACTCGACAGAGATAGAGACAGCCAGCGAGAGAGGGAACACAAGCAGGGGGAGTGCGAGAGGAAGAAGCAGGCTCATAGCGGAGGAGACCGATGTGGGGCTCGATCCCATAACGCCGGGATCACACCCTGAACCGAAGGCAGGGGCCCCCCAAGAGAATTTCTACCACCCTTGAATATATATCACCAACTGGCAGTTGTTTCCAAATAATCCAAGCCCAGAACACTAGAAAACTATTCAATCATATTGTTTCAACCCGTTTCATTTTAATAAAAATATTACTTAGTTTCTTAAAATGCACAGCATTAACTCTGTCACAACAGAACACAGATAATGCTTCACACAGATAATGCTTCATATGATATATCTGTCCAATGAGACTGTCAACTTTGGTGGATACACGATGTCTTGCTCACTCCCAAATTTTTCTGATATCTTTCTTATAGACCAGACTCAATAAATGTACTGCTATTGTTGTAGAAGACGTTTACAAACAGAATAAAGCACTAAAATATCAGATAAATTAGAATAAAGCATTGAAAATAATCCTAAGTGAATCCTCCAACAAAGTCAACAACTTTAATTTATGTTTATTTATTCGTACATTAGGGTACTTGCAATTTCTCAAGAACAGGGACTCCTTTGTCCTTTTATGTTGTACAATGCTATGCAGAATCAGCATTGAGTATATGCTACATAAACCATGACTGACATGAAACTGCAAATGATAGGCCAATTGACTGGGCAGCTTTTCCAGAACAGAGATAGGACTTGTGAAGTAAATACAGGTATGAAACTGAAAGGCTCAGAAGGGGCTATATTCACACATGAAAAACACTTTATACATGTAAATGATTTCAAAAGTACTAAAAGTATAAGAAAATTTTACTGATGTATAAATGTATCACCACTACCATTAGTAGTCATATTAAGAATTCAAAATTTATAAGAGACTGAAAAAACAACTGAGTGACTTTTCTTTTAAAAGAGTTTAATCATCCAGGTATATTACAGCACAAACCCAACACAAAGTTTGGCTAAGCAGGTTCAGCTGATGAATAGGTACAAGAGAATCAAGAAAGCTGGTACACAAATAATTCACATGGCGAAGCATGGGTCTAAAAGGCAGATATAAGGGGTCCAAAAGTAGAGAAGAAACTAGAGGGGTCACAAGACCATCGCATGGACCCTAAAGCTCAAAAGATGGGATATGTACAGTAAACATTCCAGAAACTGAAAAACTCTTGGGGCCAAAGCCTAAATTGGGACCTTCAAAATAACGGACTTGGAAATATAATATAATCTTCTAGTGAACTCCTGCCATTCAACAACCCCCTTCATACGGTGTCTAAAAAGCAACTAAATGACCTCTATTACAGCTGGAAAGCACATAAAATGACCTTCCCAAATAGTTCCAAGATAAAAGGCTTCTGATTTTTTAAAAAAGAGATTATGAATGACAAATTCACTATATAATCAATTACCTTTATTATTTGCAACTGAACTCCTTCATCTGTTTGAGGACCTTGGAAGCAGCCACAAATTGTTTCAATAATTCTATCAATTAATTTTTTGCCTGGTGTTGTACTATCTGGAGCATTGCCAGTCAAGTGCCCATAAGCAATAAGTTTCTGAAATCGAAAAAGAAAACAAAGATCCCCATTAAGCTAATATATATGCTAATTACACACTAAAATTATAATATATAATTTATTATATATTAAACTTTTTACATAAAAACACTGAAGTAAAATCAAAGCCAACTGGAAAGTTTTCCTGGAGAAAACTTTATTTGCTATAAACATGTACAGTTATTTACATTCATAATAACCACAAAAACATAATAACCACAATAAAACCATCAGGCAATATTTTGAGAAAGCCAGGCCTCAGACCTTATCTCTGATGAATCAGAATAGCTTACTGATTTCTATCTAACCATTACTGATATTGCTTTTGTGAAAGCTGTATTAACACTTTAAATGACTCAAAATCTCTTTCCACATCAGATCTGTGAAAATGCAGAAAACCCAATTTCCTTGCACTGGCTATAATAAATCATAGATTTGTTCATCCATTATCCATTATAGCCCTGAAAGCCTTAGATACCATAATTTCAATTTTTCAGGGAAAACAAGGTCACAAATCAAATGAACTTAATCTATCTTCTGAAAAAAGCATATGAATATGGTCTTTTCCTAGCCACTGAATTATCAGTTCAATAGGTACAATTTCCCCAACAGTGAAAACACCTAAAAAGAGAAAGACCCTTCTATCTGGAAGTTTTACAAGTATCTTAAGTCTTAAGAGAATCCTGTGTGTGTGTGTGTGTGTGTGTGTGTAAATAAAACAGGATGAAAGATTTCAGGAATTTTTCTGACAGAACTGAAAATCAGAGCTAAAGTCCAGCAGTGAATATAAACATTAAACTGTCAATATTAACCTCTTGCTTTAAATAAAACAGCAGGCATTTAGTAAAATCATTTGCAAATGATTTAGTAAAATCACTGCAAATCATGATACATGTAAAGTCAGCAGCAGGTTAAAAGTCTTATGGTTCTTGCATCTCACTGATAGAAAATGAGACCAAATCAACACTTAGTAAAGATAATGTGTCTAACTAAACTAAATAATGATTTTTGTTACCCGTAAACTAGGAACATCTTTTTGCAACTATTATTTTGTGTCTCTTAAAATATAAGCAACCATTTGGTTTCTTATCACAAGAATATTCAAGGCTTTCATGGAAAATGTCTGAATCACCAATTGCGAGTAATATTTAGAAACACATTCAAATTAAAGAGTTTTTAGATAATGCCATTTTATACATACCTGTAAACAATCGAGAGATGTACTAACTATACGGGGACATTTGGACTGGCATGCCAATTCAAAGGGTAGGAAATACTTGTCTGCTTCAATAAAATTTGTCTTTGATTTCACTGGTGGAAGGGTGCTTGATCCAACTTTTGCTTCTCCATGAGGAGGACTAAAGAAAAAAGAGTCTAATTAGAATATCACATTTTTCATACTGATGATAAACTCATATAGAAACACAAAATTTCAGTTCTAAAGGGAATTTTGCTAAACTAACTTTCATCTTCTCTTATTTCATGAGAAATATGACAAATAAAAAACATTCAACTATAATATTTATTAACCAAACACCAGAGAAATTATGATTTGCTACAGGTCAAGAGCTAGTGGCCAGAGCTGTAACTAAATGCAAGAAAATCAAAGAAATTAAAGTAGTTATTTAATTACTTAAAAAGTATTTAAATTACAAAATAATTAAATATTTAGTAATCTTTCTAAATATGAATCAAAATTTTTAAGAAAAAACTTTAAGGTATATCATATGGTATTTCAGGAATACCCTTATACACTTATTTATGAGATCTTTTTGCTTATATTTCTTAAAAGCCATTTTTTATTAATTTTATTATAAAGATCACATACAGAAAATTTGCCACATATAGATGATTGTATTAATATTTTAGCCAAGACTGGTATGTTTGCAAATTATTTTTACTAAAGAAAAGAAACCCCACCAACCTCTGTTTTTCAGTCTCCGCTTTTATTTCCTCTGGGGGGGAAAAAAGAGGCATATGTTAGAAAACATGACAACAGAAAGATCATCAAGTAATTTGATTACAGGCTTTGTAACTAATTTGTAACTCCTACAAGAATTTGGGAACAATGCAAATTCAAAAGAAAACTCAGCACTAAAATTCTCTTGCTGCTACATGTATTAATTTATACAATATAGTTTAATGAAACTATACAAAGAATATATATTAATATCCATAAGGATAAGTACAACTGCAGATTACTAATTCCCAAACAATTTCTTTTTTCAAAGTAGATTTTTTTTTTGGTCAAGTAACTACACTAACCAGAAGCATTAATATTAAGAACATTATGTATTCAAGTTATAAAATATACGGCACCATGTTCAGTGAGGGGTAAAAAAAACTCAACACATCACTCTCGTGGCTATTTCAAGATTATCATAACCTTTTGGGGCGCCTGGGTGGCACAGTGGTTAAGCGTCTGCCTTCGGCTCAGGGCGTGATCCCGGCGTTATGGGATCGAGCCCCACATCAGGCTCTTCTGCTATGAGCCTGCTTCTTCCTCTCCCACTCCCCCTGCTTGTGTTCCTTCTCTCGCTGGCTGTCTCTATCTCTGTCGAATAAATAAATAAAATCTTAAAAAAAAAAAAAGATTATCATAACCTCTTGACCATGTACACGTGTTGATATTTAACCAAATTTTTCTACTTATGACCACATAAGGCACTGTAAAATACACATGCCCAATTCAATGGGAAATTTTCCCTTTTGCTATTTATAACTTATAAAATGAGGTACATTAGGTAAATTCTACCTGTAATAAAGACCCTTAAATTTAATTAATAGGCTGGGGGGGGGTGTCTGGTTAACTGATTAAACCTGTTTGAAATTTGTAAAGAAAAACATTCAAATATAATATTTATAATTACTATTATTGTAACAAACAGTTGTTGAGAATGGACTATATGTGCCAAGCACTATTACATTTTACATGTACTAACATAATTAAGCCTCACAATAACCCTACGAGGCTTGTGCTAGCATCTTCACTTTAAAGATTAGGAAAGTGAGGCACAAACAGGTTAAATAATTTGCTCAAGGGCTGCATGGCTTGGGTATCTGGCTAATCAGGTTTCACAACTAAATAGTCTAATTCTAGATCCTGCTTTCTTAACCATTCTATTACATAGGTGTATCTATGAATATTGAGCAACTGTGTTAAATTTGGTATTAAAAAAAAACTACCAGACTATAATTTAATAATTAAGTCATCCAGAGACTATATTAAGCTCTTTATAAAGTGGTTCTGTCAAATCACTTTGTCATACACACACAATTTATTCATTACCTACATCAAATGTTTGGTGTTTCAGTCTAGCCCTCTGTGGGCTAAAGCTCTTTCCATTTTACCAGTGGTAGAAGTAGAAGGGGACAATATGAAAATAGTATTAGTAGGTATTTAAAATACTACTTAATAAAATTTCACAATGTCTGATACTGAAAACTGTACAGTTCACCAATGCATGTAATTAAAAATAATTTAAATCACCTTAAAAAACACAGTACAGATGAAGGGAAAATATATTGACTGCCCCCAAATCTTCATTAAAAATTTTAAAATGCTATTTTTCATTTTAAAATATTATCATTACTCAAGTAAGGCAGAAAAAATTCAAGGCGGACAAAAGATGTAAAGTAGGGGAAGGGGTGAGGTGGCAGTTTTTGTAGAAGGTGAATTTCTATTTATAAAATAAGGAGGAAATAGGTTATTCTGGTTAAGAACATCAGAAGTAGTAAATTTTATTTTTTTTTAAAGATTTTATTTATTTATTTGACAGAGACAGCCAGCGAGAGAGGGAACACAAGCAGAGGGAGTGGAAGAGGGAGAAGCAGGCTCCTAGCGGAGGAGCCCGATGTGGGGCTCAATCCCAGAACGCCGGGATCACGCCCTGAGCCGAAGGCAGACGCTTAATGACTGTGCCACCCAGGCGCCCCAGAAGTAGTACATTTTAAATAGCACTATGTTTTGATAACACCTATTACTAAATAACTGTGTGACCTTAGGAAACAACCCTCACTTCACTACTAGATGGTTGCAAAAGTCCATTATATTCTAAAACATCAGTCAACAACCATGGCAAACATGCCAAAGCCACCCACCACTGTTTTCCTGAATTTAAGGATAGTTTTTACAGCTGAATATCTGCTATCAATTTGATGATAGGGTACACTAACCTTCAAACCCAGTGAAGAGTAATGTTACTCCACCTAAAAGAATTCTCATTAGACCAGGATTACAAAATTTATACTCAATTATGACTGTTTTGAAACTCATCAATAAAAAATTTGCGTAAATTTGTTCTCTCTTGGTATGTAAGTACTTATATAATATTCTTGATTTTTCTCCTTGGCCTGAAAAGCTCTTTATAGAAAAGGTTTGCTGACCTTTGCTCTAAAACATTAAGGTTCAAAGGATCTTATCAGACTCAATGAACCATTTTATTCTATGATTCCATTATTTTTAAATGCCCACATTTATCTATTTATTTATTTATTTTGGGGGGGCAGAGGGAGAGAATCTCAAGCAGACTCCCCACTGAGTGCGCAGTCTGACATGCACTCAATCCCACAACCCTGAGATCATGACCTAAGCCAAAACTGAATTGGACACTCAACCAACTGAGCCACCCAGGCACCCCTAAATATCCATATTTAGATAATCTAATAAAACATACCCAACACAAACTATATTGAATGTAATGTTTCTCTAATTCAGATAGTACTATATTTTTTTCTATCTCCATATTGTAAGTTATACAAAGCAAGTACTGTTCAAACTGATCTAGGTAAGTTTTTTTACAAAGAAATAAAACTTAACTCAATATTTCTAATGTTTTAAATTACCTCGTATTAAATGTGAGTTTTACTTTTTCCTTTCCCTATACATTTATAACCCACAGTAAAAAAGTTTAAAATGTTTTGATAAAATCTTTAAGGGTCACAGAATAATTAAAATTTTTCCCACTGATTACTATCAGCACAGCTTGCATGGTTATTCTTCTGGTCTAACAAAATACTTGTATTTTTAGAGTCCCACAAGACCGTGTACTCATTTTAGTATGCTTCCTTTCAAAGCCTTTTGATACTACTTAAACTGAAAGACATCGTCACTAAAATGTAATCAAGATTAAAAGGACAAGGGGCAATAAGGGGAGGTAGAAAATAAGTATTTCTCAAAATACTTAATGTAATGATATGATAAGCCACAGTATTTTTTGTTTGTTGTTAAGGGTACAGGTCTGTGATTCATCAGTCTTATATAATACCCAGTGCTTATTACAACACATACCCTCCCCAATGTCCATCACCCAGTTACCCCATCCTTCTACCCCTCTCCCCTCCAGCAACCCTCAGTTTGTTTCCTATAAGTAGGAGTCTCTTATGGTTTGTCTCCCTCTCTGGTTTCGTCTTGTTTCATTTTTTCCTCTGTTCCCCTACGATCCTCTGCCTTGTTTCTTAAATTCTATATATCAGTGAGATCATATGATAATTGTCTTTCCCTGACTTATTTTGCTTAGCACAATACCCTCTAGCCACAGTATTTTAAAACAAGCTGAAATTTTTAAAGAATATACAATACTATTTTATATTTTTGCAGCAATGTAGAGTTTAAAACATTTTTCCACACATTACCTAATTTTATCCTCAAAGGACAACTCCTCATTTTATGGAGGAGGAAATCATGGATCAGATCAGTTAAATAATAACTTTAAGGTCAAACAGCAGGTAAGTAGTGATCCAGAAGCTAGTTTCTCTTGTCTTAGTGTTTTACGCAGAACACATTGTACTATATTTAAGCAACCTTCTATCAACTGATGCAACTGAACAGAAAATTCATTCTACAATTAGGATAAACATTATAAAGCAGTGCTTCTCAAAGTATGGTCTCAGGACCAGCAGCATCACCACCACCAGGACCCACAAAGACATACTGAATCAGTAAGTACCAAATCAGTACTCTGAGTGTAGAGTCCTACAGTCTATGTGTTTTTACATGGCTTCAAGGGGATTCTGATTCACAAACAAGTTTAAAAATCATCTCTATCAAGCAGTTAAAAGAAACGAGTTGGAAGAGAGCTGAATTTCATTCACCATGGCTTTGGTTTCACCCATTCATTCATCGTACTTTTGAGCGCATGCTAAAAACGGATTCCTTTTCAGTTTTCCTAATAATGAATGTCCAGTAATACAGTTTTTGAGGCAACTGTCTATTTTAATAAATTAGGGCTTAGAAACAGTTTACTTCATGTTGGCCTTCAACAGTAGAATTAAGAAGTAAATTCTCAATTACTAAAGAACACGCACTTGGAAGAAAAAAATATTAAAGCATCACATTGAGAAATATTAGCATACTCAAACTAAAAACCACATAGTGCTTAACTGTGAAATACTTTGCTTTTAAAGTCAGAATCATGATAAGGATGACCGCAAACAGGAAAGTATTTTTTTACACTGCTTTGGAAACACTAGACAATGCAAATAGACAATACTGGATGTCATAAAAAAAAGTCATCACTTCTGAGCTGAAATAAGATAAAAATCAGATGATGAATTTGTTTGGTGATATTTAAGTTTTTAAACTATGTAGTCTTAGCCCTTTAAAAAAACTTAATACTGCAATTCTTTTAGGAATTACTTTCTCTCTAGCCATCAACTCTCCCTATTCCTTCAGAACTAGTTTTAAAAAAAATTTTGAAAACCACAGAAACACAACCACTACATTATATATAGAAAGATTAAAACTGGGGGAAATAGGTCATTGCAAATTAGCATAAAAAATATAGAAATGAAGTACTTTGCAAGAAATACAAGTTTTATTCTTCTAGGTACATTAAATACCTGGAACCAAGTAAACACAATTGATAAGGCATAGGACTTACTTAATGAACAGGAAAAAATGATTTACTGAAAAATAACCTATTATATACAAGTTATATGCCTGATTTCCTAAGTATATTAAATATTCCCTCTCATAATATTATGCTTACTATCAACTTGCTTAGCGGCTTTCTTTTCACCCATTGAAAATACAAATGTAAACTTCAAAATAATACCAATATAATTCAACAAATTCTATTATCTATACACTATGAATGATCTATACCTACCTCTCATGACATCATTTTGTCTTAAGTATAGTTTGTAGAACAGCAGTATTTACTCAACGCAAACTAAACTGGTAATCTAAGGAAAGACTTTATACGTGAAATGAATAGTTTTTAATAAACACATTAGAACTTATACATCCAAACTGCTGTCTCCTTCAAAGCAGTGTGTGGGAGGATATGCATCAATTATCATAATAGTACCCGTATTCAGAAATATTTGTGGAATTCACTGTCTGCAGTTCTCTCCTGCCTGTTTCTTTCTTTTGAATGAATAACCTCACAAAAAGAAATCTCTAAACAGGGAATCAGATTCTAACCACCAATTAATCACAGTCGGCATGGAGCCAAGTATGAAGGGTGGTATGTAACCACAAAAGTTCTTAACTTTAGCGCTTTTTTGAACTATTTCAAATTGTAAGTTTATTCTAGAAAAAGATAACATAACTCTCTATTAGTCTCCAGAAGCCTGTAACCCAAACTATAAAGATGATATAGGATCAATTAAGAACAGTGATTTGATCACTTATGACCACACACACACACACACACACACACACGAAAGAACTTTAAACAAAAACATTTATTAAAAAGCACAAATGCAGGGATCACTTTGAAAAATAACGTTTCTTTAAATGTACATATTCTACTAGGTTTACTTTTTCAAAGCCAACTGTGTGACTTTAGAACCACATTTCATATAGTTAAGGATTAAATAAAAATACAGAAGTTAAATAGAATGCAACAGTAACCTAATGAGAAGGCAATGGCTTGAATTAAAGCTGTGACAACAGGGATGAATAAATGTGAATTCCATGAACACCTGGAAAGATAACCAATGAAACACTCTCACTTATCTAGGGGTGAAGGAGAGGCTGTCAGCAAGCAGAGATCTGGCTTGCAAAACTGCATAGTAGAGGTACCATTAACTTAGACACAAAATGCAGTTTCCTCACTGTGTGAGAGCAGGGGTAAAGGAGCAGGGGTGGAGAAGAGATACGTTTTGATAGTGTTTTATTTTAAGCCGCTGAAATGTTCAAGTGGCACTATTCACTAGGTACTAAGATGTATAAATTTGAAAATCAGGACACCATGTGGCAGACTGTATTTTCCGTAAGAGTCACTATATTATCTCCTATCCCACATGCCTTCTGCAAAGTGACCTTGCCAGATCCCTCCAAGACACAGAATCTAATTCTCCTCCCCTTGAATCAGGGCTGGTTGAGGAGATAGATTTATAATCAGCGGAATGCAGTAGAAGTAACAGAACAACAACCAAGATTAGGTCGAAGGATAAGCAGCTGCATACCCTATTACTGATTCTCCTGTAATGCTAGGTCTCCAGACACCTACTCTTGGAACCCAGCCAACAGCCCTGAGGTGAGAAGCCTAAGCCACATGGAGGTTCAGTCAACAATGCCAGCTGAGCCCAGCATTCATTACAGCCCAGGCACCAGACATGTAAGTGAAGAAGCCTCCAGAGGATTCCAGTTCCCAGCCATTCACATCTCACCCAGTCATTTGAGTCTTCTCAGCTCAGGCCCCAGACATTGTGGAACAGCAACATGCCCTAACTGAAATCCCGTCACACAATGAATCTGTGAGCATAATAAAGTTCTATTATTATTGACCTCAATTGCTTGAATATCACTGGAACTTTCAGAATAAAGATGAAAAAGTGAAGTTTCCACCATAAAACAACAAAAGCCACCTAAGGGGTACCTTACAAATAACTCAAACTTTGAATTTCCAAATTTAACTTTACATCTTTAAATTTTTTAATTACTTTTAACAGAAAGGCACTGTACAATTATAAAACTTTTAAAATTTAGGCCTTGATCTCTGGCTAAAGATAATGCATAATTTAAATTCTCTAATGCATTTAAAAATTTTTTCCATAATAAATAACTTAAAACTAGAATTAAAAATTCTAGGGGCGGGGCGCCTGGGTGGCACAGCGGTTAAGCTTCTGCCTTCGGCTCAGGGCGTGATCCTGGCGTTATGGGATCGAGCCCCACATCAGGCTCTTCCACTATGAGCCTGCTTCTTCCTCTCCTACTCCCCCTGCTTGTGTTCCCTCTCTCCCNTGCTTCTTCCTCTCCCACTCCCCCTGCTTGTGTTCCCTCTCTCGCTGGCTGTCTCTATCTCTGTCAAATAAATAAATAAAATCTTTAAAAAAAAAAAAAAATTCTAATAGACTGAAACTGATTCTTGAATGTCTGGCACATAAACAACACTGAGACCCTTGAGAAATATTTTCTAAGATGATGAAAACTATAATTAGCCCACCAAAATCCAATGAATAGGAACAAATCTAAAAAAAAATATCTCATATTTGTGTATTTTACAATTTACAGAGCAGTTTTACACACATCTTATTCTTAGAATAGCACACAGTATTACCAGCATGCCCACTTTAGAGATTAAAAACCCTGAAGTAACTTACACAAGATGACAAGAGGGGTAGAGAGCGACTTAAGTGTGGTTTTGATAAGAAACAAGCCCAAATCAAATGGCTGAGTTTCAACAACTCATTAATGAAAAAGCATATTAATTTTATAATGTTATCATAATTAGTGTTCTAAGAAAGAAAACCACTGTGCTGCTTATTAATTCAGAAATAGAAGGAATCCTGTTTTGAAAACCAAAACTAGAAATGTGACTTGAGTGACTAATATTCCAAGTAAATAATTTTCTTTTCCATTTCAGATTTTATGTATAAAAATTTTTAAAAATACAAAATGAAAATCTCAATAGAATTCAGATCAAGTGCCTGCCTAATTACACTAAAGTATTAAATACAGGTAAACCAAATATAAGAAACCTCAGTAAGTGAAAATAAGCATTCAGAGAAATCATGAATTATGAAAATGATCCTTTGATGGAACTTAATATTTAGATAGAAAAGAATACAGTGGTTGTTCACTGTCAACAACTTGCAGTGACTACAGTGAAAATCAAAAAGAACAGAGTTATTGTTCCAAGTGTTAACACCCCTAGTGGTAAATAAACAATCAGACATTTCACAGATTCTGCTCAATATCAGATGTGCAGAAGCAGCAGCTATGGGGGTCATGGAAAAAATACTGCATTGTAAGTCAGGGCCCTGGGCTTGGTCAAAGAAGTGGAATACAGTAGAAAGAAATGGGCTGGGGGCGCCTGGGTGGCTCAGTTGTTAAGCACCTGCCACGGCTCAGGGCGTGATCCCAGGGTTCTGGGATCAAGCCCCACATCGGGCTCCCTGCTCGCTGGTAGCCTGCTTCTTCCTCTCCCACTCCCCCTGCTTGTGTTCCCTTTCTCGCTGGCTGTCTCTCTCTGTCAAATAAATAAATAAAATCTTTAAAAAAAAAAAAAAAACAAGAAAGAAATGGGCTGAAGGCCCAAAAAGACAATGGTCAAACCCCAGGTCTGTCACTGTATGCACTTTTTAAACCTCATTTTATAGATTTTTTAAAACAGGGATGTTAACATCTAGTTGTCTATCCCATAAGAATATTAGGTTTATCAAAGAGGTATGAAGTACTTTGTTTTAGCTGGGTTTAATCTTTTTCTTTTTCTTTAGCTAAGTTTTAAATATGAAAAAGTACAAACAACAGGGGTGCCTGTCTGGCTCAGCTGGTTAAGTATCTGCCTTCAGCTCAGGTCATGATCTCCGGGTCCTGAGATTGAGCCCTTCGTTGAGCTCCTCATGCAGAGGGGAGCCTGCTTCTCCCTCTTCATCTGCTGCTCCCCCTGCTTGTGCTCCCTCTCTCTCAAATAAATAAAATATGTTTAAAAAAGTACAAGCAACAACATAAATACTGAGTAACCAACCACCTGAACAATTTTATGAAAGCATTTCATAAATGTACAACTCTCTCCAATTATAAGAGCCTTTCAGAACAAATAGCTAAAAGTTTGGGATAGTAAAAGTATTTAAATTTGGGATAGAGGTACAGTCAAAGGCTCCCCTTAAAACAGACAACAAGGGAAATGTTTAAAGCAACACATATGCTATATACAAATGCATGAACCCTCGCTGAAAGAATTTGCTAGAAATAGTGTTTGCCTAAAGGGAAAAAATTGAAGTGACTAGATAACAGGAGAAAACATTTTTCATCTTATATCTTTCTCTGTACTTTTTAAGCCTTACACCATGTGCATATTTTAACTATTTTGAGAAATTAAATTAAAAAATTAAGCAAACAAGACAATAAATATTTTGGTAAATATTTTTATAAGTTTGGCTTAATATTAAAGGCTGGTATCTATTTACTTTTAAATCTACAAATATTAATTTCCAATTTCAATGTTCCTTAAAAAATATTACTTTAAAAATTTTTTTGCATTATTTTTACAGAGATTTTTAGATATTAGGACTATTTTTCCTCATAAAAGCAGCTCTGATCTTAAAATGAAAATGAAGGGAGGGGCGCCTGTGTGGTGCAGTCATTAAGCTTCTGCTTTCGGCTCAGGGCGTGATCCCAGCGTTCTGAGATCGAGCCCCACATCAGGCTCCTCCACTAGGAGCCTGCTTCTTCCTCTCCCACTCCCCCTGCTTGTGTTCCCTCTCTCGCTGGCTGTCTCTGTCAAATAAATAAATAAAATCTTTAAGAAAAAAAAAAAATGAAGGGAAAATGACTTAACCTCTCAGTATTTACACTATATAAAATTTTCAATAATATATCTAGTCTATTAAGTTATCCTCATTGTAGTCATAATAGCAAACATCTCATGTAATCATACATTTATGATTTTATCAGAATCTACCAGTAGTTAGATACAAATAAAATTATTCTCCAAAAAAAATCTCAAAAGTATCTTAGACCAGCAAAAATTTACACATATTTACATTAAAAAGTATAAGGACTAAGAATTAAATAACCAATGCAGCATTGAGCGTTCTGAGCTAAACACCAAATTTTCTTATAGTCCAGCATACAGACCTTGAAGAATGACTAATCTACATATACTTTGAAGAATGATGTACAAGTCAAGATCTGACCCATCACAAACACATATGAAAACACTAGATCTGCATTTCTCATAATAGTATGGCAAAATTTATTAAACACATACATTCACAATTTTAATCTCCAGAAGCACCACCATCAAGCCCACCTCTTGGTTTGTCCTGACAACAAAACAATTGCAATATTAAGGTAGAAAGTCAAATGCTTGATCCTGCCCTTCCAAAATACATTCCAGATTTTGAAAATGTATTTTTTGCATATCTTAACTGTGAACAGACTTGCATACTGATACCACACTTTTTTTTTGGATACACTTCTTGTAGCACAATTTTCAAAAGCATGATAAAACAAGTAAGTTATATGTACGCATACTGTTAGGCTTTTAATACAACCCTGTATTAGAGGAATCATTTCATTGACTCGGTCTTTACCCTACAGTTTTAATCCATAGTTCCCTCATCTCCATCCCCTCGATTAACCATCATTTCCCCTGTGAGGTAACACAAAGAAATACAGACATTTTATTTCTTCTTAGTAGCGCTCTTCACTTATCTAATTACTTGTTCTGTGTCTCCATTTTCCACCAGATTATAAACTATGCAAAAAAAGGGACCCCGTCAGTCTTATGCACCAATGCATCTTTGGTTCTTATCACAAGTTGCACATAACACCTAATGTCTACTGAGCAGCTACCAAGTGCTGGATACTACTGCAGATGCTTTTAAAATATCTTATTAGATCCGCCAGCAACTTTGAGATAGATGCTATTGTTTTTCTGATGTATACAAGAGAAAGCAGAGATACCTAAGTGACACACCCGGGGACACACTCTGAATGACAGCGCCAATGTTATTAACATAGTGAACACTCAGTAAATGATTGCTGAATGCGTAACTGAATGATCATAAAATCTAGTAGAGGATATAAGTTATACATGAAAACAATTTTAAAAATTCAAGATAATTTCAGGCCACTGAAATTGATAAAGGATAGTCTGCAGACCTTAAAACAAATTCCTAAAATTTGTAAATAAGTCTATAGTAAATAACCAAAGCTGCCATGTTCCTAGGCAGTGGCTAACCTCAATTACTGGCTAAGTGACTCACCTCCTCAGACCAGCCTTGAAAAGCAATACACAACTGATTCAAATTCATGCCTCAGAAAAATAATAAATTACTATATTCACATTAGAAACTCAATATTTTAAGTCCACCAATGCCAAGATCTTTCTACTTTTTAAAATAATTAACTACTGAATTTCAAGGAACAAATAATAATTCGTCTAAGGGACCAGGAAAGTCAGAAGTGTAAGTAATAGCTAAACAGGAAAGCCCTCAAAAAGAAGGTGGTATTTGAACTAAACCTTGAGGAGAAAAAAGAATTTAGGGAGGTACAAAGTACTGAAAAAGAAAGGAATGACAAAGAGCAAGAGAGAGAAGAAATGAATGTGCAGGGGGAGTTGTTCAGTTCGTAAAGATATATAACCCTCAATAAATGAGAAGACAATCAAATTAAAAAGTGGGCCAAAAGATGTGAACAGACATTATACATCATATAAGCAAGATACATGAATGGCTAACAGGTACCTGAAAGGATGCTCAACATCATTAGTCTAAGGAAATGCAAATCAAATCCACGAGATACTATTTCATAGCCCTAGAATGGCTAACTACGTTCTAAAGATATACACTAATGTTGGGGAGGACAGGAGAAATGGAAACTCACACACTGCTGGAGGGAAGTAAAATGCTGTAGGCACTTTGGAAAACACTGGCAATTTCTTAAAAAGTTAAACATAAATTTGCCATATAACCCAGCAATTGCAATCTTAGGTACCTAGCCAAAAGAAATAAAAACATATACCCACACAAAGACTTGCATGTGAATGTTGAAAGCAGCTTTATTCATAATTGCCAAAAACTGGTAACAATCTAAGTGTCCACCAATGGGTGAATGCATAAACACATCAACTCAATACAATGGTATGGTATTCAGCAATAAAAAGGGACTAAATACTGATACGTGGTAGGACAAGGATAAAACACAAAAACATACTAACAAAAAGTCATACACAAAAGATTATATACTATATGATTCAATTCACATGAAATGTCTTCGAGGGGCAAATCTACAGAGACAGAAAGTAGGGTAAGTGGGTGCTCAGGGTAGGTATAGGAATTAACAATGAACAGACATGAGGGATTTTATAAAGGTGATTAGAAATGTTCTAAAATTAATCTACGGGGAAAAAAGATGGCAGAGGAGTAGGGGTCCCCTTTGTCAGCTGGTCCCCTGAGTCAAGCTGGATATGTACCAGACCATCCTGAAAACCAACAGAATCAGCCTGAGACACAGGAAGATACATCTGGATCCCTACAAACGAACATCTCCAGCGCTGAGTATTGAGGTACGAAGTGGGGAGCCTTGAATCCGCGCACAGATATTGTAAGATAAACGGAAGGGGGAGGGAGCTGCCGGGCTCGGGCACCGGGAAGCAGTAGCCTCCTGCATTGGGGAGCAGGCCGGACTTGCAGACAGGCACCCGCGGGAAACACACTGGGACCGTGAGCCTGGGAACGCGTGCGACCAGACTGAAAACCGGAGCCCCGGAGCGACCAGACTGAAAACAGGAGCTCCAGAGCGCTCACTGGAACAGAACTAAAACCAGAAGCTCGGGAGCACGTGCATCCAAACTAAAAACGAGAGCTCCGGAGTGCACACTCGAACTAGACTGAAACCGGGAGCTCCGGAGCGCTGGTGCAACCATACCGAAAACCAGAGCTCCGGAACACTCACTGGAACGGGACTAAATCCGGAAGCTCCGGAACGGGTGCACATCCAGACTGACAACTGGAGCTCTGGAGTGCACACTTGAACTAGACTGAATCCAAGAGCTCGGGAGAGCGCAAGGGAACCGGGGGCAGCTGGCGGTGCTAGAAACACAAAGGACAGGGACGCCTGGGTGGCTCAGTCGTTAGGCGTCTGCCTTCGGCTCAGGGCGTGATACAGGTGTTCTGGAATCGAGCCCCACATCAGGCTCCTCCGCTGGGAGGCTGCTTCTTCCTCTCCCACTCCCCCTGCTTGTGTTACCTCTCTCACTCCCTGTCTCTCTCTTTCTGTCAAATAAATAAAATCTTTAAACAAAACAAAACAAAACAAAACAAATAAACCAAAAAAACCCCACAAAGGACAGAGACCTGCAGGCCCTGGAAGTGAAGGCTGGGACACCAGCTGTGGGGCGCACAACCCAGGACATTGCAGGGTTTTTCGCATCACCAACAGACACGGAGTTAAAGAGGCCAAGGGAGCTCAGTGGAGAGCGGACTGCAATCTCTCTGTTCTGAGACAGAGGCTAGGATTCGGCCACTGCTGCTCTGACTCTCAGAAGAGCCACAGAAAACCAACTGCCAGGGAAAGCTGCCAGAGAACAAAAGCCTAGAAATACCAGCTCACGTTGTGCCTATCCCCATTCCCCCTCGCAGGGGACAGGGCGACTCTACCCAAACAGGGTTGCCTGAGTATCAGTGCAGCAGGCCCCTCCCCCAGAAGGCAGGCTGAAAAATCAAGAAGCCCACATCACTAAGGTCCCTATAAAACAAGCGCACACTGCATGGGACCTGGTCAATAATTTTGGCTTTGGGCAACCCCGCAACCTCTCTTCATCAGAATGACGAGGAGGAGAAATCCCCCCCAAGCAAGGAAAAGATAATGAGTCTGTGGCCTCTGCCACAGAACTGACAGATATGAATATAACCAAATTATCAGAAATGGAGATAAGAGTAACAATGGTCAAGGGGCGCCTGGGTGGCACAGCAGTTGGGAGTCTGCCTTTGGCTCAGGGTGTAGATCCCGGCGTTATGGGATCGAGCCCCACATCAGGCTCCTTCGCTATGAGCCTGCTTCTTCCTCACCCACTGCCCCTGCTTGTGTTCCCTCTCTCGCTGGCTGTCTTTATCTCTGTCAAATGAATAAATAAAATCTTTAAAAAAAAAAAAAAAAGGTAAAAATGGTCAAGATGATGTATAGACTTGAAAAAATATTAACGAAAATATTAACGAGAATATAGAATCTCTAAGGGCGGAAATGAGAGTGAATCTGGCAGAAATTAAAAATGCTATGAATCAAATACAATCAAAACTAGATGCTGTGACGGCCAGGGTAAATGAGGCAGAAGAACGGATTAGTGAATTGGAGGATGGGATGGTAGAAGAGAAAGTGAAAACAGAAACTAGCCTCAAAAAAATCCAATCTGAAGAATGTAGATTACGGGAGATTATTGACTCAATGAAACATTCCAATCTCAGATCATCGGCATCCCTGAGGGGGTGGAGAAAGAGGGAGGTCTACAAGAGATATCTGAACAAATTGTAGCTGAAAATTTCCCTAATCTAGCAAAGGAAATAAGCATTCGTGTCCAAGAGGCAGGAAGGACCCCTCCCAAGGTCAACCATGGCAAACCTACGCCACGTCATATCATAGTGCAATTTGCAAATATTAGATCCAAAGATACAGTATTGAAAGCGGCCAGGGTGAAGAAATTTGTGTACAGAAGCAAAAGTATCAGAATAACATCAGACATGTCTACACAGACCTGGAATGAGAGGAAGCGTTGGCAGGATATTTTTAAAGCTCTGAGAAAAACATGCAGCCAAGGATCCTTTATCCAGCAAGGCTGTCATTCAGAATTGATGGAGAGATAAGGACCTCCCAGGATCCGCAGAAACTGAAGGAATTCGTAACCACCAAACCAGCCCTACAGGAGATATTAAGGGGGGGTTCCAGAAAAGTAAAAAGGCCCAAGAGTAATACAGAACAGATTTACAATCTATAGAAACAAAGACTTCACAGGCAACATGACATCATTAAAATCATATCTCTCAATAATCACTCTCAATGCGAACGGCCTAAATGCTCCCATAAAATGCCACAGGGTTGCAGATTGCACAAAAAGACATGACCCATCCATTTGCTGTCTACAACACTCATCTTGAACCTAAAGATGCATCCAGATTGAAAGTGAAGGGATGGAAAACCATTTTTCATGCCAATGGACCTCAAAACAAAGCTGGGGTAGCAATTCTCATATCAGACAGATTAGACTTTAAAGACTGTAGTTAGAGATACAAAAGGACACTATATTATTCTTAAAGGATGTATCCAACAAGTGGATATGACAATTATAAATATCTATGCCCCCAACAGGGGAGCAGCAAGATACACAAGCCAACTCTTAACCAGAATAAAGAGACATAGAAAATAATACGTTAATAGTAGGGGACCTCAACACTCCACTATCAGCAATAGACAGATCACCTAAGCAGAAAATCAACAAAGAAACAAGAGCTTTGAATGATATACTAGACCAGATGGACCTCATAGATATATACAGAACACTACACCCCAGAACAACGGAATACTCATTCTTTTCGAATGCACACGTAACTTTCTCCAGATAGACCATAAACTGGGTCACAAAACAGGTCTCAACTGATAGCAAAAGACTGAAATTATTCCCTGCATATTCTTAGACCACAATGCTTTAAAATTGGAACTCATCACAAGGAAGAAATTCAAAACACCTGGAAACTAAGAACAATCCTGTTCAAGAAGGATTGGGTAAATCAGGAAATTAAAAATCAATTTAAACAATTTAGGGAGACCAACGAGAATGAAAACACAATGGTCCAAAACCTATGGGACACTGCAAAGCAGTCCTAAGGGGAAAATACATAGCCATCCAAGACTTACTCAAAAGAATAGAAAAATCTAAAATGCAGTTTTTATATTCTCATCTCAAGAAGCTGGAAGTGGAACAGAAGAAGAGGCCTAACCCACGCATGAAAAGACAGGTGATCAAGATTAGAGCAGAGATCAATGAATTAGAAACAAAGAGTAGAGTAGAGCAGATTAACAGAACTAGAAGCTGGTTCTTTGAGAGAATAAATAAGATTGATAAGCCACTGGCAAGACTTATTCAAAAGAATAGAGAAAGGACCCAAATTAATAAAATCATGAATGAAAGGTGAGAGGTCACAACCAACACCAATGAAAGAGGAAGGATCATTAGAAACTTTTATCAACAGCCTCATGCCAATAAATTAAACAACCTGGAAGAAATGGATGCCTTCCTGGAAATCTATAAACTACCAAGACAGGAAGAAATTGATTATTTAAACAGACCTATTAATTATGAAGAGATTGAAGCAGTGATCAAAAGCTTCCCCAAAAACAAGAGTCCAGGGCCTGACAGATTCCCCAGGGAATTCTACCAAACATTTAAAGAAGAAATAATACCTATTCTCCTGAAGCTGTTTCAAAAAACAGAAACAGAAGGAAAACTACCAAACTCATTCTATGAGGCCAGTATTACCTTGATCCCCAAACCAGGCAAAGATCCCATCAAAAAGAATTACAGACCAATATCCCTGATGAATATTGACCCCAAAATTCTCAACAAGGTCCTAGCTAACAGGATCCAACAGTACATTAAAAGGATTATCCATCATGACCAAGTGGGATTCATCACTGGGATGCGAGGGTGGTTCAACATTCGCAAATCGATCAGTGTGATAGATCATATCAACAAGAAAAGAGTCAAGAACTATATGATCCTCTCAATTGATGCAGAAAAAGCATTTGACAAAATACAGCATCCTTTCCTGATTAAAACCCTTCAGACTGCAGGGATAAAGGGTACATTCCTCAATCTCATAAAAACCATCTATGAAAAGCCTATGGCGAATATCATTCTTAATAGTGAAAAGCTGGAAGCCTTCCCCTTAAGATCAGGAACACAACAAGGATGCCCACTCTCACCATTATTATTCAACATAGTACTAGAAGTCCTTGCAACAGCAATCAGACAACAAAAAGGGATAAAAGGTATCCAAATAGGCAAAGAAGAAGTCAAACTGTCTCTCTTCGCAGATGATGTGATACTCTATATGGAAAACCCAAAAGTCTTCACCCCCAAACTACTAGAAGTTACGGAGCAATTTAGTAATGTGTCGGGATAAAAAATCAATGCTCAGAAATCAGTTGCATTTCTATACACGAACAATGAGACTGAAGAAAGAGAAATTAAGAGAATCCATTCATTTACAATAGCAGCGAAAATCATACGTTATCTCGGAATTAACTTAACCAGAGACGTAAAAGATCTATATTCTAGAAGCTACAAATCACTCTTGAAAGACACTGAAGAAGACACAAAAAGATGGAAAAATATTCCATGCTTATGGATCGGAAGAATAAACATAGTTAGAATGTGTATGCTACCTAGAGCAATCTACACTTTCAATGCTATCCCGAACAAAATACCGATGAAATCTTTCAAAGAGCTGGAACAAACAGCCCTTAAATTTGCATGGAACCAGAAAAGGCCCCAAATCGCCAAGGAATTATTGAAAAGGAGTAACAAAGCTGGGGGCATCCCGTTGCCGGATTTCAAGCTATACTACAAAGCTGTGATCACAAAGACAGCATGGTACTGGCACAAAAACAGACACACAGACCGATGGAACAGAATATAGAACCCAGAAATGGACCCTCAGCATTATGGTCAACTCATCTTCGACAAAGCAGGAAAAAACGTCCAGTGGAAAAAAGACAGTCTCTTCAATAAATGGTGCTGGGAAAATTGGACAGCTACATGAAAAGAATGAAACTTGACCACTCTCTCACACCATACACAAAGATAAATTCCAAATGGATGTAAGACCTCGATGTGAGCAGGAATCCATCAAAACCCTAGAGGAGAACATAGGCTGTAACTTGACATAGACCACAGCAACTTTTTTCATGACACATCTCCAAAGGTAAGAGAAACAAAAGATAAAATGAACTTGTGGGACTTTATCAGGATAAAGAGCTTCTGCACAGCCAAGGAAACAGTCAAAAAAACTAAGAGACAGCCCACGGAATGGGAGAATATATTTGCAAAGGACACCACAGATAAAGGACTGGTATCCAAGATCTACAAAGAACTTCTCAAACTCAATACACGAGAAACAAATAAACAAATCATAAAATGGGCAGAAGATATGAACAGACACTTTTCCAATGAAGACATACAAATGGCTAACAGACACATGAAAAAATGTTCAAAATCATTAGCCATCAGGGAAATTCAAATCAAAACCACACTGAGATACCACCTTACGCCAGTTAGAATGGCAAAGATAGACAAGGCAAGAAACAACAATTGTTGGAGAGGATGTGGAGAAAGGGGATCCCTCCTACATTGTTGGTGGGAATGCAAGTTGGTACAGCCACTCTGGAAAACAGTGTGGAGGTCCCTTAAAAAGTTAAAAATTGAACTACCCTATGACCCAGCCATTGCACTACTGGGTGTTTACCCCAAAGATACAGACGTAGTAAAGAGAAGGGCCATATGCACCCCAATGTTCATAGCAGCATTGTCCACAATAGCTAAATTGTGGAAAGAGCCGAGATGCCCTTCAACAGATGACTGGATTAAGAAGTTGTGGTCCATATATACAATGGAGTAACACTCAACCATCAAAAAGAATGATTTCTCAACATTTGCTGCAACGTGGACGGCACTGGAGGAGATAATGCTAAGCNTGGAGGAGATAATGCTAAGCGAAATAAGTCAAGCAGAGAAAGACAATTATCATATGGTTTCTCTCATCTATGAAACATAAGAACTAGGAAGATCGGTAGGAGAAGAAAGGGATAAAGAAAGGGGGGGTAATCAAGAAGGGGGAATGAACCATGAGAGACTATGGACTCTGGGAAACAAACTGAGGGCTTCAGAGGGGAAGGAGGTGGGGGAATGGGATAGGCCAGTGATGGGTATTAAGGAGGGCACGTATTGCATGTGTACTGGGTGTTATACGCAAGTAATGAATCATGGAACTTTACATCAAAAACTAGGGCTGTACTGTATGGTGACTAACATAATAAAAAATTACTATAAAAAATAAAAATAAAAAAATAACATTGATCTACAGTGATGGTTGCACAGCTCATTAGGTTTACTAACAACAACAACAAAACACTAAGTTGTACATTAGAAATAGGGAAATTATATATGTAAAATATACCTCAATAAAGTTATAGTAAGATAAAAAAAAGACATCCATGATTGGATGTAGAGAGCAAACAACATTTCATGTATGTTCTATAAGTGAATACAGCCCAGCTAAAGCAACTCAGCTAAAATGGAGGAGCCTTAAGCCCAGAGAACTAACAAAAAACCTCCCATAGCTGTGAAATACTGTGCATGCTCCAGTGTCAGGAGACAAATTTTTGCTCTCCAAAAATTATTCCCCTCAGAAAAAAGTCAGTCATCTTATACTTGAGTCCTTATTAAGTCTCCCATTTCACAGTGCACTTGTCAACAGCTTTTAAAAACTTTTTATATTGGAAATTCCAGACACATTCAGAAGTAAGGAATAAATAATATAATGAATCGCATGTTCCATTATCCGCCTTGAACGATTACCTTTTCACCTAAATACAACCCTGAATACTTCATGTTTCCCTTCCTCATTGAATTCAATTAAAGCAAAATCCAGATATACCATTTACAAATATTTCAGTATTAAATTACCTTTTAAGTTTCTTTTTAAAAATAATTATAAAAGTAACCCATGATCACTTTAGAAAATCTGGAAACTACAGAAATGTATAAAGGAGAAAAAAAAATACCAACCATAATCGCACCATAGAGAAAACTCTTGCTAACCTTATAATGTATAATGTTGTCCCTATATACATTATTTTTAATGTAAACTTATTGAAGTATAATATATATATTATGGATGGTGTATGAGTTGTAAGTGTTCAGTTTGACAGATTTTCCTTTACCAAGATACCTGCATTAACTGCCACTTTACTTTGGAAAAACTGAATGATTTAAGCAACTGTCTTAATATTATGTACTTATGGTTTTGCACATAAATACTCTATATATACATCTCCTTGCCAACCACAATGTAGGGGATAAGAGCATTTACTGACTATATATACCGTCTCATTTAATCCTGTAATAACCCTACGAAGTAGGCATTACTATGAGAAAGGAGACAGAAAAAAGACTCGACTACTACCTTGTCTCAGATCTAATAAATGAGAACCAGAAACAGAATTTAAAAACTGTCAGGCTTTTGCCCACCCTATCATGGCATCTATCTGAATGAACAGTATGAAGAAAACAAAAAGAGAATGCTGATTCTTCTCTCTTATTCTAAGACTACTAGTTGTTTTTGCTTTTTATACAACACTCATAACCACAATAGACAACCTAAATAGTAATATAACTTCTATAAAAGAGTAGCTTAAATAAAATGTGCAATACTGCAAAAAGCCTTAGGAGGTCACCAAAGTAAAAAAAGAAAATTCTAATAACCAAACAACTCCAATTTGTTTAGAATTTTGTGTGTTTACTAGCAACTTCTTTTTTTTAATCATTTTTTATTATATTATGTTAGTCACCATACAGTACATCCCCAGATTCCGATGTAAAGTTCAATGCTTCATTAGTTGCATATAACTCCCACTGCACCATGCAATACGTGCCCTCCTTACTACCCATCACTGGACTATCCCAATACAACTTCTAATGTTAAAAGTTTTATCTTTGGACCCTTATTTTATACCATATACAAAAATTAACTCAAAATGGATGCAAAGACCTAAATATAAGAGCTAAAATTTTAAAACCCTTACAAGAAAATACAGAGGGAAAGCTTCATGACATCGGATTTGGCAATGATTTCTTGGACAGGACACCAAAAGCACAGGAAACAAAAATAAAATTAGACTACATCAAAATTAAAAGCTATGTATAAAAGGATGTAATCAACAGAGTGAAAAGTCAATCTAAGGAATGGGAGAAAACGTTTGCCAATTATATATCTCATAAGGTGTTAATACTAAGAATTATATTTTAAAAAAAAACACAAAAAACCTTTTACTACCCAACAATAAAACAAACTGATTCAAAGAACTTGGATAAACATTTCTTCAAAGAACGTAGACAAATGGCCACCAAGCATATGAAAAGATGCACAACATCAATAATAATTAGGGAAATATAAATCAAAACCACAATGAGATACCACTTTATCATTGTTAGAATAGCTTACTGTCGAAAAATCCAAAGTAACAAGTATTGGTGAGGATATGGAGAAACTGGAATATTTGTGCACTGTTTGTGGGAATGTAAGATGGTGCAGCTGCTACTGACAACAGTATGGCAATCCCTGAAAAAATTAAAATATGATATGATCCAGTAATTCCACTTCTGTGTATACAACCAAAAAATGACATGATCCAGTAATTCCACTTCTGTGTATACAACCAAAAAAAATGAAAATTAAAATATGATATGATCCAGTAATTCCACTTCTGTGTATACAACCAAAAAAAATGAAAAAAGTCATGAAGAGATATTGTATATCCATGTTCTTATAGCAGCATTATTCATAATAGCCAAAGGTGGAAGCAACCAAGTTTCCTTGATAGATGAATGAACAAACAAAATGTGGTATACAAATAGCAATGTATGTATACATTCAGCCTTATAAAGGAAGGAAATTCTGACATATGCTACAACCTGGATGAACCCTGAAGACATTATGCTAAGTGAAATAAACCAGTCACAAAAAGACAAATACTGTATGATTACACGTATGTGAATTAGTTGCAGTAATCAAATTCAGAGAGACAAAAAGTAGAATGAACGGTAGTTGCCAGGGGTTGGGGGGAGGGGAGAAGAGAGAATTGTTTAGTGGTTAACGAGTTTTAGTTCTATGAGATGAAAAGAACTCTGGAGATTAGTTATACAACAATGTGAATGTACTTAAGACTACTGAACTGCACACTTAAAAATGGTTAAGACAAGGTATGTGTATTTCACCACAATTTAAAAAGAAAAAGACATAATTTGTTTTGGCCAAGATGGACAGTAAGCCCCATTCCTCACAAGTCCAACCTCTTATAACTAGGAAACCTTGAGCGTGTAATACAACAAAGGAAGACTGAATGGTAGAGAAGGCAAAGGTAACGAAGGACCTTGAGACTTGAGGAATAACACAGTGGTGAATTCCCTGGGTTTTCTTTCTGCTCCTATATATCCTGGATTGCACACTGAAGAAGCCTCCAACCTGTAACTACCAACAGGTACAACCCATTCCCCCAAAAAGCCTCAAGAAAATCCATCTCCTTCTAGCCAAAGGGCAAATAAAAGAGCAGCCAGTAGAACACAAAACTTTTTAAATATTATCTCCCAACTGTTACCAAAGACTAAAAGAAAAACTGCATCTGCAATGTCAATGGGGCTGAAGGGGGTAGGCAGCTGGACTCATGCTCCCACCTGGTGGCAGTGGGGCAGAACAAGTGACCCTAAGCTTTCCCCACAACAGTAATGTCAGTGGGGCTGAATGGGCAAACTTCCAACCCCACAAGGCAGCAAAGCGTAAGAATAAAATGGTGCAAGGTGGTGCTAGTGGGCAGTATTCTGTATCTGCAGGAATAGTGTTAGCAGGGCCAACCCCCAGCTCAGCAGCAACTAGGTAGTTCAGTAGGCCATTTGCTTTCACCCATCCTAGTATAATTAGTCTCAGGAAGGAGCTGAATATCCAACCCCACCTGGACATGCATACTATACCTAAACAGGGTGACTATTTGCAAAATGAATATTAAATAGCACCCAGAATCTCACAACATAACACTCAAAATGTCCAGGATACAACTGAAAATCACCCATGATACCAAGTACCACAAAAATCTCAAATTTAATGAGCAAAGAGAATCAACAGATGCCAACTCCAAGCAGACACAGACATTAGAATTATCTAACAAGAATTTTAAAACAGCCATCATAAAAATTCTTCACTGAACAATTATAAACATATTTGAAACAAATAAAAAAAGTATAAAGTCAGCAAAGTAATGATATAAAAAAAAGAACCAAACAGAAATTTAAAAACTGAAAAATACAATACACAAAATTAAAAATTCACTGAACTGATTCAACAGCTAAATAAGTATCATGGAGGAAGGAAATCAGTGAACTTGAAGACAGAACAATAGATATTAACCAACCTGAATAACAGGTAAAAAATATACTGAAAAAAAAAAATGAACAGACTCAGAAATCTAGTAACAATAACAAAGATGTATTATTCATATAATCAAAGTTCCAGAAGGAGAGGAGAAAGAGTGAATGCAGGACTAGAAGAATGTATGAAAAAATAACAGCTGAAGACTACCCAAGTATGGCAAAACACACGAACCTTCCGATTCAAGAAGCTAAGAAAACCCAAACAGAATGGTAATCCAAAGAAACACATGCCAAGACACTTGCTCAAACTACAGAAAATCAGGGACAAAGAAAAAATTTTGAAAGCAGGTAGGAAAAAAAAAGACATATCACCTATGCAAAAACAAAGATTCAAATGACAGAAGATTTCTCATCAGAAAATATGGAGGCCAACATTTGGAGGCAATGGCACATTCCAAGGAGCTGAAAAAAAAGAACTGTCATCCAAATTTCTATATCCAGTGAAAATATCGTGAAGGTAAGAGGTAAAATCAAGACCCTCTCAGAAAAAGGAAAACAAAATGTTTGTTGCCACCAGACCTACCCAAAAAGTTCTTCAAACTGAAAGGAAAACCGTAAAGAAGAAAATCTGAAACCAGGAAGAACGTAAAGTATACAAATATGAGAAAATGTAACACTATGTTTTCTCCACTTGAATTTCTAAATGATATTAGACATTCAAAGTAAAAACACTGTCTTATATGGTTCCTAATATATGTAGAGGAACTATTTAAAACAGTAACACTACACAGAGGTAAGAAAACAGGACCTAAACGGAACAGTTAAGCTTTCTACAGGTTACTCAAATTGGTAAAATGTTGCCATCAGTACACTCTGACAAGTTACATATGGACAATGTACTATCTAACATAACTACTAAAAAATAAATATTGAGATACACTCAAAATTCTACAGAAAAACCAAAATGTAGTTCCAAGAATTATTCAAGTAACCCACATAAAGGCAGGAAAAGTATACACAAGAAAGAAAAATAGAATAATAAAACAAGAGTAAAACAGCAGAATTAATCTCTAACATATCAACACTACATTAAATGTAAAAGGTCTAAACATACAATTAAAAGACAAACTAGCAGACCAGGTTTTAAAAATATGAGCCAACTCTATGTTGTCTACATGAAACTAACTTCAAATATAATGATAAAAGTAGGCTGGAAATAAATGAATGAAAAAATGATAGACCACATAAACATTAATCAAAATAAAGCAGGAGGGCACCTGGATGGTTCAGCTGGCTGGGGGTCCAACTCTGGATTTCAGCTCAGGTTATGATCTCACAGTTGTGGGATTGAGCTCTGCAGTGGGCTCTGAGCTGAGTCTGGAGCCTGCTTGGGATTCTGTCTCTCCCTCTGCCCCCCTCCACCATGAATGCTCGCTCCCCCCGACTCAAATAAATAAATAAATAAATATCTAAGAAAGAAAGAAAGAGAGAGAGAGCGAGAGAAAGAAAGAGAGGAAGGAAGGGAGGGAGGGAGGGAGGGAAGGAAGGAAAACCGGAATGGTTATATTAATGTCAGACGAAACAGAACAAAAAAAATTACCAAACACAAAGAACATTACAGAGTAACGATGAAAGGGTCAACACGCTAAGAATAGCAATCCTTTATGTGTATGCAACAAATAAAAGAGCTTCAAAACACATGAAACAGAAACCTCCAATTATAGTTGAAGACTTCAACACCCCTCTCACAATTAATAGAACTATTAGACAAAATATCACCAAAGACAAAGAACTAAGTAGCACCATTGATCAACAGGATCTAAATTTATGGAACACTCTACTCAATAAAAGAATGTATTCTTAAAAGAATGCATTCTTATCAAATGCCCATGAATAGTCACCAACATGGTCCATATCATAGACCACAAATTAAACTTCAACAAATTTAAAAGAATCTGCCCACAGTGGAATAAAACCAAGGAATCAAGGGGAAATAACAGTAAAATTCCCAAACGCTTGGAAATTAAATAATATTTCAGAACAATTCATGGATCAAAAGGAAGTCCTGAATAAAATTTAAAAATACATGGCACTAAATTATAATAAACCTTCAACAAACAAGTTTTATGGGACACAGCTGAATTGTGCTGAAAGAGAACTGTACAGCACTAACTGCTTCTACTAGAAAAGATTATCAGGTAGGATTTATCCTTGAAATGTAAGGATAGTCAACATACACAAATCAATCAGTATGATACACCACAGGAACAAAATGAAGGATAAAAAGCATATTATCACCTCAACAGATGCAGAAAAAAGCATCTGATAAAATTCAACATCCTTTCATGATTAAAAAAAAACTCTCAAAAAATTGGGTATAGAAGGAATGCACATCAACATAATAAAGACCATATATGACAAGACCACAGCTAACATCACACTCAACAGCTAAAAGCCGAAAAATTTTCCTACGGATCAGGAGAAAGAGAAGGATGCCCACCCTCACCGCTTCCATTCAATTAAGTACTGGAAGTCCTAGCCAGAAGTATTAGACAAGAAATAAAAGGCAACCAAAGTGGAAAGACAGACGTAAAATACCTGTTTACAGATGTCATGATTTTATATATAGACACCCTAAAGATTCCATCCAAGAACTGTTGAAACTAATAGATGAATTCAGTAAAGTTGCAGGATACAAAATATACAAGAATTAGTTTCTATATGCCAAAAACAAACTATTAGAAATTTTCCATCAAAATCCTAGAGAACATAGGCAGCAACCTCTACGACATTGGCCACAGAAACCTTTTTCATGACACATCTCCAAAGGCAAGAGAAACAAAATAAAATGAACTTGTGGGACTTCATCAAGATAAAAAGCTTCTGCACAGCCAAGGAAACAGTCAAAAAAACTAAGAGACAGCCCACGGAATGGGAGAATATATTTGCAAAGGACACCACAGATAAAGGACTGGTATCCAAGATCTACAAAGAACTTCTCAAACTCAATACACGAGAAACAAATAAACAAATCATAAAATGGGCAGAAGATATGAACAGACACTTTTCCAATGAAGACATACAAATGGCTAACAGACACATGAAAAAATGTTCAAAATCATTAGCCATCAGGGAAATTCAAATCAAAACCACACTGAGATACCACCTTACGCCAGTTAGAATGGCAAAGATAGACAAGGCAAGAAACAACAATTGTTGGAGAGGATGTGGAGAAAGGGGATCCCTCCTACATTGTTGGTGGGAATGCAAGTTGGTACAGCCACTCTGGAAAACAGTGTGGAGGTCCCTTAAAAAGTTAAAAATTGAACTACCCTATGATCCAGCCATTGCACTACTGGGTATTTACCCCAAAGATACAGACGTAGTGAAGAGAAGGGCCATATGCACCCAAATGTTCATAGTAGCATGTCCACAATAGCTAAATTGTGGAAGGAGCCGAGATGCCCTTCAACAGATGACTGGATTAAGAAGCTGTGGTCCATATATACAATGGAATATTACTCAGCTATCAGAAAGAACGAATTCTCAACATTTGCTGCAACATGGACGGCACTGGAGGAGATAATGCTAAGTGAAATAAGTCAAGCAGAGAAAGACAATTATCATATGATTTCTCTCATCTATGGAACATAAGAACTAGGATGATCAGTAGGGGAAGAAAGGGATAAAGAAAGGGGGGTAATCAGAAGGAGGAATGAAGCATGAGAGACTGTGGACTCTGAGAAACAAACTGAGGGCTTCAGAGGAGAGGGGGGTGGGGGAATGGGATAAGCTGGTGATTGGTAGTAAGGAGGGCACGTATTGCATGGTGCACTGGGTATTATATGTAACTAATGAATCATCGAACTTTACATCAAAAACCAGGGATGTACTGTATGGTGACTAATGTAATATAATAAAAAAATTATTATAAAAAAATTTCTATGTAAACAAAATACTCAGGAACAAATTTAAGCAAGGAGGTGCAAGATCTGTACAATGAAAACTGTAAGACATTAATAAAAGAAACTGAGAACGACACAAATCAACAAAAAGACATTTCATGTTCACAGACTGGAAAAACTAATATTGATAAAATGTTCATATCATCTGAAGTGATCCAAAGAAACAAAGCAATCCAGGTCAAAATGCCAAAGGCATTTTTTTTCACAGAAATAGAAAAAAGTAAACAATCCTGAAAGTTGTACTGAACACAAAAGATCCCAAACAGCCAGAGCAATCTTGAGAGAGAATGAAGCTAAAGTCATCATTACTTCCTGATTTCAAACTTTATATAAAGCAACAGTAGTCAATAACAGTATGGTATTGACATAAAAACAGACACACGGGTCAATGAAACAGAATTGAGAGTCCAGAAATAAGCCCATGCATATATGGTCAATTAATCTTCTACAAGGGATCCAAGAATATACAATGAGGAAAGGATGGTCTCTTCAATAAATGGTGAAGGAAAACTGGATAATCACATGCAAAAGAACAAAACTGAACCCTATCTTACACCATACACACAAAAAAATCAATTCGAAATTAATTAAAGATGAACATAAGACCTGAAATTGACAAACTCCGAGAAGAAAACATAGGGGGTCAGCCTCTCAACGTTGGTCTTCTCAATGATTTTTTTGGATTTGACACCAAAAGCAAAGGCAGCAAAAGCAATAATAAACAAGTAGAACTATGTCAAACTAAAAAGCTTCTGTACAACAAAGGAAGCCGTCAACAAAATGAAAAGGCAGTGTATAGAATGGGAGAAAATATTTGCAAACCGTGCGTCAAATAAGGCATTAACAACCGAAATATACGAGGAACTCATACAACTCAATAGCAAAGAGACAATCTAATTAATAAATGGGCAAAAGGCCTCAATAGTCATTTTTCCAAAGACACGCAGATGGCCTACGGGTACATGAAAAGGTGTTCAACATCACTAATCCTTAGGGAAACGCAAATAAAAACCACAATGAGATATCACGTCATAACTGTTAGGATGTGTATTATCAAAAGAGAAAAATAGCTGGTGATACACACTGATGTGGAGTAAGGTAATAAATCCTGAAGACATGAAAGCCCTGCATTTAGAGCTCTCCCAGACTTTACTCTGCAGTCTCTTAGATGGTCCTGATCTGTATCCTTACAATACAACTGTAATCCTAAGTAGAGCACTTTCCTGAGTTCTGAGAAATGTTCTAGCAATCTGAGGGGGAAGTGGGAACCTCATATATGTAGCCAGCTGGTTAGAAGTACCAGTGTCCTAAAAACTCTAGAGCTTAGGGCTAGTGTCTGAGTGAGGACAGTTTTGTGCAGGACTGAGAACTTAACCTGTCAAATGGGACCTCACCCTGGATAGTATCAGAATTGCACTGCACAGACATAGACAGTAGCCCAGGAAAAGAAAATACAGATCCCTACCACTTATGAATATATAAGTAAATATCCTCAACAAAAATATTAGAAAATAGAATCCAGTAACCTAGGGAAAAAATTATACATCATGACCAGTTGGGGTTTATTCCAAGGAGCTAAGGCTAATTCGATATTCAAAAAAAAAAAAAATCAACCAATGTAATCCACCATGTGAAGAAGCTAAAGAAGAAAAATCATACTGTCGTATCAACTGATGCAGAAGCAGCATCCGACAAAGCTCAATATGATAAAAACTCTCAGCAATCTAGCAACAGAAAGGAGCTTCCTCAACATTTTTAAGAGTAGCTACAAAAAAGAAAAAAGATAGTTAATGTCGGTGAATATGCAGAGAAACTGTATCCCATACACACTGCCGGCTGGAATGTAAAATAATACCACCACTCTGGGAAAAGTTTACAGTTCCTTATAAGCTAGCCATGCAGTGACCACATGACCCGGCAAAAAACCTGTACACAAATGATCATTCATTCATCTTTGTTCACAATAATGAAAAACTGTAAACAACCCAGATATCTTTCAGTGTGTATATGATTAAACAAACTGTGGTACATCCACACCATGGAATGCCACTTACCAGGGGGGAAAAAAAAAGGAACATACTACCAATACAAGGAACAATTTGGATGACTCTCCAGGGAATTATGCTGAGTGGAAAAAAAAAATCCCCAAAGGTTATATACTGTATGATTCCATTTCTGTAACATTTTTTAAATGACAATTTTTATAAATGGAGACATAATAGTGGTTGCAGAGTTTAGGGATAGGTGGATATGGTTATGAGGGATCCTTGCGATGATGGAACTATTCTGGGTCTTGACAGTGGATACAGGAACCTATGAGTGCTATAAAATCATGTATAACTAATACATACACACAAATGAATATATGGACAAGGGGGTAAATATGAATGTGATGGGAGAACTGTAGCACTGTTGGTAGTTAGCTGTGATATGTACTATGTTTTTACAAGGTGTTACCATGGGGTACACTAGGTAAAAGATACACATGATGTCTGTGTTCTTTCTTACAACTGCATGTGAATCTACAATTATCTCAAAATAAAGTTTATCTAAAAAATGAAAGAAAAAAAAAGTAGCTACTAAAGACTTCTGGGGAAGATGGGGGAGTGGGAGGACCCAAAGCTTACCTTATCCCACGGGTACTAAATAACACCCACATTGGTGTAAAAAACACCCAGAAAATGACCTGAAGACAAGCAGAACAGATCCCTACAGATAAAATGTAAAGAAGAGGTAACATCAAAAAAGGATAGGATGGGTAACGACATGGTAAGGAACTAAACAAACCACAGGACTGTCTTGGAAGGGAAGGACAATGTGGGAGTGGAAAGGGGAGAGACAGACTGACATGAGGGAGCCTACATAAAGAAGATGAATCCCCATAACATTTGGCTCTGAAAACCAGAGGGGCTGAATTTCCCTAATTCTTACAATCAGTGAGGCTTAACACCTGGAACTTTAAAAATCAGCAGGCTCCTGGGAGAGCAGGGAGGGCAGAGTTCCCGCCCTTAAAAAGACAACAAAGAGCCCCTTGGAGATACAGCACAGAAGCAGCAGTTTGAAAAACCACCTGGGGGACACAGAAGGGAGATTTGTTCACTAATCTCAGAGCAAGTGATGGAAGGGAGCAAGGATCTTTGGAGACTTCTCTAGGAGCAATGGAGCTGGCAGGTGCCATTTCCCTACCCCTTTCCCTACTCCACTGCCCCCCAACATAAATACATGGACCACAGACACCTGAAGGAACCAGCGTGGTGCCAATATTCACTACTTAGCTTGCTAACAGCGCACCTGGCCCCAGAGTTCTCCTGCAAACACAGGAGGACTGAGGTCCAGATCCCCTCCTACAGCAAACCCACCCTTACTCTGCTGGCACCAATTGCCTTGCCTCCACATTTTCCTGCAGTTTGGTGATACTGCATCTCTGGCAAATGCCTGGTTTGATGCAATTTACACCCAATGTGGCCACAGACTGGCCCACTAACAGCACAGGGAACAAATTTTGCCGCAACAGACAAAGAAAGCCATTATAGATAAATGGACTAAAGAGAAAAAGGGCTCAGGCACAAAAGGGCTCAGCCACAACAGCATGGCCCATGCAACACACATAGGAGACCCAGAAGTGCCAGGTTCTGGTAAGCAGGGACACTGCGCTTGCAGGGCACTACAGGACCTCTTCTTCATAAGGCCACTACCTTGAAGAGCAGGAGACATAGCTGACTTGCCTAACACACAGAAACAGAGTTGGACAAAATGAAGAGACAAAGGAATATGCCTCAAATGAAAGAGGACAAAATCACATGAAGAGAACTAAATGAAATGGAGGTAAATAATATGCCTGATAGAGAATTTAAAGTAATGGTCATAAAAATACTCACTGGACTTGAGAAAAGAGTGTTGAATCTCAATGAGAGCCTTAAAAAAGAGAAAACATCAAAAGGTACCAATGAGAGATGAAGAACTCAATAACGGAAATGAAAAATATACTAGATGGAATAAACAACAGATTAAAGGAAGCAAAAGAATGGATTGGTGACCTGGAGGACAAAGTAATGGAAAGCAATCAAGCTGAATGGGAGAGAGAAAAATAATAATAAAAAATGAAAACAAACTTAGGGAACTCTAACACTATCAAGCATGATGACATTTACATTATAGGAATCTCAGAAGGAAAAGAGAGAGAAGGGGGAAGAAAATTTATTTGAAGAAACAACAGCTGAAAATGGGGAAGGAAACAGGAATCTAGATATAACAGAGAACCCTGAACAAAAATAAACCCAAGGAAGTCCATATGAAGATACATGGTAACTAAAATAACAAAAAATAGTGATAAAGAAAAAATTTTAAAAGCAACAAGAGAAAACAGTTACATACATAAAGAACCCCACAAGGCTTTTAGCTAATTTTTCAGCAGAAACTTGCAGGCCAGAAGGGAATGTCATGATATACTCAAAAAGCTGAAAGGAAAAAAAAAAAACCTACAGCCAAAAATACTCTATCCAGCAAGGCTATTATTCTGAAAAGAAGAGATAGCGTCCCAGGAAAACAAAAGTTAAAGGAATTCATGACCACAAAACCAGCCCTACAAGAAATGTTAAAGGGGACTCTAAGTGGAAAGGAAAGACCATTAGTAGGAATTTTAAAAAAGTAGAAAACACAAAAGCAGTAAAATTACGTTTATCTATAAAAAGCACTCTAGGGCTTCACAAAATAAAAGGATGTAAAGTATGACACCATATACCTAAAGCATGAGGGGAGGAGAAAAGTAAAAATTTAGTGCTTTTAGAATGGGTTCAGACTTAAGCAACCATAAACTTAAAGTAGTCTGCTATATCGTAAGATGTTATATACAAAAAACGTAACCACAAATCAAAAACCAGTAACAGATATGCAAAAAAAAGTGATCCAAGCATATCACTAAAGAAAGCCTGCAAACTGTGAGAAAGCAAGAGAAGAAACAAAAGAACTACAAAAACAACCAAAAACAAGTAACAAAATAGCAATGAGTACATACCTATCAGTAATTACTTTGAATGTAAATGGATTAAATACTCCAATCAAAAGATACAGGGTGACACACTGGACAAAAAAAGCAGGACCCATGTCTATGCTGCATACAGACTTACTTCAGACCTAAAGATGCATGCAGATTGAAAGTGAAGGGATGGAAAAGCATTTATCATGCAAATGGAAGTGGAAAAAAAAAAAAGCGAGGGTAGCCATATTTATACCAGACTTTAAAACAAAGACTGTAACAAGAAACAAAATAGGACACTATATAATCATAAAGGGAGCAATCCAACAAGAAGTTACAACAATTTTAAATATTTACACACTCAATATGGGAGCACCCGAATACATATAAAGCAGCTAATAACAAAGATAAAGGAAGTAATCAATATTAATATGGTAAGGGGGGGGACTTTAATATCCCACTTACATCAATGGATAGATCATCCAAAAAGAAATTCAACAAGGAAACAGTGGCTTTGAACAACATGTTGGACCGGTTGTGTCTAGCAGACATAGTCAGAACATTCCATCCAAAAACAACATAATACACATTCTTTTCAAGTACACATGGAACATTCTCCAGAATAGATCACATGTTGGGACACAGAACAAGTCTCAACAAATTCCAAATGACTGGAGTCATACCATGCATCTTTTCTGACCACGACACTACGAAACTAGAAATCAAGCACAAAAATCTGGAAATAACACAAATAAATGGAGGTTAAATAACACACTACTAACAGTGAATGGATCAACCAAGAAACAGAAGAGGAAATTAAAAAAATACATGAAGAGAGATGAAAATGAAAACACAATGGTCCAAAATCTTTGGAATGCAGCAAAAGCTGTTCTAAGAGAGAAGATTCTAAGCAATATAGCCTTACTACAAACAGGAAGAAAAACCTCAAATAACAACCTACCTTTACACCTAAGGGATATACAGAAAGAACAGACAAAATCCAAAACCAGTAAAAGGAAATAATAAAGATAAGAGCAGAAACAACTGATACAGAAACTAAAAAACAGAACAGATCAGTGAAACTGGGAGCTGATTCTTTGAAAAAATTAACAAAACTGATAAACCTTTAGCCAGATTCATAAATAAATAGAGGACTCAAATTAACAAAATCAGAAATGAAAGAGGAGAAATAACAGCTGACATAACAGAAATATAAAGGACTGGAAGAAAATATTATGAAAAATTATATACCAACAAATAGGACATCGCGAAAGAAATGAAAAAATTCCTAGAAACATACAACCCTCCAAACCTGAATCAAGAATAAATAGAAAATTTGGACAGGCTGATTACCAGCCACAAAATTGTATCGGTAATCAAAAAACTTCCAACAAACAGAAGTCCAGGACCAGACCATTTCACAGGTAAATTCTAACAAACATTTAAAGAAGAGTTAATGTCTATTCTTTTCAAACTATTCCAAAGAATAGAAGAGGAAGGAAAGCATCTGAATTCATTCTATGAAGCCAACATTACCCTGATACCAAAACCAGATAAAGACACTATTAATAAAAAAGAACTATAGACCATCATCGCTGATGAACACAGACGCAAAAATCCTCAACAAAGTATTAGCAAACCAAAATCCAACAATACATTTAAAAAATCATTCACCATGATCAAGTAGGATTTATTCCTGGGATGCAAGGATGGTTCAATATTTGCAAATCTATCAGTGCGATACATCACATCAACAAGAGAAAGGATAAAAACCATATGATCCTTTCAACAAAGTATCTGACAAAGTACAACATCCGTTCATGATTAAAACCCAACCAAGTAGGTTTAGAGGGAACATACCTCAACATAATAAAGACCATATATGAAAAACCCACAGCTAACATCATACTCAATGGTGAAAAACTACCTTTCCCTAAAGTCAAGAACAAGACAAACTCTCACCACTTTTATACAACATAATACTGACAGTCCTAGCCAAAGCAATCAGACAAGAAAAAGAAATAAGAGGCATTCAAATTGCTAAGGAAAAAAATAAAACTTTTGCTATTTGCAGATGACATGGTACTAGATGTAGAAAACCCAAAAGACTCCACCAAAAAAGTACTACAATTGATAAATGAATTCAGTAAGGTTGCAGGATACAAAAACCAATACACAGAAATAAGTTGCATTTCTGCACACTAATAATGAAATAGCAGAAAGTAAAATTAAAACAATCCCATTTACAATTGCACCAAAAATAATAAAATAGTTAGGAATAAGCTTAACCAAAGAGGGAAAGACCTGTACTCTGAAAACTATAAAACACTGAAAAAAGAAACTGAAGATGACACAAATGAAAAGATATTCCATGTTCATGGATTAGAACATACATTGTTAAAATGTCCACACTACCCAAAGCAATATACAGATTTAATGCCATCCCTATCAAAATACCAAGAACATTTTTCATAGAACTAGAACAAATAATCCTAAAATATTTATGGAACCATCAAAGACTCCAAGTAGCCAAAGCAATCTTGAAAAAGAACACAGCTGAAGGTACCACAATCCCAGATTTTAGGATATAAAGCTGTAGTCATCAAAACAGTATTGTACTGGCACACAAAGATAGACACGTAGATCAACAGAACAGAACCCAAAAATAAACCGATGATTATATGGCCAATTAATGTTCAACAAAGGAAGCAAGAACAGCCAATGGCAAAAGGACAGCCTCTTCAAAAATGGAATTGGGGAAACTAGATAGCTATATGCAAAAGAATGAAACTGGACCACTTTATTTCCCCATACACAAAAATGAACTCAAAATGGAGTAAAGACCTGTGAGAACTGAAACCATAAAAATCCTAGAAGAAAACACAGGCAGTAATTTTGCTGACATTGGCTGTAGCAATATTTTTCTAGATGTCTCCTAAGGCAAGCAAAACAAAAGCAAAAATAAACTATTGGGACTACATCAAAAATAAAAATTTTCTCCACAGCAAAGGAAACAATCAACAAAATAAAAAGACAACCTACTAAATGGGAGAAGATACTTACAAGTGACATACCCAAGAAAGGCTTAGTATCCAAAAAATATAAGGAAATTATACAGCTCAACACAAAAAAAAACCAAATAATCCAATTAAAATGGGCAGAAGACATAAACAGACATTTCTCCAAAGAAGACATACAGATGGTCAACAGATACATGAAAACATGCTCAACATCACAAATCATCGGGGAAATGCAAACCAAAACCACAACGAAATATCCCCTTATACCTGTCAGAATGGCTACAATCAAAAACACAAGAAACAACAAGTGTTGACAAGGATGTGGAGAAAAGGAACACTTGTGCACTGTTGGTAGGAATGCAAACTGGTGCAGCCACTGTGGAGTACAATACGGAAGTTTCTCAAAAAATTAAAAATAGAATTACCATATGATCCATTACCCAGTAACTCCACTAATGGGTATTTACTCAAAGAATACAAAAACACTAATTGGAAAAGACATATGCACCCCTATGTTTATTGCAGCATCATTTACAATAGCCAAATTATGGAAGCAACTCAAGTGTCCATGGATAGATGAACGGATAAAGAAGATGTATATCAATACAATGGAATATTACTGAGCCATAAAAAAAGAATGAAATCTTGTCATTTGCAATAACATGCATTGATGTAGAGAGTATAATGCTAAGTGAAATAACTCAAAGACAAATACCATATGATTTCACTCATATGTGGAATTTTAAAAATAAAACAAATGAGCAAAGTAAGAAGGGACAAATCAAAAAACAGACTCTTAACTACAGAGAACTGATGGTTACCAGAGTGGAGGTGGATGGGGGATGGGTGAAATAAGTAGAGGAAATTAAGAATACACTTATCATGATCAGCCCTGAGTAATGTATAGAATTGCTGAATCACTATACTGTACATCTAGAACTAATATAATAATGTGTGTTAACTATAATGGAAATTAAAAACAAAGAACAAAAAGCAAGGAGGATCAGGAACATGTGGAACAGACTCAGCCCAGTACCCCGGTAGCCTAAAGCAGAATTGGCCAGCTAAGCCTAGCCCAGACCCCATGAGCATAAAAATAAACACTTATTATTACAGGAAAAAAATTATATTTTGGAAGAACAGTTAATGAAATAGAAAAAATGTCAATAATATATTAAATGGAAATATCAAAATATAAATAATATACTATGATTATAATTATATATTACATAAAATTTTTTTTAAAAAAGAGTAGCTACAAAAAACCTATAGCTAACACCAAACTTAATGGTGAAAAACTGAATGCTTTCCCCCAAGATGTGGAACAAGGCAAGAATGTCTACTGTCACCATTTCAACTGTGCAGTGAATGTCCCACTCAGAGCAACAGGCAATAAAAAGAAATAAAAGGCATGCGGACTGGAAAGGAAGAAATAAAATTATTCTTATTCACAGATGACATGATTATGTAAGTAAAAATAAAATCCCAAGAAATCCAAAGAAAAATTTTTAGAACATATAAATGCAGTTAGCAAAGCTTTAACACACAAAAATCAAATTTCTATACACTAACAATGAATGACTGGAAACCAAAACTTTGAAAATAATACTATTATAATAGTTTCCCCCAAAATGAAATTCTTCAGTATAAACTTAGCAAAACATGAAAGAAATTAAAGAACTAAAGAATAGGAGAGACATATGTTCATGGACTGGAAGTCTCAAAATAATGAAGATTTCAATCCTCCCCAAAATGATCTACAGATTTAACTTACTGCCAATCACAATGCCAGCAAAATTTTCTGTAGACAGACGAGATTCTGAAATTTACAAGGAAAATCAGTGTAACTAGAATAGATAAAATAATTCCGAAAATAAATTGGGAAGAAATACAATCTCCAACTTCAAGACTTTAAAGTTACAATAATCAAAACAATGTGATATTAGAGAAGAGACAGACACAGAGACCAATAAACAGATTACAGTCCAGATACAGAGCCACAGAAACACAGGTAATTGATTTTTGACAAAGATGCAAAGACAATTCAGTGAAGAAAGGATATCTTTTCTACAAACCATGTTGGAACAATGAGACATTAAAAAGAATAGTAAATTAGACTTTTAAAAAAAGACTTTATTTGACAGAGAGAGAGAGAGGGAGAGAGGGCACAAGCAAGGGGAGTTGCAGGCAGAGGGAGAGGGAGAAGCAGGCTCCCTACTGAGGGAGGGACCCTGGGATCATGACCTGAGCCAAAGGCAGATGCTTAACTGACTGAGCCACCCAAATGCCCCTAATAAATTAGACTTAACAAAAATTAAAACTCTGTTTTGTGAAAGGCACTGTTTAAAAATGAAAAGGTAGGCTACAGAAGTTATTTGCAAGTCACATATCTGACAATGGACTTGTGTGGGTGAATATGTATGTATTTTTAAATAAATGAAATACACACACACACACATACTCTTAAAACTCAACAGTAAGAAAACAAATAACCAAATTAAAAAATGAGCAAAAGACTTAAGACACTTCACCAAAAGTATGTAACGTGGCAAATAAATACATGAAAAGATGTTCAACATCAGTAGCCATTAAGAAAATGACGTGAGAACCATAATGATATACTACTACACACCTATTAAGATAGACAGTTTAAAAATAGTTAAAATATAGACACCAACAAGAGCTAGTGAAGATATGGAGCAACTGGAACTCTCGAAGAGTGATGATGAAAATGTGAAATGGTATAGCCACTTTGGAAAACAGTTTGGAAGTTTCTTATAAAGTTAAACATATACTTACCATATGACCCAGCAGCCCCACTCCTGGGTACCTACCCTAGAGAAATGAAAACTTATGTTCAAATAAAAATCTATACATGAATGTTTACAGCAGCTCTAGTCATACTAACAAAAACTGGAAACAATTCAAATGTCCTTTTCCAATGGGTGACAGATAAACTGAGTACATGCATACAATGGACTATTTAACTCAGCAATAAAAAGGAACAGACTTAATACATGCAGCAACTTGGATGAATCTAAAAGACATGCTGAATGGAAAAAGCCAAACTCAAAGCTTACATACTATATGAATTGATATATGTGACATTCTCAAAAAGACAAAATTATAGTGATACAGAACAGAGCAGTGATTGTCAGGGATTAGAAATGGGGAGAAGTTTGTGACTACAAGGAAGTAGCAAGAGAGTTTTTTATGGGGTGCTAGAACTATTTGATAACTGTGGTAGAGCTTACATAAATCTTCACATATAAAATTCATGTAAATGTACACACACACGAGTCTCAATTTTACTTATATTAATGTAAAATACAAAATTAAAAAGCAAAATAAAGATGCTCAGGCCCATACCCACACTTAGCGAAATAGGATCTCCAGTATTGTGATGCAGCTGATTGCATTTTTAAGACACTCCACAGGTGCTCTTGGTGTATGACCAAGGATGAGAACAGCTGTAATTCCTTGAACCTGATTTCTCCATTCCTTCTGTTACATCTTTAGGTCAGGCTCTTATCTCTCACCAGGCCTCACCTCTCTTCTTGAGCCCTACTACATTAGTGCCAGAATGATCTTTGGCAGGATAAATTTCAAGCTCCTCAGAACAAAACATTCCAAGATTTGACCCCTGTCAACCACTCTCATGCCTCTGCCCTTCCTTGTATTCCACACTCCAATATTAAAAGAACACTCCAAATCCCCGGAAGTGACCTATTTCACACCTCTAGGCTTTTTGCTCAAACTACATTACCTGCCTGGAATTCTACCCCCACCACAAATTTGCCTGTCACGTACCTTTTAAGACTGGTTCAGTTACCTGTTTTATGTCACTCCCAACTAAAAATCTTTCAGTAGTTTTCTGTCCACGTTCACCATCACCTATAACACTGACCACAAGCCTCATCTCCTACCATTCCTGCCCCACACTTAAGACTCGTAAAATGCCAATCTTCCTAGTAACTCTCTCCCAAACTTCATGTTTTTTCAGCTACTCATGCCTTAGCTAATGATACTCCTTCCCAAGAATAGTTTTCACCCACCCATTTTTTCCTAACACATATTCATCCTTCTAGAATAAACAGCTGTCATCTCTGAAAGTCTTCCTCTGCACGTCCAGGCTAAAAGAATTACACTTCTCTATCTCCAGAGCCTCTCTGGTTGTCACTGTCAACACCTACCTTATTTTTTTTTTTTAAAGATTTTATTTATTTATTTGACAGAGATAGAGACAGTCAGTGAGAGAGGGGACACAAGCAGGGGGAGTGGGAGAGGAAGAAGCAGGCTCCCAGCAGAGGAGCCCGACGTGGGGCTCGATCCCGTAACGCCGGGATCACGCCCTGAGCCGAAGGCAGACGCTTAACCGCTGTGCCACCCAGGCGCCCCTCAACACCTACCTTATTACACTGAAATTATTTCATGTGTTCATCTCCCTCAATTTGCTTCTTAACAGCAAAGGCTATCCTTTAGATCTTTATATTACTAAGGCTTAGCATAAAATCTGGAACAAACAGGTCCTTTACAAATGTTTCTTGAAGAAATAAATAAATGAGAGCAAATTTACCAGGCAACTTAATATACATCTCCTTTTCTCCAAAAGGACCTAAGTGGCTAACTATATGCTGATAATACCTAAACCTCTATCTACGGCTCAGCGGTCTCTCTCCTCAGCTTTTGTCGTGTTATAAACAATTGTCAACTAAGCATCTTTATTTAGATGTCCCATATGTACCTTGAAATCAACTTAACCAAAACTGAATCCGTATTCTTCCTCAATTCCTTCTCTTAAATGTGGTCATTTCCTTGGTAAATGGATCCAATAGCCCCAAATCACCACATTAGAAACCTCAATCATCCTAAATGCCTTCCTTTCCCTCATTTCTCACACCTAGTTACGAAGTCCTGCTGATTTACTGAGATCTAAGCTCTCTGTGTGCGCCTGAAGTTCACACCTCTGCTTCTTCATATCTGGGCTATACCAACAGTTATTAATATAATGGTCTTACTAAATGGGCAGAAGACATGAACAGACATTTCTCCAAAGACGACATACAAATGGCCAACAGACACATGAAAAAATGCTCATCATCACTCAGCAGCGCGAAAATACAAATCAAAACAACAATGTGGTAACAACTCACACTGGTCAGAATAGCTAAAATTAACAAATCAGGAAACAACAAATGTGAGAAAGGGGAACCCTCTTACACTCCTGGTGGGAAGGCCAGCTGGTGCAGCCACTCCAGAAAACAGTACAGAGGTTCCTCAAGAAGGTAAAAATAGAACTACCCTATGAGCCAGCAATTGCACTACTAGGTATTTACCCAAAGGATACAAACATAGTGATCCAAAGGGGCACCTGCACCCCAATGTTTATAGCAGCAATGTCCACAATAGCCAAACTATGGAAAAAGCCTATATGTCCCTCAACAGATGAATAAAGAAAATGTGGTATATATGTACAACGGAATATTACTCAGCCATCAAAAAAGAAACGAAAAAAAAAGAAATCCTTACCATCTGCAGCAACGTGGATGGAACTAGAGGGCATTATGCTAAGTGAAGTAAGTCAATCAGAGAAAGATAAATACCATATGATTTCACTCATGTGGAATTTAAGAAACAAAACAGAGGATCATAGGGGAAGGGAGGGAAAAATAAGACAAAATCAGAGGGGGAGATAAACCATAAGAGACTCTTAACTATAGGAAACAAATTGAGGGTTGCTGGAGGGGAGGCAGGTGTGGGGATGGGTAACTGGGTGATGGGCATTAAGGAGGGCACATGATGTAATAAGCACTGGGTGTTATATGCAACTGATGAATCACTAAACTCTAGCTCTGAAACTAATAATGCACTACAGGTTAGTTCATTGAATTTAAATAAAATTAAATATATATATGTATGTATAAAGGTCTTACTGCCTACAGTTCTGAACCTTAGCAATTTGTTTTATAATGCCAATAGTGATCTTTCTGAACTGCAACACCATCACTTCACTCCTTTGTTTGGCACTCTACAGTCTACATAAGAAGTCTAAACTCCTTAGCATGGTATAAAAGATCTTCTTCTGCCCCCTGCTGTCTTCCCCAGACTCCTTTCTCTCCTTATCCACTCTATCAAACTACACCCTACAGCCACATGGAACTTCTTATATTTCCTAAGGGGCAGTCATACCAACTCATAAATCTATGCTCAAGTAACTCATTCTGTCTATAATCTTCTTCCACAGTACAGTCACCTAATGATCTTTCAAGCCTGAGGTCTAAGGTAGATTCCACTATAAAGCTATACATGATCCATGCTCTCACACAACCACTACCGTTGGAAAGAACTGATCAATTCTTACTTGGGGTTTCCATCAATTTTATATTTGTCTACAACAGCACATATGTATCACCTATAACATCTGTTCATTGCAATCTATTTCCCCCAAGAACAATAAAAGCTGCTTGAAGGCAAGGGCCACACATGATCTCTAGCATCCACAGTATCTAATAAAATTATAAGACACATTGAAGGTGTTCAATAAATGTTTGTTTATTAATGCAGGTTAATAATCCTGGCTTTTAACCATGTGGTAAAACCAACAGTTCACAATGACAACACTTAATACACAAAACATTATGTAGTCCCAAATAGCCACACAGAGGCAAAATCCACTAATTCACCTTTTTAACAGAAAATAGCTAATAATTAGCATTATCCCCCAAACACACAAAACAAGCTATCACCAACAAATTTTTTAAAACGCTGACATATTTTACATAGTATACATTGTTCCTACGTGCAGCAAAGTAAAACTTGTTTTTAATACTTTCTCACTTCACCATTCTGCACCTTTCTATCTATTCTTTCTTACCAACAACCTCATCCTATCCTTAGGTTATGTAAAGGAGCTTGTTTCAGGCCTGTCCAGTTCTGTAATGTCCCATGTTCCAAAATTAATCCATCCTCTCTTCTTTTTCAGTGAAATCTCTTATTCTCTCAATAGGCAAAACTCAGGTTCATGGTGAATCTAAGGACAGCACCAACAAATGAATAACTAATATGTTTAATATTCCCAAACATTATCTGCATTTTAAGAGTTAATTATAAATGTAAATAAACACTGAGTTGGTATAATATGAGAGAGATTTTTGAGGAGAAATTTACCAATGGGTAAGGAAGGGAAAGAACACAAAGTTATCCACTAACCAAGTTGTAACTGCATTACAATAGAATGAACACAAATTCTGGCACACTGATTTCAGGCAAGCATTTATCAATATAAGAGAATAACAACATCTACAACTCACAGTATTATTCTGTAACTCAACTGGAATATATAGGAAAATACTTAATAAATGACAGAGTCTATGTACAGTTGATTCTTGAACAGGGGCTTAAACTGCCCAGGCCCACTTACACTGGTTTTATTTTGTTTTGTTGAGAACTGAAAGCAAAAGCCATAGGGCATTTATTTACAACTGTTCACTCCAATCTCCACAGGACTGAATGGAAGGCAACTGGCACACAGGTCATGCCTTCCGTCCTCTAAGTACTAAAGGGAGGCCTGCTCAGACCGTGAGCAGCCCCCTCCCCCGTGGCCCAGGACCAGGCAGAACTGTAAGCTGCCCTGACTGCTGAGCTGGGTCAGGCACCATGGCTGGTCGGCAAAAGGCCATGCTGAAGCAGAAAAACACACCTAGGGGGCAGGGTAGGCGCCGCTCTGGGAGCCCTTTTCCTTCCCAGTGCCCTAGCAGGACTGTAGGCCAGAATAGCTGCAGGCTTTGGGGCCCCTCCCAGGCAGCCAGCCCCATCCCATTCCCAACCTCCCAGTGGGCACACTCAACGCATGGCTGGCAGCAACCAATGGCCACAAGCCAGTCATAGACTTCCAGGCAGATGGGCCCATGGCGCTGCATTGCGCCTCCAGGCCATCATTGCCACCTGAGGCCAGCCCAGCATTTGCCCCTGCTGAGCCAAGTCCACCAGCCTCTGGTACGTTGCCAACTCTGGGCCAGACCCACCCCCATGGCTCCTGGACCTCCTAAAAGCAGAGTTTTTTGTTTTTTGTTTTTTCCAGAAAATGTAAGTACAGTACTTAAATGTATTTCTCTGATGAGTTTCTCAACATTTTTTTTTCTAGCTTACTTTATTATAAGAAAACAGTATGATAGATTTAACACACAAAATATGTGTTAGTCAACTGTTTGTTATCCATAAGGCTTCCAGCCAACAGTACACTATTAGTAAAGTTTTGGGGGAGTTTTGACTGTGCAGGGGTGTCAGTGCCCCAATTCCCATCTTGTTCAAAGGTCAGCTGTAATTGAAAAGAACTTGGTATTCAACTCCAGAAAAGATGTAGACCAAAGAATTTGCAAGCCTAAGTCTACACCAGTTATCACTAATGGACTTTTTTATAAACATCAGGAAACCTCTATTCTTCAATCAATTTTCATACCTTTTCTAAATGGGTTGAGAAGGCTACAATGGATACAATACATGGAGAGGAGATCTTCTAAAACCTGTAAACTTTTCTCGGCTTAGGGTTTATCTGAGGTAAAAACTAAGGCGTCCTTTGTGTTTTCAAAGACACAGCAACCAGTGGAGTTTTCTAAGACTTTTTAATTCTCATATGGTATTTAGATAGATTACCAGAGATATAAGTTATAAGTAGTTCCTAGTCAAAGTCTGTTTGAGACCAGTTATTCTCTCTCCATTTTGAGTAATCAAAATGAGAAAGAGCATGATGGTACTGTATTACCTGAAAGAATTTCTTTCTTAAGTTAATGAGTGATGAAGCCTAGGGTACAATTTTTAACAGATAATTAGGTGTCTCTCAGAAATACCAAAGACATATTTAAACCGTCCCTGTGTTGACTACCAGGCTGACATGGTGGTAAATAAATGTGACTATCACTCAATCAGCTAGCTTTGATATCCTCCATCTTCTTTCTTGGTTTCGTTTTTTACTTCAATACGAAGACCACACTACTTATCTTTGTGGGTTTTTTTTTTTCTTTTTCCTCCTTTCTCTACATTTAAATACCACGGGCTTGGAGAGGAAAACAAATAATATTTTTGCATTATACTTGTCTAACAACCTTATAGGTATATCATAGTTCTACTGCAAAACAAGACAATGAAATGGGTCTCTCAATATATTTCTCAAAATTCCTTATATTTGTAACACTTTTTCTATGAATACCTATATATACTTGTCTAAAGATAAATACTATTATATAATAAGATTATATAGCTTTTATATATTTCCACTCATTTAACTTCCTATATCAATGAATATATTTCCAGCACGTCACTATTCAGTGCTTTGTAGTAATCCAAATACCATTATTTATTTAACCCATCCCATATTGTTGACAACTTACTTTCAACTTTTAGTAATCATAAAGAGCACGATGGATAAATTTGTACAGATATCTTCACATGTCTGATTATTTTCTCACAATTTTTAGATGTTATTTGAAGCAAATAAAAATATTCGAAGTAAAGGGGACAAGATAAAGGAGTGGACAGATGAAAGAGACAGGAAAAGGAGAGGAAAATAAGACAGAAGCAGGTAAGGCACAGATTTAAAAAAAAAAAGATGTGAAACAGTATATTTTTTATTATCAGAGTTGCTGTTGCTGTTCTATCATTTTCAGCAAATTTGTATTACTTAGGTTTACTTAGGGTAAAACTCTTCCTTGCAGTCTTAAACTAAACTTAAAATTCCTTCTTTGGAAGCTTATTTTCTCTGCCTAGATACTTATGGGATTTATTTTTTTATCCTTAATTTTAAGGATAGTTTCTATCCATAGATTGAAAGCTTGTGAGAATCTCTTTATATTGAGTTTTTTTTCTTCCTAGAATATGATAGTTTGCATGCACAGGTGTTTTTTTAGTGCAGTCATTTCAGTGTTTCTGATTATTACTTTGTTCGCAATTTCAAATTTTTTATTTATTTATTTATTTATTTTTAGGAAAAAAGAATTATCCCTATGTTAGACAACTTTGTTAGAAACCTAGGATATCTCTGATCCCTTCAGCTTCTTCTCATTCCTTCCAGATCTAGTAAGAGATTGCCATTATTCTGATTTTTCACAATGTAGTCGATTTTCTTCCCTTTCCACAATTCAATGATCATTTGGGAGGTCACATCAAGGGATATTAACCAGGTGCATGGTTACTTTCTGATGATTTTTAAATTGCCTCAATTTCTTTAAAATATGTTTTTATGAATCAAGAATGGATTAATATATCAATGCTCATAAGATGCTGAAGTTTGAAAAGGAAGAGGAAGAGAGATAAGGAGGATCAGGTAGGAAATGAAAGTAAATGGAGTGGTTCCAAAAAAAAGGAACTGAAATATTGTGGTAATTTTTTAGTGAAAATTTCAGGATAAAAGTTTAAAAAACAAACATGGAAAACTGAGGAAAAGCAAACATTCTTGACATTTAATATCCAAACTCAAAGATATTTTTATTTTCTTACACATCTACTAGAAAGCCAAATTATTAACAGCGACTATCCTAGACAAAATATTTGGGGATATTAATTGAATGAATCAACAGAAACTTTACATTAAGAAATTTTAGTCAAGCAAACTAATGAGAGATCTTAATTACAGAGAATAGCATTAGGCATACATGAGTGGCAATCAAAGCTCCTTATTTGCTATTAGTCAAAGATCACATAACTTCAATAAATGTTAAAGAGAGAAAACTTCAATGAGCATTTTCAAAAGCATTTTATCACATCTTATTCCATCAGTCATTCTCAATTTAAATTAGCATACTGCCTAACATGGTATCTGATTGATGAGTCCTCAATGCCACTTGTTTATATTTTTTCTAAGTGGTATTCAATGAGACTAAACTGGTAAAAACCATTTAGGGGGAGCGTTAAAAAAATTCAAGGGAAATTCAATTTAAGATTTAAAACTGCTCAGTAAATATTCACAAATATGATTTTAATTTAGTACTAAAACAGAAAAAGACTAATCTTTCCTGAAGACATTTTTCATTCAAACCAAGAAAAACCAACAAAACAAAAATAATTACAATGATGATAATCTGAATGCCTAACTTTTTTATAGGGAAATCAGATTTTGGCATATTAAGTATGCTTTTTGAAATGTAAAAGGAAATTATGAACTGAAAAATATTTAACTATTTCAAAAGGAATATAACTCAATGAATATATAATCACATATAGAAGTTTAAGATACCAAACTTTGGCATATTCATTGATTTTTTAAGGGAAGGAAGTGTGTGCTACATATTAACCCAAAAAAGTACCTTTCCTCCTAATTTGCCATTCAAGAGTCTTCTCCAATAGCCACAGAAATGGGGGTTGGAGTGAGAACAGAGAGAATAAAGTAACTTTCACTTCATATATACAAACAGATTCATCACTGCATTTATAAAAACAAATACATTCTAAGTTTAATTTCTGTCCATGTATCTTGTAGCAAAACAGTCATAGTTTTATAGTATTCACTATAAAACTTCTGTTCTCTAATCATAATAAAATCCCTATTTTGGACACTGATATATATTTTAAAAGCTTACTTATTAAGTCTTAATTGTTAATTTAATTATTAACTGGTATCAAACATATTACACTTTTTCTTTTTACACTTTATTTCTATTCACTATTAGAAGATGCATGTGGTTCCATTTTCATTTCTAAAGATACAACTAGCACATTAGAAATTACACATAAGCTTTTGCTTGTCAAACTAGCACATTAGAAATTACACATAAGCTTTGGCTTGTCAACGCATTAAACACATTCTCAATTACTATGTAAGAATTAAAATTTAGGGAACAAAGCATGAGAACCCAACAAAATAGGTAAAATAACTTCCTTCAACCTATAATACTTTTTATCTTATATATAAAAATAAAATGTAAGAAAGGCTAAGCATTGTATTGTTAAGATGCTAAAAGTAAGCATTAAAAAACAAAAAATAAAATACTAAAATATGGGGTAAAAGCAACATTATAAAAAAATAAATAAGAGACGAGGACTAATCAATCCTACCGGATACCATGTTAGGCACTATGCTAATAAAAATTGAGAATGATCAATAATATAAGAAGTAATAAAATGCTTTTTAACTTCATAACTGTTGTTTACCACCTGACTATCAATTCAAAGGGAGAAAATGAATCTTTTAAATACCTGCTATTATACCCTAATAAATTCAAGAAAATAAACACCAAAAAAGGTCAAAATCTATAGAAAACAAAAGTATACACATTCTAATAATAAAGGGGAGTTTTAGGTCTTTGTTTTTTACTTTTAGAACAGAAAAAAAAACTGCAAAGGAAAGATGAAAAGGAATGGTTACATAAAATAGGTCAAAACCAATAAATCTAAAGAGAACGAATACTCTTGTCTTGTCTTGCTCAGCAGATGGCTGTGTACTTGCACCCAGCACAGGTAGAGTACATTTATGACAATTCTACCTAAGGAACAAGAGCCATAACAATCACACTCTAACCCAGAAAACCCAATCTTAGCGTTTACTGTAAATAATTCTTCACACATAACACTAAATGAATCTTGCAGGGATTAATAAAAAATATATGTATATAAAAAGTCTGTGTAGCAAAATTTAAATGTAAATGTCCCCAAACTCAAAAAACGCTTTAGAACAGGACACAGGGATGCCTGGGTGGCTCAGTGGGTTAAGTATCCACCTTCAGCTCAGATTATGATCTCAGGGTCCTGGGATCCAGCCCAGTCAGGCTCCCTGCTCAGTGGGGAACCTGCTTCTCCCCTTTTCCCTGATCGTGCTATCTCTGTCTCTCTCAAATAAATAAAATCTTAAACACACACACACACACACACACACACACACACACAACAGGACACATTATTAAAATGCTCGGAAGAAAGACAAAAATACATATATAGAAAATGCATATGAAATAATGATGAGAGACTATACAACTGAAAATTATGACAATTACACAAAAATTATATTTATTTACTTAAGTTTTATTTACTTACTTTAGAGAGCATGGGCATACTGGGGTGGGAGGAAGGGGAGAGGGAGAAACAGAATTTCAAGCAGACTCCTGCTGAGCAAAGAGACCCACACAGGGCTAGATCTCACAACCCTGAGATCATGACCTGAGCCAAAATCAACAGTTGGACAATTAACCAACTGAGCCACCCAGGCACCCCACAGTAATTATATACTTATGAAAGCCACTGAGTTTATGGAGACTCATTTGACTGTTTAAACACATATATGGTACACTCAATAAAGAAAGCTCAAATCAAACTGGGTCTGAAAAGTTAGGATAAAGAGAACTTTTATTAGTTTTCTAGGGCTGTGTTAACAAATTATACCACAAATTTGGTGGCTTAAAACAACAGAAATTTGTTCTCACGGTTCTGGAGCCCAGATATCTAAGCTATACTATCTCTGAAGGCTCCAGGAAATAATTCTTGCTTCTTTCCAGCTTCTGCTGTCTACAGGCGTTCCTTGGCTTATTTATAGAAGCATAACTCCATAAACATAACCAATTATTTTTAGGTAATAAAGTCTTACTTCCTATAAGATAACACTTTAATAAAATTTTGTTTTTATTTCAATTCTTAAAATGATTTGGAAATGCTATAAAATATTAAGATAAAAAGAGTATTTTTTAAAAGACAAGGAACTCAAGTACCACCAGAATCCTTGGGAATGTCACAGGGCACTTGAATTTTCCAAATGGCTTAAATTATTAAAATCTTACTTTAAAATTTTGTTTAAAATCTTACATACAAAGAAACACACACAAATCTGGTTGACTTAAGCAAAACACAAAATAAAATGTTTTTTTTGTATGACAGACTCAGATGCCATTATTAACATATAGTACATTACTACCTTGAGAATCACTGATAATGTAAAGAGAGCAGTACACTTCTGTACCGCTGTTAGATAGTTGTTTGTTATATATTTTGCCCTTTCTCTTTCTTAACAGTAACTTTGTTGTCATGGATGCCCTTCTTTCCCTTTTTGTAATTTGTTATTTGTAAACAAAGATTTATGGGTAAGGGTGCACGTCAGGTCTACCACATTAGGACAAAAAGACTCACTCATACTCTAATTCTACCAAACACAAGCTCTAAACATCAGTTTCTTCATTTGCAAACTGCAGATAATAATAGCACCTAAACATACAGGGTTGTTTAGAGGACGAACTGAGATAAAGACAATAAAGTAACTGGCACAGAACTTGACATACAGTAAACAATAAATGTAAACTGTTTCTTTTTCCTTCTTATTACTGCCTTAGAAATTAACTACCTCAATTTTTGAAGACTACGTCTGTGTGTGTGTGTGCGTGTGTGTGTGTGTGTGTGTGTGTGTGTGGTATGTTGTCAGAATAAAGTCTGGAAAAAACACCTCAAAAAGTTAATAGTGTTACAAAGAAATAACACTTCATATCAACTAAGATGGCTAAAATAAAAGACAGTAATAATGTCTGGCCAGCAAGGACGCATGAGAAAGCCTCTTACGTCGCTGATGGGGATATAAAAGGGTGCAGCCACTTTGGAAAACAACTTAGTTTCTTAAAACGTTAAACACAGATTTATCATATGACACAGCAATTCTACTCTTAGGTAGTAACTATGTAAAAGGAAAATTTAGGTCCACATGAAGACTTACACTCAAATATTCACAGTAGCATTATTCATTCAACCCAAATGTCCATCAACTGGTGAATAAACAAAATGTGATCATCCACACTCTGGAACACTGTTCATTAATAAAAAGAAATAAAATATTGATACATGCTACAACATGAATGAACCTCAAAACATTACACTGAATCAAAGAAGCCAGACACAAAAGACCCTATCTGTAAGATGATACTTAAAAGAAATAGACGGAAAAGGTTAATCTAGACACAGGAAGCAGATTAGTGGATACCTAGAGCTGCAGGTGGTATCAGGGATTAACTGTAAACAGGCACTAGGGATCTTACTGGGGTAATGGAAGTGTTCTGAAACTGGATTATGGTTATGGCTGGATAACTCAATGAATTTAGTAAAAATCATTACATTTAAAATGGGCAGATTTGGGGGCATCTGACTGGCTCAGTCAGAAGAGCATGCAACTCTTGATCTTGGGGTTGTGAGTTTGAGCCCCATGTTCGTTGTGGAGATTAAATAATTTTTTTAAATGGGCAGATTTTATACTATGTAAATTATACCTCAACAAAGTTGCTTTTTATAAAGTTAGCAATGGCTATCTTCACCTAACAGTGTCATGGGTGACCTTTCCCCCCAGTATTACTTTTGAAAATGGTTTGAAGAAAAGTTTGTTTATTTGAAACAAACAAAAAGAGTAAACTGCCAAATTTATTGGATCTATGTATAATTAAAAGTGAACAGGGTAAAGACATTGGGATTCTCCTCTGAATAAAGTACTTGGCCTTCATGATACCTATTTTGCTTATATTTTTATTATTTCTCATTTCTTAGCAAGGTTCTAGATAGACAAAGTTATTCAACAACTAAGTGATTCAAAGTTGAGAGAAAAATATTAAATGCCCCACATGAATTTTTCTAAAGATACTTCCAGAGGTAATACCGTGATATGAAATATTTTATAGATTGTTTTTCACAATCTTTCCTGGATGAGAAGATAACATAGGCTATATAGACCTATGTAGTTATACCAAGTCTAAATTTAAGCAAAACAAAAATACTAAAAGAACACAAACCTGTTAAATACTTGGTCACAGTACCCTTTATTAAAGAACTTTTCAAGAGACTCACACAGACTAAAGCCTCAGAATAACTATTTTCTAGATTTATGAAACCAGCTCTTCATTTGACTGTTTAAACACATACAAGTATTTATATAAATGGAAAGCTCAAATCTGAAAAGTTAGGATAAAGAGAACTTTTATTAGTTCTCTAGGGCTGCATTAACAAATTACCACAAACCTGTTGGCTTAAAACAACAGAAATTTCTTCTCACAGTTCCGGAGCCCAGACACCTGAGCTATCCTATCTTTGAAGGCTCCAGGAAAGAATCCTTCTTGCCTCTTCTTAGCTTCTGGTGACTACAGGCGTTCCTTGGCTTATTTATGACAGCATAACTCCAATTTCTACCTCCATTTTCACATGGCCTTCTTCCTTCATGTGTCTCCCTGTCCCTTCCTCCACTTGTAAGGACACCAGTCACTGGATTTAGGATCCACCCTAAATCCAAGATGATTTCATCTGCAGATCCTCAACTAAGTAAATCTGCAAAGATCCTATCCCCAAAAGGGACTAGGCCAGTTGTTGATTAACTATGTTAAAGTTCATTCTCTTAGGAAAAAACCTCACCGAAAAAACGTAACAATTCAAATTTAAAATTGTTTTGTACATTCTCAGTTGGAAATATCCTATCATTTTAATTGTGTCCTTTTCTCAGTAGAAAACATCCTATTATATTATCAGGAAATTCTATCATTAAAAAACTTATAAAATACATATAAAGGGTTGTCATCCAACCCTTTATATGTTTTACTCTAACAACTTATTGCCCAAAGGTTATTTCTCTCCTGGTGTTCCTCATCATGGTGAATGCCCTCTCTAAGAACCCTGCAGCTCTGGCTACTAGACCGTTGTCATACAAGCAACCCACCAGCAAATCCTGTGGACTCCTTGAAAATATATTCCAAATGCAACCAGTTCTCACTCTCCCCACCAGCCTAGTACCAGTGAGCCACTACCACTGAGCCCTTTAACATGTAAATCTGCTATATCATTCTCTTAAACAAAACTCTCCAGTGGCTTCCATCACAGATACAATAAAATCCAAAGTCGCTCTCCTCTCCTATACCTCTCCCTCTAACCCTCTCTCAGCCACATAAACCTTTCATCCTAGAAAGCACCAATCATACACCTGTCTCACTGTTACCTCTATTTGTTTCATCCAGGTATCTGAAAGGCTGAATCTCTCTCTTCTGTCACTTCTCTGCTGAAATGTCACTTCATAGAAAGGCCTTTCCTGACAACCCTATCTAAAATTGCACTCCTGGGTCATTCTCCCTTTACCCTTCTGAACTACTGCTTCAGAAAATAACAATCTGACAATCCATGTTAGTTTTTTACTGTTAGCCTCAATTAACTAGAAAGTAAGTTCCGTGGAAAGCATGTTTGGTTCGGTGACGTATGACCAGCACTGAAATAATATCTGGCACACACTAGCTCAACTAATATCTAAATGAAGAACATACCTAACTTTGAATGGCGACAATAATTTTTTCATGTATTTTCCCTTTTCAAATATCCCCTCCTCCACTTTGCAGGAATATTATGACAAATATTTCCCCAAATTATTTCCCATTCACAATACATTTTTATTCTGCTTTGAAAAAACAATTACCAACAGACGTTTCTCTACAAGTTAAATATTACCAGGAGAGACAACTAGTTGCTTGCCATTAGATGGGATGGGAAACAAAGAGCTAGTAAGCAAACAGCCCTGTGACCTGATACCGTTCTTCCCAACTGCTCCTTATTTCTGACTTTCTTCAATGTCAACAGAACTGCTTTACCAAAACACAATGACTGATCTGCAGAATGGTCTCATCTAGAGATGAGCTATTTATTATATCTACTGTATTATATCTATACCTTATCAGTAATTAGGGCCTTTCCTTCCCTTGAATAGTGTCCCAAAGTAAATTCCAAGGACCAATGTTTCACAGAGGTGTTAAAAGACACTGAAAAGGGTCAAATAAATTAAGAAAAACTTCAATAAGCAAAATAGAGCAGATATCTTTCTTAGAAGACTTTTCAGAATCTCAACTATGTTAATGTGCACTGTAAATCTTCACAATGGAAAGAATATACACTGAAACCCAAACTTATTTTTTTCAACTCAAACTTAACAGAATCTTTCATCAATCATTTAATTTCATTACTCTTTTTTCCTAGCTATCTCAAAAATTCTGGCAGCCTGACTTACTGAAAACACCTTTTACCTTAGATATCAAAGGAGGTTTAAAAGGAAGTTTGCTAAAGGATTTAAATTATAATTAAAGTGTTCACTGCAGGATATTATTTGGGAATAAATCACTTTTTTTCTTCATAAAAGTGAAGAGTAACAAAAATTGTTTTACCAAAAGTAGCATAAAATTGGGGTCAACAGCACTCAAGTAATTCCCCTCCACCTACATATCCCTTTTTTATAACACTGCTAACCAAAATAAGGGTGGGACTGGAGGTACAGAAAGAAGTTCCATAAATTTTTAGACTAAATATCATATTTACATTTCTAGGAGTAACTATAACTATGGGTAACAGACTCCTAAATAAAAAAACTAAATCAGTAGGATCACTCTAGGATATGATAAACAACACAAATTCATACGCTGTCTGATGCAAAAATTACTTTCCTCACAAGTCGTCTTTTTCTCCATCATTCTCCCATATCTCAAGGGATTCCACCCTCATGAATGCCCCTGCTTGCCTCCCTTGCCTCTAAAACCTTCTTGTGATCACCTTTTCACTCCTATTCTGTATCAGTGCCAGCTTCCAACCTTGAACTAGTTCATCCTAACATTTGCAGAATATCTTCGTCGGTATCTGATGTTAGAAGCAGAAGTTGAACTAGTCATAGCCCTAACATCAAAGAAACTCCTGAAACTTAAAGGCCTGACTGGAATATAGCCCGAATGTACCCTCCCCGTGAGACAAACAATGCTACCTTCAAGTCCGATCCTGCAACAATTCTAAATTTTTTGAAACTAAAAATAGCTCAGCTGTTGTCTCATCTGCCAGCAGATGGCCAGACTATTTTTAATTCAGGATTCTAGAGAGCAGGAATGGATCAAGCTAAGCTAGGGCAGCCTAGAAGCCCTCTGCAGAGTTGTCTTAGCGGCAGAGAGCTGTAGTGGGGCAGGTACCAAGAGAGGGCAACCTGGAGCTGTTCGTGGGCCTGTGGACTTCACACTGATTCTAACAATGTTGATGTGAAGGGGTTTTTTGTTTCTTAACCATTCTTTACTTCAAAATAAAGTCTGAAATATAAGATAATTTGATAGAAATTTTAAATAATCTGCATACCCTTTAAAGTTTTCATTATTTTTCTTTTTATGAAAATAAAATGAAATTTCCTTTATGTAGTATCTTTGAGAATGAATTTTGTTTTTAATAAAGTGAAATCTCCCCTAATCTTGATAAGGTGTGCTAAAAGTTTTACTTTAATCAAAAAAATATCATTTTCTTAACAATATGTGATGAACTATAACTTCATCAGTACTATTTACAGAAAAACTACTTATAACTGGCCATTGTTAAAAAGGTAACAGAATTTTGAATACCAGTGCTCTGAAATCTCCTCACATGCCAATAAAATGATTTTAAACACAAAAGGATTAAAAGTCTGACATACTATATACTTTCCTGTTTATCCTCTCTCTCCCTTCAGCTCCTCAGTAGGTGCTCAATAAATATTTGGGGGTGGGGAGGAGGAATAATGCAGGCAAGTATAAGGGTTATTTAGAAAGCATATTTAAAAGATTATAGCACTCACTTCTAAGCTTCCACCATCCAACTCCTACCCACTCACAACCTAATCTAGATCAGGGATGACCAAACCAGTCCATTCCAGTTTACCTTCCCATTCCTGCTTGAGGGCCACAAAGATTTGTATCAAGAGACCAAAGTGGGTCTGGATTCTCAATAGTGATGAGCAAAGAGGAGATTTATAATAATTTCCAGAGACAATACATATTTGAAGACACCATCTTACTGTAAAACATTATACTTTCTGTAAAAATGAAAGGGGTTGTTCCTACCAATTTATGTTTGTGATAATGTAGATGGATGACTAGAAGAAAAGAGACAAAGTTCATCCAACAGGGATCCACTACCTTGAGATCTGCTTAATGAGATTCTGCAGGAGACTAAATGTAACTTTTTAAAAATGTGAGAAAAAGCCTTATATATCTTTTAAAAAGTACTGTGTTGCCTAGCCTCTGCCTGGGTAGTCACATTCCTCATAATAAGCTTCTTCTAACTACATGGAAGAGGCAGGCAAAAAAGTAAAACCAGCAAAATCTGCAACAGACAATTCCTAGTACACCTAACACACACACTACCAAGTAGCTCCTACATCTAGATGGCAAGGACCAAGCCCTCTAGAGATGCCAATCAAGCAGGGCAGGAATACTCAGCGCACAAGTTAACCAAACTGTGTTCACGTTCGTGGCACATTAGAGGGGATGTAACCTTATAATAATTAAGTTCAATATCCTAATTTATAAGGAAGGAAACTAACGTCAAAGGACTTGACTACACTGCAAGGTAACAGAACTGGGGATCCCAGATTCTCCTTCCACAGAACTCTCCATTACAACATGCTCAACTTATATTGGCATTTTGGAGAGGAAAAAAAAATAGTATACAAAATACACTGCATTTCATCAGTCTAATATTTGTAATTTAGTATACTAAAAACATAATTAACAAGGAAAATCAAGTCTCAAACTAAAACTTTAGTTTGAATTTCTTAAATTCTTTAACCTGCAAGTTATTTATAAACCCATACATAATTCTTTTAAGAACTCAAAATCATTTCTTCCCTCATCTCACCCCAATTTAATAATTATTCCTTTTGGCACCACGTAAATTCGATTTTTATCACTATGCAATGTCTTCTCATCCACCTAGAACAGTCTTTCATTAGCTACAAGGATTAAAAAGATGAACTTCTGATTCACGAAGCGCCAAAAAACTAAACTTAAACCCACTATACCACAGATTCAAAAAAAAATAATGAAATTTCTTCAGTAATGTTTTTTGTAACATCACCTTAAAATATCTAAAAGAAAAGGAAAACCGTATAGCTTATAGTAGCAAGTTTAAAAAGTACTCTATTTTAATAATTAAAAAGCCTTTCCTGTCCTTCACCCTTTACTTTAGCACACATTTAAGTTATTCTGGATTTTTGCCCCTTCAAGAACACTTTTTCCCAAAGCCCATTTAACAAACTTGATTTTCTTGTCAATTTGATATAGTCTATTTCCACTGATATAAAATAAAAACAAAAGCATTAGGAATTCATCTTTGTGTTAAATTCATCCTGGTCTTTCCTTAAACGATTTCATCTTTGATGTATGCAATAGATGTATCACTTCCCTTTTTTTTTTTTAACAATTCCTCATCTGCCTGTCCTCGCTATAGGTATTGTTTGGATTTACTCTGCTATGGGCTTCAATACACTAGATCTCCTCCGTCTGAACTATAAATCAGAATTCAAGCTTGAGAGCAGCTGCCACTGTCCAGACATGTGGCTGGTGGGTGTCATTGTCTTTTTTCATTTTTCCCATTTCAAACTCTCCCCTCCTTGTCACTAAACCCAGCATATTTAAAGGTCCTTCCCTTCCTCGCTTTTATATCTCCACCCCCACCCCTTAACCTCTGGTCTTGTTCTTCCAGGTCAGCCCAATCACAGACAACATCACTGTTTTTCCTGTGGCGGAAGCGGAGAGATGTCAGAATGGGCTACACGTCTTGCAGATCCCTTGTCAAGACTGTCAACAAGGGAACAACTTCGGCCTATCTTCCCAAAGTACCACGCCAAACGACAAAGTTATCAAAATTACGATACGGAACCCTTCCCACGCCCAATCTTGACAAATCAGCTCTACCTCAATTTCCAAGCTAATAAACAACAGCTCATCTTCTGCTCATCACAAAGGGTGCTAGCCTGTCCGCACCGCACGGTCCACCAACAAAATCTTCTCGTACTCTCAAGTCGATTTCAAGCCCTGCTGCGTTCCCCGAACCCAGCTAACTGCCCTTCCTCCTCCACCCTGCCTCTGCCCCATATCCAGATAACGAGTTACTGTCAACTCCAGCCGGGGAGCAAAGAGCTTCGCTAGGGCTCCCTGAGGTCAGTGGCGCCGGCCTAGGGCAGCCCCAGACGACCCCACCTCCCGCGGCTGCTACCGCGCCGCCGCCCCCCCCCCGCGCCCCGGGCCTCCTCCCCGCTCACCTAACGCCACCTCGCACGCTTTGCGCAGCTGGGAGTGATGCGCCTTCTTCACTTCCTTGTCGGCCAAAATCTTCTCCAGGGCCCGGGTCAGGAACATGTTCTTCGTCTTCTTCCCCTCATACATGGACGCAGAGAAGGAGGCGGCGGCTCGTCCGACCCGCGGCTCCTAGTGGCTGGGGGGGGGGGGGGGGGGGGGGGGGGGGNGGAAGAGAAGAGAGAAAGGAGAGGGGGTGGAAGTGGGGGAAAGGAGGCGTGGAGGGCAGCGGCAGGATCACGAAGGGACGGGCAGGTGGGAGCAGCCGCGGTGCGGGCGAGGGGTGCGGAGGTCTCCACCAGCCCTTGAGAGGCCGCCCCTTGAGGGCCGCCGCTTCTCCCGGCCTGGGGTCGCTTCCCGGCCACCCCCCTCACTCGCCCCTCCGGCCCAGGGGCGGCGAGGGAGCCCAGCCCGGGCGGCCGTCTGCCGGGAGCCCGAGGGACAAGGCGGCGGCGGCGGCTCAGAAGCCGGGAGAGAGCCCTGCTGCCCTGGCTACTGTGGGGATTAGCACCCGCCGCGGCCGCGGACTGGCCTCCATCACCGCCGACCTGCCCCGGCCGCCATGTTGGGAGGAAACGACGCGTCACGCAGCGGCCGAACGGCTGCAGAGGAGGAAACGGCGGCGGCGGCGGCGGCGGCGCTGCCTGCCCAGAGCTGCCGCGGCGCGGGGAGGCTGGGGGCGGAGGGCGGCGCGGGAGGAGAGGCCCGAGCCGCAGCGCTACGGTGGCCCGGCGGGGCCCCGCCGCCTCCTGCGTTCGCCTGCAGGGCGGCGTGGGGCGTGGCGGGCGTCCTGCGGCGCCGGGCACCTCGGGGCGGCTCTGCTGGGGGGCGGGGGACGCCTGGTACCCTTACTCCCACGGGGTGAAAAGGACTTCAGGGTACGCTGCTTCCACTTCCCCGACTTCCTGAAGATCCCGTTAGTGGAAATATAGTCCTTTCCGCTCTTGGAGTCACGGAAACACCCGCCTCGCCCACTCTCAGCCGCACAATGTTTCCACCTGCCGCGCTCGACTTTTAATTTCCTTACTACATGTGAGAAACTGCTATCCAGGACTATGCCCTCGGACTACCTCCAGTAGGAGTGTCTCTTAAGAAGAGTAAACTAAAACCAATTTGACATGGATTCAGGCATGTTTCACTTTTTTTTTTTTAATCTCTGTAGGATTAATCGGTAAACTGTAGATTTCAGATCCCTTCTGAATTGAGTATCAAGTCAAGCCAACAGGTAAATGTTTCCGATTGATGAGGACCCTTAGAGCTCCGTGTTTCTCTGCTTTTAATACCAAGATGCAGTCAGGACATGAAAACCAGTTTAAGAATAGAAAAGCTTTAAATATAGATTACCACAAACATGTGACCATGCGTCTGCTTTGGTATCAAAGAATAATTAAAACTTCTACAGTGCTTAATTTAGAGCATACAATTATAAAGAATCCCATAAAATATATGCAAAGAATTATATGGTGATTTAGGTGCACGTCTTCAAGTTCAAAGCTGCTGGTTCCCAAATTGTTCGAGTGTCTCTCACTTCTGATCCGTTCTATTGCCTTGACTAGGGACTCGTCCTAATGCAATCATCCAAACCTACGAATAGAGAGGCTGTGAAGTGGCAAGATTTGGGACAAGCTAAAAACCATGGGAAATAAAAATGGAAACTTTGAAGGTGATCCTGAATTAAAGTGGAAACATAGATTAATTTTTAAAACTGTGGTGTTTAAAAAAAATAAAAATCATAAAATTGTGTTGTTCTGAGAAACATACATAAATTCATTAATTTCATTTTAAAGAGTATTTCTAGATTTCTGGGTATTGGAGATTCAATATACTAGATCAGACATAATTCTGATTTCTATATACACTCAAAGATTATAAAATTTTTTAAAACAAGCTCCATTTCTAATTTATCTTTGTTTCTTCATTATGCTAGTGTTGCGCCAGGTACTGTTGAAAGCACTAATCGCCAAATCTATTTAGTTCCTCAGTACAGAGATACATTATGTTCTCCAGCCTCCCTTGCAGTTAGGTGTAGCCATCTAGATTTAGCTCATTAAAAAAAATAATAATAATTCCACAATCAATCTTCCACGCTGTTTTCCTTCAGTGGCCACATGCTGAAGATGGCAGAGCACAAATTAGAAGAAGCCTGAGTCCCTGAATTACCACTTGGAGGAGAGCCATCCATCCATCAGGAATATTTGTTTCGGACTTTACAGGAGCAAAGTAAATTGTTCAGTTATGTTTAGCAGCTAGCTCTGTCCTAAACAAAACATTTGGCGTTCATACAAACAGATCTCTGAGCTTAAAGAGCCCAGAGTCTCTTGCATACCACATATCATATCTGTAATCATCTTGTCTGCTTACTTGTTTATTGATTGGTTATGTTTCCCTCATAAGAGCAAGGACCTCATCTGTCTATTCATTTCTCTATGCCTCACATCCAGTATAGTCATTGGCATAAAGAAGACCTTTAGAATTACCTTGAATAGAAGCTTGGATGAATGAAAGATAATGGACTAAGTCAGGAATGATCCTTGCCCCTGTGGAGCATAGCGTATATGGTAGGAAAAAGATATTGAACAAGTAAATCTCTAGTGAATATATAATTACAAATGTGCTAAGAATGATAAGTAGAATGCTATGAGGAGATCTTTAGATTTTGGATTCAGGGATGGCTTTCATAAAGACATAACATTTAAACTGAGACCTGAAGGAAGAGTAAAAATTAGCCAAGCTAAGTCAGGCAGTCTTTTGGGGTAAGGGGGAAGCTTGGCAAGTTTCAGGAACCAAAACAAGGCAGTGTGGCTGAAAGTTATCAAGGCAAAACGGTGCCAATAAAGATAAAGAGGGAACGAGGTACCAGACCATACAGAACCTTGTAGTCCATGGTAAGGGTTTGGGATTTCATTCTAATGCAGTAGAAACCTATTGAAGGGTTAAGTAGGAGTGAAATAAAAGTGGGAACTTAGAAGTAGTCCCTCTGTTGTGTGGAGAATGGGTTGGAAAGGGACAAGAATGGATGTGGGCAGAGAAGTGAGGAGGTGATTACAACAGAGCAGCATGGCATGGGTTAGGATCCAGGACAATGAGGCAGGGTTTTAGAGCTCATGTCCTGCACAAAGATGACAAATGGGGCTGAAGTCCAGCACCAGCATCTGCCCAAGGGAAGGGATTCCTTTTTCTGATTTGCATAAACATTAGACCAGTGGTGTCTGAGTGATGACCATGGAGGCAGAGCAGAGTGGGCAGATTTGAGATATACTTTAGTGGCAGAAGAGACAGGACTTAGCAATGAACTGGAAGGAAGATAAGAGGAAGGAAGAAGTCACAAATGAATGTCATGTTTCTGACTAGAGCCAGAGAATGAGAAGAAATGCTGTTTGTGGAGATGGCCTACACTGGGATAGGAGAAAATTTGAGGGCAAGGGCACAATTTTCAGTTTTAGAAGAATTGACTGCTCTGAGATACGACCTAACCGTCTCAGAAGGAAGGACCTCCATCCTTTCCCCCAGAGGACAATTCATCTTCCTCCTTTGTTGAGTCTAGGACTTCCACCCAAAGGGGGTAGTGATGGGGGCAGGTGGTATGCAGCCTTGGGAGGTGGGCATTCTCACCCAACTTGAAATTCAGTATAATAACTCTGACCTGCCGGGAGCAAAAAAAGAGGAGGGGGGGAGTAAGACTCTAAAAGAAAGATGTCCTTGGAAGAAAAAGGGACAGATAATATTTTTAGTCTCTTATTCGCAAGGATGGGGGGAGATGGGGAAGGAGCAGGAGTTGGGGGGTTACTGGGCTCAGGCAATTTTTACACAAAATGTTGAATGTATTTCCATGTACATGTTTCCTTTATTATTATCACTGTTTGGTGCTTATCCATCCTATTTAAATAAATTCAGTCTCAGTATTAACTTGCATTTGACTCATTGCTATTTTTAAAACATTCAAATTTTTCTGAAATACCTATCATTCTCTAAACTTTAAAATATAGTTTTCTTATACGATTGTTTTCCCTGAGTCCATTTTTACCCCTCAGTCTACAATCTCACCTCCCTATCACTTAATTGCACCTCATCATTTTCCCTTTAATCTATAACTTTGCTATATGTTAGCTGCCTTTTCTCTTTGGATAATATTCCCCCTTTGATTCCAAAGAGTCAAATAATATCCAACATTAAAAGACTTTGACCTGGGTTTTAGCATCTTGGTTGGTGTGTTTTATCATCATCCTTTTATTTATTTCTAATTTTTTTAAAAAGATTTATTCATTTGGGGGGGGGCACATGGTGGGGGAGAAGGGCAAAGGGAGAGGGAGAGAGAGAGAATCTCAAGCAGACTATCCACTGAGCCCGGAGCCTGATGTCGGTCTTGATCCCATGACCCAAGATCATGACCTGAGCCAAAATCAGGAGTCTGACACTTAACCAACTGAACCACCCACCCCATCATCCTTTTAAGTATAGATAGAAGTTCAGTATAACATGAAAATTAAATAAAATTTGAATAAAATTTTAATTAAGGCTGAGCATATCTGATTGATGTTAAAAGCCAATATTTGCTAACATCAAAAATAGCATCATGTTCAATTGACTAAAGAAAAGTAGACTTTCACGTGATCTCTAAATTCTATTAGCTTTCAAAACATTCCATCATCTGACCCTTCTGATTCTCCAACTAATTTCTCTATAGTAATGGTAATAATAATTAACATTTATAAAGAGTTGTGTTTTTTTTAAGATTTTATTTATGTATTTGACAGAGAGAGAGACAGCCAGCAAGAGAGGGAACACAAGCAGCGGGAGTGGGAGAGGAAGAAGCAGGCTCCCAGCGGAGGAGCCTGATGAGGGGCTCGATCCCAGGACTCCGGGATCACACCCTGAGCCAAAGGCAGACACTTAATGACTGAGCCACCCAGGTGCCCCTATATAGAGCTTATTATGAGCCCGGCATAGTAACCCAAATGAAGAAGTTTCCATTATTTTCCCTGATTTATAGATGAAGAAACAGAATTTAGACAATTTGCCCAGCCATACAATTAATAAGTGGTGGCGCCAGGATTACAGTTTGCAAAGTTTGGCTCCAGAGCCCATAAGCTATACTGCCTCTCTCAACAGTCTGTTCTTGTAACCTTCCCTGCCTACTCTCTCCTCTCCTGAAATACACATGTAGGCACATAAGTTCCAGCCCTTTCTTCCTGCAGATCTTCTTCCCTTCCATCCCCACACCATGTACCCATACAAACACAAAGTTGTTCTGCATTGGCAAGTCTTTGTTCATCTTTCAGCAATCCAGAGCACCCACGACCACCTTTCTTTTGTTTGCTGTCTTCAGTGGCTTCCCAACCTTCAAAACTTCGTTAAAATCCATCACCTTCTAAGTTCTCTGCTTCTATCTCCAATGGCACCGATCCCTCCCTCCTCTCCTTTTAAAGCATCATCTACCTCACACTTTACACCTAATTCTATATCCATGATAGTGTTTAATGAGACTGCACATTTTTAAAGACCAAGGATATAAGGAAAAATAAAGCAAGCAACTTAGTAAAAGACAGGGAACACTGATTAAACAGAACCATATCAGTTTTGCCGAGACCATAACAATCACATGACTAAAAGGCCACATCCAAAGTAAATCAAGCCTGCTTTCTTGCTTTTCATGTGAACAGGCATATAAGCTAATTTGATATTCCTCTTTTATCAGTCAGCTTGTTTTAATCTTGTTTATTAAAGAAATAAGTGAACAGTGTCTTCAGACTCAGAGGTCCTGCTCATTGTTCTTCAGGGAAAGTATCAATACGCTGGACAGGGCAGACAGAGGGAGAGCATGGTAGATTGAAGAATTTGATTTAGAAAGAAAAGATAAGAGGAACAAGCAAATTTTTATTAAATAAGAGACTACATTATGATATTTGATAATCACAGTGAAGTTTAAAAAATAGAATGCTGAGAAAAAAATTATAAATCTAGAGCAGGAAGTTGGAAGTAATAGAATTTTTCTTGAATTTTAAATCATCAACTAATGGTTTACAAAATAATAAAACTGAAAGCATTAGCACTTAAATTTCTTTAAAAATCTCTAAGTTATATAATTCTCTAGAGGGGTGGAAAGTACTTACTTATAATCCATGATACTATTCTCTCTCTTTCCAGTATATATAGTTATAATTATTCCAGTAAAATCATACTGATGATAACTACTACAAATTAGGTGTTTACTTTATATGAATCCCTTGCAGGAACTCATTTAATCCTTACAACAACTCTGCCATGTATATGATATTATTCCTCTTTTACAAATGAGGGGGAAAAAAAACATTAGGGAAGTTAATTGCCCAAGGTTACAGAACCAAATATGTTTGTCACTTTTCAAAATTCATGCATGCTCTTAACCATTGTTCTATCCCATGGCTAGTCACATATTTGTATATATCCTTTTGAAAATGCTTTTCCACCAATATTGTGCCATAATTATTTTAAAGTAGGACCACATCTTTTCTTTCCTTTGAAACTACTCTCACCAACTAGCACACTGAACTGTTAAACATTAATGATTAAGTGGGCATTAATTTTCTGGAGGTAAAGTTTTAAAAAAATTAGAAATGGGGATTTTTATTAAAAGCCTGCCTTTTAAAGAAATTGAAAAGTTTGAAACTTTCTAGAAAAAGAAATCTCTAAGCCCAGTTAGTTTTACTAGTGAATTCTTTTTTTTTTTTTTAAGATTTTATTTATTTATTTGACAGAGAGACAGCAGGCGAGAGAGGGAACACAAGCAGGGGGAGTAGGAGAGGAAGAAGCAGGCTCCCAGCGGGGCAGGGAGCTTGACGCGGGGCTGGATACCAGAACCCTGGGATCACGCCCTGGGCCAAAGGCAGACGCTTAATGACTGAGCCACCCAAATGCCCCTTACTAGTGAATTCTATTAAATATTTAAAGAAGAAATAACACCACACCATCTCTTTCAGAAAATAGAAGAGGATGGAACAATTCTCAACTTATTTTATGAGGCCAGCCTAACCCTGAAATCCAAACTCAATGAGAAGTACAAAAAAAGAACTACAGACCAATATCCCCTAAGAACATAAAAGTAAAAATACAAAATATTGGCAAATCCAATTCACCAATATATCAAAGAATAATATGCCATAACCAGTGGAGGAAAGATGGGGGTTCATCTTGGGAATGCAGGCTTGTTCAGTATTAGAAAATCGAGCAATGTAATTGACAACACTGGCAAACTAAAAATAACTATGATCATATCAATTGCTAGGGAAAAGCATTTGACAACATTGAACATTTATTCATGATAAAAGCTCTCAGCAAACATTCTCAACCTGATTAAGGACATTTAAAAAGAGAAAACAAATATAGGCAACATCATACTCAATTGTGACAAAATTCAATGGTAAGATCAGAAACAAGGCAAGGATGTCCATGCTTACTACTCTTATTCAATATCACACTGGAGGTCCTGGTCAATGCAATAAAGCAAGGGAAAGAAAAGGCACACAGATTGAAATGGAAGAAACAAACTATTCTTACTGACAGTCAACATAATTGTCTATGTAGAAAATCCAAAGGAATCTACCCAAACTCGTAGAACTTATGATACTTAAGTTTAACAAGGTCAGGATACAGAGTCAATGCATAAAAATCTATTGTATTTTTATATATTATTAATGTACAACTGGAAACCAAAATTTTAAAAATGCCATTTACAATAGAGTCAAAAAATGAAATAAATAAATAAATCTAACAAAACATATACAGGATCCTATGCTGAAAACAAGATGCTGATGAAGGAACTCAAAGAAGACCTAAATAAATGAAAAGATCCATGTTCATGAATTGGAAAACATTGTAAAAATGTCAACTAATCTATAGGTTTAGCACAATTCTAATTCTGTAGTTACAGAGAAGCTTATTATAAAATGTATATGAAAAGGCGAACCATACAAAGTTACAAAAATTTTGGTTTTCCTTTTTTTTTTTAAGTTTTTACTTTAATTTCAGTTAACATACGGTGTTATATTAGTTTCAGGTGTAAAATATAGTAATTTGACTGCTCCATACACCACCCAGTGCTCATCACAACAAGTGCAGTCCTTAATCCTCATCACCTATTTAACCCATCGCCCCCACCCCACCTCCCCTCTGGTAACCATCAGATTGTACTCTATAATTAAGAGTTTCTTGCTTTGTCTCAAAAAATTTTGTTTTTTTCCCTATGATGAAAACTTTTAAGATTTACTCTCTTGGCAATTTTCAAATATATGCTATAATATTATTGATTATAATCACCACGCTGTATATACATCTCCATGACCTATTTATGACTGGAAGTTTGTACCTCTTGACCCCCTTTACCTGTTTTGCCCATACCCTAACCCCCTCTACCCTAGGAACTTCCATTCTGTTCTCTGTATCTATGAGGGGTTTTTTTGTTGTTGGTTTTGTTTTTTAGATTTCACATATAAGTGAGATCACATGATATTTTGGTTTCTCCTATTTCACTTAGCATGAACTACCCTCAAGGACCATCCTTGTTGTTAAACATCGCAACATTTCATTCTTTTGTTTGGCTGAGTAACATTCTACTGTGTGTGTGTGTGTGTGTGTGTGTGTGTGTGTGTGTACACCACATCTTCCTTATCCATTCATCCATCAATGGGCATGTGTGTTATTTTCAGATGTTGGCTCTCATAGATAATGTGCAATGAACATAATATAGCATATATTTTTTTCAAATTAGTATTTTTGCTTACTTTGGATAAATATCAAGAAGTGGAATTTCTGGATTATATCATAGTTCTATCTTTTTCTATCTTTAATTTTTTGAGGAGCCTCCATACTGTTTTTCCATAGTGGCTTCACCAATTTACATTCCCACCAACAGTGTACAAGGTTTCCCTTTCTTCCACATCCTTGCCAACATCTGTTCTTTGTTCTTTTTTTTTTTTTTAAGATTTTATTTATTTATTTGACAGAGAGAGAGACAGCCAGTGAGAGAGAGAACATAAGCAGGGGGAGTGGAAGAGGAAGAGCAGGCTCCTAGCGGAGGAGCCTAATGTGGGGCTTGATCCCATAATGCCAGGATCATGCCCTGAGCCGAAGGCAGACGCTTAACCACTGTGCCACCCAGGCGCCCCTCTTTTTTTTTTTTTAATAATAGTCACTCTAACAGGTGTGAAGTAGTGTCTCTTTGTGGTTTTGATTTTCATTTCCCCGATTTTTAATGATGTTGAACATCTTTTTATGTGCCTATTGGCCATCTATAGGTCTTCCCTGGAAAAATATCTATTCAGATCCTCTATTTTTTCAATCAAATTTTTTTTTTTTTTTGCTATTGAGTTACATAGTTCCTTATATATTTTAGATAGTAATGTCTTATTGGATATATGATTCGTAAATATTTCCTCCCATTAAGTAGGTCACCTTTTCACTTTGTTGATGGTTTTGTTTGCTGTGCAGAAGCTTTTTAGTTTATGTAGTCCCATGTGTTTAGTTTTTGCTTTGATTGCCTTTGCTTTTAGAGTCAATTCTATAAAGTCATCACCAAGACAAAGGTCAAGGAGCTTACTGCCTATGTTTTCTCCTAGGAGCTTTACGTTTTCAGACCTTACATTTGAGTCTTTGAGTTAATTTTTGTGTATGGTCTAAAATTGTAATCTAGTTATATTCTTTTGCATGTAGCTGTCCGGTTTTCCCAATACCAAATATTAAAGAGAATGTCCATTCCTCTTTGCTTATTTTTGCTCCTTTGTTGTAAGTTAATTGACCAGTTTTATTTCTGGGCTCTCTATTCTGTTCCATTGATGTGTGTCTGTTTTTGTGTTAATACTGTTGGTAATACCATACTGTTTTGATCACTTTAACTTTGTCATATAGCTTGAAATCAGGGAGCATAATGCCTCCAGTTGTGTTCTTCTTTCTCAAGATTACTTTGGCTATTTGAGGTCTTTTGTGATTCTGTGCAAATTTTAGGATTATTTGTTCCATTTCTGTGAAAGATGTCACTGGCATTTTCGTAGGGATTGCATTGAATCTGTAGATTGGGTAATACGGACATTTTCACAAAATTAATTCTTCAAATCCATGAGCAGGTAATATCCTTTTACTTGTGTCCTCTTCAATTTCTTTAATCAATGTGCAGGTCTTTTGCCTCTTTGGTTAAATTTATTCCTAGGTATTTTTTAATGCAATTGTAAATGGAATTGTTTTCTTAATTTCTCTGATACTTCATTGCTAGTGTACAGAAACACAATAGATTTTTGCATGTTGATTTTGTACCATGCAACTTAACTGAATTCATTTGTTAGTTGTAACAGTATTTTGGTGAAGTTTTTAGATTTTCTATATGAAAACGTATTGTCTGCAAATAGTGACAGTTTTACTTCTTCCTTACCAATTTGGATGCCTTTCATTTCTTTTTCTTGCCTAATTGCTCTGGTAGAATTTCCAATACTAGCTGAATAAAGGTGGTGAGAGTGGGCATCCTTATCTTCTTCCTGATCTTACAGGAAAGGTTTTCAGCTTTTCATTGTAGCAGGATATTAGCTGTGTGCTTAAATATATGGCCTTTATTATGTTGATGGATGTTTTCTCTCTATGCCCTTTGTTGAGAGTTTTTATCACAAATGAATATTGAATTTTGTCAAATGTTTTTTCTGCATCTATCAAGATAATGATTTTTAGCCTTCATTTTGTTAATGTGGTGTAACGTGTTGATTGATTCATGGATGTTGAACTATTCTTGCATCCCAGGAATAAATCCCATTTGTAATGATGTGTGATTCTTAAACATTATTGTTGAATTCAGTTTGATAATATTTTATTGAAGATTTTTTGCATTCACCTGTGAAGCCACCTGGTTCTGGAATTTTGTTTGTTAGGAGGGTTTTGGTTACTGATTCAATTTCATTACTAGTAATCAGTCTGTTTAAATTGTCTATTTTTCCTGATGCAGTCATGTTGTTTTCAAAGCTGGACATTATGGGGGCTGGTCATTCCATTGCAGGTCACAAGGGCTGGGGTGCCGGATATGAGGCACAAACCCCACATTCTTCATGGAGAAACCCTGGATCTGTGAGATCCCTTCCAGTTGTGGGTCACCATGTTGGTGTGGGGTTTTTGTTGCTTCTCCTACCCACCTAGATGTTGTCCTTTTACTGTTTGTTGTGAAGGAGCTATTCCGCTAGTTTTCAGGTCTTTTCCTGAGGAAATTGCTTCATCTGTACCTGTAGATTTAATGTGTCTGTGGGAGGGGAGTTCTGGATCTTCCTATACTGTCATATTGGACTGCTCCCCATCTCTAACAAATTTTAAAAAGAAAAATGAAATTGGATGAATCACCATACCCACAAGTCTTAATATAAAGTTGTGATAATTGAGACACTGGTGTTAACAAAGGGACAGATAGATAATGGAAGACAATGAAAGTCCAGATATAGACTCATAAAAACTGATTTTTGACAAAGGTTCAAAGGCAATTCAGTGTAAAAGGAAGTCTTTTCAAGAAATGATGTTGAAACAATTAGACATTCATATATGGGGGGAAAAAAGCTTTAACCTAAAAGTTATACTTTATGCAAAAATGAACTCGAAATATAGCATAGATCTAAATATAAAATGTAAACTATAAAACTTTCATAGGATAGGATAAAATCATATAGAATTTTAGAATAAAACCTTCATGAGTTGGGGTTAGGCCAAAGTTCTTAGACATGACACCAAAAGCATGATTCATAAGAGAAAAAAAGTGATAAATTAGACTGCACAGAATTTGAATTTTGCTCTGTGAAAGACACTGTTAAAAGAATGAAAAGATAAGCTACAAAATAAAAAAATATTTAAAATCACATATCTGACAAATAACTTACATTCAAATACAAATTTTAAAAATTCTTAAAACTCATTAAAAAAAAAACACCTAAAAACGAGTACAAAACTTGGACATTTCACTAAAGAATATATACAATGGCAAATAAACACGGGAAAAGATGTTTATATCATTAACCATTAAGGAAATGCAAATTAAAATTACAATGAGGTATTATTACACATCTATTAGAATGACTAAAATTTAAGGAGCTGATTAATATGAAGTGTCAGAGAGGATATAGAATAATCTAAACCCACATTGCTGGCAGAAATGCAAAATGGTACAGAAATTCTTGGGAAACACTTTGGTAGTTTCTTATGAAGTTAAACACTTAGCATGTGACTCAGCAATCCTACCCCTGGATATTTACACTAGGAAAATTAAAAGTTATGTTCACACAAAAACCTCTACACATGTTTATGGAAATTCTACCCATATTCACTAAAAATTGAAAACTCCTGGTCTTTCATTGAATAAATGAATAAACAGTGGTACATCTATACAATAGAATAGACCTCAGCAATACAAAAGAACAAATTATTAATAAATGCAAGAAATTCAATGAATCTCAAAGACATTATGCTAAGCGAAAGAAGGCAGTTTCAAAAAGTTTCATTCTGTATTATGCATCTCTATGACATTCTCAAAAAGGCAAAATTATAGGGACCAAAAAAAACCACAGTGGTTATCAGCTGTTGTATGGGGAGGTAGGAGATGTCAATAAGAGGATAGCACGAGGGAGAATTTTTAGGGGGAGTGGTAGAAATGTTTTGTATACTAATTATGGTTGTGGTTACATGAATTTATACATACACATGTTTAAATTGAATGTACATACATGTGTTTAAATTCATATAATTGTTAAGAAAAAGCCCATTTTTCTTTTCTCTAATTTAAAAAAACCTCTACTTCTAACACCACCAAATAACAACTTTCCTTCTATGAAACTGAATTAGATCCCACTGGATATAAGATAGAGATGACTAATTCTGGAGAATTAGGTAATTAGAATTTAGGTAATTGAAAGAAATATAGTTTTGCTATATCAAGCAGTAGAAAAATATAAGTGGTATTCAGGAAGGGACAGAGGAAGGTCTGGCTAGTAAAGAGGCTAAATCATATAGATAGGCCATGAATGGAATTTTCTGAATCATTACATTTGATTCTGCTCACATATAAGCAAGCAAGACTCTTAAGTGCATAAATAATTCCACTGCAATAAGTTACATTTTTTGGAATTCTTACATACTTTTAAAGCTTTTTAGTGATTCACCACTGTTTTAACATGAGTTACTGCAATTTTCTAACACACCACTCATAATTCCAAGGGAATCCCTTATGGACCTGAAGACATCAACATTGTTTTCTTTTTTAAATATCACCACTGAAATGTAGTTAAGTCTTTCAATTTTTTGAAACATTTAAGAAAAATTTGAATTTATCATAGCAATAATAACAATTTAGTCTTAATCTTGTGCATAAATATGTTTCCTCCATGGCTGGAAAACTAGATTATAATTTGTTTTCATTTGCAGTTTTTGGAGTTGTCAGTTCTGATTATATTAATTTAAAATCATTTTTTGAGACTAGTTAAATAAACTATGGTATAGCTATTTAATGGCATGTTATAGGCATAATGAAAAATAATGTACTGATATGAAATGATCTCTATTAGTTATAAAAATAGTAGACTTCAGAATAGTAGGCAGTTTATTTGTGAAAAACTGGGGCAAAGTTTATACACAAACACACACATGGAGTTACTTAGTCTAAGTAAATATATTTTTAGAAGAATACAGAAGAGGGAAACTAGGTGTTGAGGGTGAGGATTGGGAGATATTATTGGGGACCATTTTATATCTTGTATATCTTGAACCCTGTGAATGCAGCGCCTATTGTAAAAAACCAATTAAAATAAAAGTAATTCCCCTTCCCTTCAAACAGAGTATCTTTGTATTAAAAAAAATTAATTGCCTGGAAAAAAGAAGAAACAATAATTCAGTTTCCTTTTTGGGCCCCCATAGTCTCACTCAATAGAAATGCACTGAAGAACAAATTTCTCATTGTACATGTTTGATGCAATTTTTGTTTTCCTCACACAAAAAATCTGAAGTGTGTAAGATCTTTTGAATACCCTAATACCTTGCTATTCAAAGTATTGTCCAAGGACCAGTAGCATTGGGAACTGGCTAGAAATGCAGAATTCTTGTGCCCTACCCCAGACCTACCAAATCAGAATCAGCACTTTAACAAAATCCCCCCAGGGGACTTATGTGTACCTTCAAGTGTGAGAAGTACTGCTCCAAGAGGCAGGGTGGAGTTGGATGAAAGACAGTGCCAACAGCCCTAGGATATTAGGCAAATCAATGGTCTATCAGGGTAAAGAGGTCACTGAGCAGGCTCTGGTGAGTTTGTTGAAGAACCAAAGTGAATCTTAGAAAAATCTTAGAACTGTGACGAATCACTAAATTCTACTTCTGAAACCAATATTAACTAGAATTTAATAAAAATTGGGGGGAAAAAAAAGAAAGAAAGAAAGATCCTAGAACCTAAGGTCAAGAGGGAAATCCTAGTTCCTGGGTGTTAAAAAAAAATGTAATTTATTTTCTATTTCATCTGTTAATAGCCCAAGAATATGAACAAAATCATCATTGGAAGCCTTCCACCCCCAAGATGCATCCATTAGCTGTTTTAAAAGCCAAACCAAAATAAAGTAAAACTTTTGATAAATTTCATCAAGTCTTCCTGCTTCTGGCCTTTTCCTCATCCCATCACTATTTAGCCAATAGTAAGAGGGATTCTTCTGAAATATAAGTCAATTCATATCACTCCTACATTCAAACACATTTCAATGGCTCCCCATTTTACTCAGAGTAGGAGTCAGTGTCCTAACACAAACCTACAAGGGTCTGTGCAATGCACCTACCCCCAATCACTCAACTATGCTCTCCTTGGCTTGGTCAGCTCCAACCACACTGACCTCCTTGCTACTTCCTGAACTTGTCAAGTGTTCTCTGCTTCCAGATCTATACACCAGTTCCCTCCTCCTAGGATCCTCTTCTTTCAGATAATTTATGGCTCACTTCCATCAGGCTCTGCTCAAGAGTCACCTGATAAGTGAGGCCTTTCCTGACCACATTACATAAAATAGCCACTCCCCACTTCTTTATCTCTCTCACTCTGCTTTATTTTTCCCATAGCACTGACCACCATTTCTCATATACTTATTTATTGTTTTGATTTTTTTCCTCTCTAGATTAGAAGCCCCTCAAAAGCTAGAACTTTAACTATCACTAAATCTCCAGTGCCTAAAAGAAGGACAGTTGTTGACTGAAGGAAGGAATGAATGAATGAGTGAAGGAAGGAATAAAAGAACCAACAGTTGATCCAGTCTTAAATCTACTTCAGCTGCCATAACCAAATACCATAGACTAGGTGGCTTAAACAACAGAAATCTATTTCTCAGTTCTGGAAGCTGGAAGTCTAAGATCAAGGTGCTGGCCAATTTGGTTTCTGGTGTGGACCCTCTTCCTTGCAGATGGCTGCCTTCTCCCTGTGTCTTTGCATGACCTTTCCTCAGTGTATGCATAGGAGATCTCCACCCCCCACTTCTTATAAAGCCACCAATCCTATCTGATTAGGATCCCACCCTTATGAGCTCATTTAACCTTAAAAGTTATATCTCCAGATAGTCATGTTGAGCGTTAGGGTTTCAACATATGAATTTTGGGGGGACATAGCCCATAGCAGATTTCACAATCAGCGTACTCCCACCAAAGAAATTGCCCTGTTAGGCTGCATTTTCTTTTTAGTTCTTATCCCATGCAATGCTGCATCTGGTATGTATTTTAACATAACTTCCCCTGAACAAAAATGCTGCAGCCAGGGGATGCCATTTGATAGGATCCTTCCTGGGTGCAGGGCTAACTCTGGGAATGGAGCTGTAAGGGCTTGCGCTAGGTCTCTCACAGTCAGATGTCCCTGAAAGTATATTTTTAAATATTAAAGAAAAAAAAGAGAATTCAGGGTGTTTGTTGCAGTTACTTCTTGGTCCCTTATCTTCCTTGGCTTGGAACTTGAATGAAACGCTACTTTATGAAATATAAGGTAATTGCAGCTGCTCTGAAATGCTATGTGTCCACACCACAGAGCAGTGCAGAAATCTTTCCTGTTTCCAACCGCTTCTGCAGTTGTATATTACGAACAACTTAGAAATACATTTAAGCAAACTGCCTTTCTACAGTATGGTAAATCTCCTTACCGTAGGAATTTTTATTTTTTTAATTTTTACTTATTATTATTATTTTAACCCTGGTCACTAGAATCATCTATGGACAAGCACTGGCATACAGAAGCCAGACTGTTTTCTTGAACAAACTCCGTTCAGGCTCTTCTGAGTCTTCTCAACCAGGCCTCAACCTTGGCCTGTAAAGCCCACAGACCCTCTGCAAAAGTTATTTCATCCACTCCCCTGCCTCACCGCATCTTCCACACACACTAAGAGACTTGAAGAAACACTAGCATGGTTTCTAACAGCTCAAGCCTGCATCCCTGGGATGATAACAGCAGCCCCCTTAAATTCTTGCTGGAGAAAAAGCTCAATGCTGCCAGGAGAGTTTACTCTTTATTCTAGCCCAAACCTGGTGATAGGCAGATAGGGCCTCTAAACCTTCCCTTAGAGCAGTTACTTTAGAAAGCTTGCAACTATAAATCTTTTCTCTGTCCCTTTGAGATGCAGAATAGTCTTCTCAAGAATCTTTTTCTGAAATGCAAACATTCAAAAAGCTCTCTCCCTACCTCCCAGTCCCTGTAGAGGGGTAAGGGCTGCAGCTCACTCTAACTTGCTCTACTGCCTTCTGCTTTAAAGATTGGAGAAGTCTCGGGCACCTGGTTGGCTCAGTTGGTGGAACACGTGACTCCTGATCTCAGAGTTTTGAGCTGGAGCCCCATGTTGGGTGTAGAGATTACTTAAAAGTAAAATCTTTTTTAAGAAAGATAGCAGTTTGTTTCTCCTCAGGATAAGTACCAGTTAACAAACCCGGATGGCCTGTCCCATGGATGCTTACATCCCAATGCCTTTCCCTTAGCATACTTCAACTTTAAAAAGTTTCTGTCTTACCTTTTTTTTTTGCAAAGTTGATTTCAGTTCATGCTGGACCTGCTTCCCTATCTCAATAGGTATTACTGAATAAAATCTACCCTGACTGCTCTAACTAGTGTCCAGATTTATTTCTCTTTGACAAGATCAACCCCAGAGATTTTGTTTCAGTGGATCCAGGGTGGGGCCTACTTATCAGGATTTTTTACCTCCAAAGAAGAGTCTTCTGAAGCACGGTCAGAATAGTGATTAAGTGCTTGCTATAGGCCCATGGTTCTCAAAGTGGGGTCTCTGGACCAACCATATTCTCTTCATCTCGTGGCAAATTGTCAGAAGGGCAAATGCTTATGTCTCGCTCCAAACCTACTGAATCTGAAACCCTGCACATAGGGCCCAGCAATCGGTGTTTTAACAAGACCTTGTGATTCTGATAGACTAAAGTTTGAGCACCACTGTTGCTGAGGGTTAACTTTGCTCCATGAAATATAGTTAGGATTTGGTTAACTGTGACTTGGAGCCCAGTTATGTCAGTAAACATTAACCTGAAGAATGTGTCTGGAAATTTTCCTATTTTCGCTCCTCTCCTTCCCCCTGTTTTTTTCCCCTCCACTCCATTTTCTCTGAAATGATTGCTAGGAGGATCCTGGTCCACCAGCCTTTTACAAACTTTCGCTAATCTTTGAAATTATATTGCAATTGCTAAACAGCCACGACAAAATTGGCCTTTGGGAAGGGTGAGTAGAATCTAGAGCTTATGAAGTGAATTCTCATCCTCCTCCCTTTAAAAAATTTCTGGGTATCCTAAAATGTGTTCTTTGGCTAACATTTTTATAACTGGGTGTTTATTTCAGAGAGAAAGACTTGGAAAGAAAAACGGTTGTATTTGTAGGTGACTGCCTTTCCTTTCTACTTTGTTAGATGAAGATTAAGTATGTTTGGTTCCAGAATGTGCAGCACGAGGCCTTTGCAAGCCTCTCCCTTCTGACCACCAGAGAGCAGAGGGATGCTGGCAACCAGTCCTTCCTGATGGAAAAGGTCACTGAGAGAGGGTAGGGGAAAAATGATATTTTTGTACTTTCTGCTCTCGCCAGTGACAGTCATGGCTCTTTTAATTCATTCCTTTATCTCATTTGTAAGTGGAAAAACATATTCCCCAAAAAGAAGTCTCTGCTTCTTGAAACATTTGTTTCAGGAAGAAAAAAAAGGTACGAGGAAGCTTTATTTTGGGCAAATATATTCTCTTGTTTTTCCAAATTAAATATTTATGTAGTTTTGTAAAATAAATGAAAAAATTATTTACTTTTACACACACACAGCATTTTTTTCAAAGACTAGAACATAATCCTTAACTCTGGGAACAAGCAGATTTTGATAGAAGAGATATCTTTTTGTATTTTTTAAATTAGGGTTTTTATTTTGTGAACATGCATTAGTTTCTAGGGTTTTGCCTCACCCAGGACAAATTAGCAATAGAATTTGGGGAGATGCCATTCCTGGAAGGCATCAACAGTTTATGTCCTCTGAGAATTAACAGACCCTCTTCTTCAAACAACCAAAGTCCTTGTGGGAAATTTACTTAGTTTTCACTTACATCGGCGCTTCTTTTAACTGGCTTTGAAACTCTTCAATAACTGCCTGCAAAGAGTCTCAGATCCACCTTGAACTACCATTGCCTCACTCAGCTGAGCATTAGAGCCAACAGGTTAAACCAGTCTCCCAGAATCTGCCCTGTTCCCTCCCCCCCCCATGTTTTAGCAGACAAAAGTGAGCTCAGTTGGGAGAGGCAGGGGTGGTCTCCGTTCAGCTGGAGATGATGATTATTTCCTTGCACTGCCTCTCCAGTGATATTATCCACCAATGCGCCTTGAAATCCTAGAGACATTTCTACAAAGTTCATTACTCCAATTCATTAAGCAACAGGTCCTGCTAGTTAAACCTTTAAAAAACTAGTAGCAGCAAGCAACAATTTTAGTTGCATTTCCTAATTCCAGGCTGTGACACACCCGTGTGAACTTTACACATTAAGACTGGTGGAAACGGGGAAAGAAAATTCTAAAATTTTGAAAGCTTTTGACTGTCAATATTCATGAGTAGGAGAGGCTGAAGAAGAAACAGCTGTTCTGTAACTTAGTGTACATATATGTTTTAGTTTATAAAGCTCTACATATTGTAGTTTGTGGATATACATCTCATAGGAGGATAAGACAAGGTACCAGTCTTCAAAAAAAACGGACAGTGGGGTCAGAAGAGAGGATGTAAAAGGTACAACAGTAGCTAATTGTGAAGCAGGCTGAAATAAGTGATGATTTAGAGACTTAGGCAGAGAGCTAAGGGAGCAAGGAGCCAGGAGCCAGGGGTCACCAACTAGGGGTCCTGACTGAAGGCAGGTTTTAGGCAGCAGCACCAATGGTGTCCCGACCCCGGGTTCAAAGAAACACACTTTAAGATGAGAAAGCAAGACTCAAATGGAGCCAATTCAACAGTATATCAGAAAGTCCTTGGCACATAGTTTCACCTATTGTTGCAAGAGGCAGTTGGCATTTGAGTTGAGCTCTGAAGGGTAAAACCATTTACAATGAAGAGAAGGGTATTCCGGCTGAGGGAATAGCCTGGAGAGGGAGAGTTGACAGTTTGAGGCTCAGGAGTGAGATGGGGAATGAAAGGTTGGTAGTGTGCTTCCAGCAAACTGCCTGGAGAGAGGAAACAGGATGTGTGAATTTAGGTTAGACAAAGCCCTGGGAGTCTTATGGAACATGCCGTGGAGTGTGGAGCACATGAAGAAAAAGGTGGCTAGTTCTCGCCCCTTCAGACACACGGCCTTTTCTCTGGGCCACCTGGCCTGGTCAGAAATTACCAAAGGAGAATAAGAAAACCAGCGTGTTGCAACAAATGAGGATGCTTTGTGGCTCCCTGGTGTTGTAATTCATTGTGAAAGAGTCCATTGCTTCTACCCACCCAGACCCCTCTCCTACCAGTGCTACCACCTCTTCTGTGGGTGGCGACATGGATAACTCCACCTCAGCATGTCTGACAACCTCCCTCCCAAACAGCTCAGACTGCCACCATCACCAGCACAGCCACCGAGCACCTCGGGGGAAACGCAAGCAAGAACTGTGTCAGAAAGTGGCTGTGTGCTGTCCTGTGGAGAATGCCACGCTTTGCCCATTAAGGAATTCTGTGGAAAAGATACACGTCAGCTGATGGATTTATTTAGCTGGTGCCTGGTACTCTGTAGGTCCTCAATAAATATTAAATTGAGCTTTAATTGTTCATAAGCTATTAAAATAAACTCTGCCACTTTTTATTGTGTGAGTCTGCATAAGTCAATCTTCTCACTAAGTGATATTAAGAACTTTAAGGAACAATTAGGGTGTTGTCAATTTTGAGCCTAAATGCTCAAACTTACTACCACTGCCTTCATTACCATTTTAGTATGATTTGAAAAATAATACACATGAGATTTTCCTAATTAGAAAGGTAATATGTATATATTATATAGAATTTGGAAAGTATAAAACTCCCACTCTTTTAGAATCTCCCAATAAACAATAACAAGACTCACTGTATTAGTGTCCTACTGCAGCTGTAACTAATTCCTGCAGATTCAGTGCCTTAAAACAAGTCAATTTGTTATTGTATAGTTCTGGAAGGTCAGAAATCTGACCCAAGCCTCAATGGGCTGAAGTCAAGGTGTCAGCAGGGCTGTGTTCATTGTGGAGGCTTTAGGGGAGAATCTATTGCCTTGTCTTGTCCAGCTTGTCAAAGTAGCCCCATTCTTTAGCTCGTGGCCCCCTTCCTCCATCTTGAAAATCAGCAACTTTGCATCTCTCTGATCATTCCTCCAACTCACAGCTCCCTCTGACTTTCTTCTGCCTCCCTCTTCCACTTTTAAGGACCCTGGTGATTACATTGGGTCTCCCTGAAAAACCCAGGATAATCAAGGATCATCTATTTACTGATTAACATCTGCAACCTTAACTCCTCTTGCCACATAGAGTAACATTCATAATTCTAAGGATTAGGGCACGGATATCTTTGGGGGTGAGGGAGTGTCATTATTCTATCATACTCATAATCTCTATTTAGTATCAGTAATCATAAACATTTTTTTTAAAGATTTTATTTATTTATTTGACAGAGATAGAGAGAGCCAGCGAGAGGGGGAACACAAGCAAGGGGAGTGGGAGAGGAAGAAGCAGGCTCATAGCAGAGGAGCCTGATGTGGGGCTCGATCCCATAACGCTGGGATCACACCCTGAGCCGAAGGCAGACGCTTAACCGCTGTGCCACCCAGGTGCCCCAGTAATCATAAACATTTTTGAAAAAGATTTATTTGAGAGAGAGCAAGCATGAGTGGGGGGAGGGGCAGAGGGAGAGAAGCTTCAAGCGGACTCTCCACTGAGCGCGGAGCCCAATGTGGGGCTCAATCTCACAATCCATGAGATCAGGACCTGAGCCAAAACCAAGAGTTGGCCGCCTAACTGACTGTGCCACCCAGGCGCCCCAGTAATCATAAACATTATAATTTCCAAATATTTGTCAAGTTCACACATATGCAAATATGTACTACATGTAATAGACTGTCCCCCACTTTAAAGGGGAATAATGTCTCTGCTGGGAGTGGAGTTTTCTGAATAACTGTAGACCATGGTTTCAGTTTTCTGAATAACATGTAGGTCATTCTCTGCTGGTTTATAATCAAAAAGCTACTTTGAATATAATAAGTGGATACTGAAGAGTCAGTAAAGATGTGCTGCCCCCTTCCCTTTTCTCCATTCAGAAGCCAGTAGAAGTAGAGTGAATGCACTGAATGCATTAGTGTATGTTGACTTAGGAGCTGGTCAAATTTGGCAAGGAAGTTTTAAAACTTTCTTCCTGGGAGGAACCAGAGTTGTTCCAATGAAAACACCATCAATTGGCAGTAGTGAAATCTGGATGTGTTCACACTTATAACACAACCTTGTATTAATCATACTCAGCCTACTGAGTTCTGGGGAAAAGAAATTTTTTATACATTCTAATAATTTGTGTCTAAATGGGCAACTATTTCCTTTCTCCTGCAGTGTTCTAAGATTACACAAATGTAAAGAATAGTCCTCTTGATATCAGATATTTTTCTGCGGGTAGGTTACTCATGAGTCATCATCAAAGATTTTTATAGGATTGTCCTCATACACTATTATCTAGGTAGGGAGCTGAAGGCAGTAGAGCAATTCATTCTCGAAAAATTTCAAAATGGCAATGTCTGAGTAATCAAGTAAAATCAAGAAAACCCTTTGGAGTTTACTTTGAGTAACAATTATAACTGCAAAGTATATGCTGTTTATTTATAGAGTACATTTGCCCAAAGACTATAAATCACTAAATTACTATGTTATTCCTTAAAAAACAGGTAGAAAGAGACATTTTGGTAAAGTTTATCTTATCTGTTGATAAGGGAGAGGGTCCCTTTTTCTAACTTTCCCCCCTTTTCTCATCCCCCAGATTCCAAACTGGCGTAAGGATAAGCAGCAACTAAGGCCAGATACAGGTGACAAAGAATAGGAGTCCCTTGCTGTTTTTTTTCCCCCCTAAGGTTTATTTGAGAGGGGGAGAGAGAGAGAGAGTGAGCACAAGTGCTTGCGCAGGAATGCAGGGGGGGGGGAGAGGGAGAGGCAGAGCGGGAACATCTCTGACAGACTCCTTGCTGAGCAGGGAGCCAGCACTGGCGGTAAGGTTCGATCTCAGGACTCTGAGATCATCACCTGAATCCAAATCAAGAGTCAGATGCTTAACCAACTGAGCCACCCAGGTATCCCGGGAGTCCCTTGCTGTTTTAATCCAGGTGTGACCTGGGGTCTCCCTGTCCCCTGATGTCTAGATAAAATGAAATCACTCCCCCAATTCCAAGGCTTGTGGCTGATTTCTCTAAATTCCTGGGCAGTTTACATTCTCAAAATCACCTCTGGCTCCCCACTTTTGCTTTCTTAGTTCATGGATTATTTCAGGGTCACACATTTTGCTCCTGCTCATTAGCACATTGACTCAGATGTCCCGTTCAGGCTCTTTCCCAGTTTTCACCCCCTGCCCCCCTCTCACAAGGTGGTCTGCATGACCAGTCGCTTTACTGAGACGGAGAGGGAAAGATGGAAATAGAGACCTTGCCAAGGGAATTTCCAGTCCGCCACCCTCCCTCCGTCACCTGGTGCCCCAGTTTTCTGTCAACATCGACTGGGCTCCTCCTCCCTTTTAGAGGCAAAACAAATTCCTCTCGTTTAATCATGCAGAACCGGTCGGTCATTTCTTTTGTTCCCTCAGCACCCTCCTGACCCTGGCTGCTCACCTATTCCAAATGGTCTCTCAAGTAAGAATTCTACCACCAAGCTCTTAAGATAAAATATAGAGGGTTGAAATTTTTATCATTTTAAAACTCCAGTGTTTTCAGCCCAGAGAAGACTAATGTTTCTTTTATTCAACAAATAATTTTTTGTGTGCTTATTTTATGCCAGACATTATTACCAGAGCTGGGAACCCAGCTGGGCATCAGACATAGTCCTGGCCCTCATGGAGTTTGTTAAAAACCTTTCTACTCCATAAGACAAGCAGTGATGTGAATAATTAACAACTGTGGTAAATACCATAAAGGAAAATTGCTGAGTATTATCTGGAAGGGTGTGGTTGTGGCAGAAAGGGGTGAGAGTTAAGGGAAGTTTTCCCTTCTTGACTTTTAATTTGCCCAGGATTAAAAAAGGCTGTTTTACTTCTAGGCCAAGGTTCTTTTCTCTGCCCATGCTGCCCCTGAAGACACAACTAAGATAGGAAGGACAGCATTTGTTAAGTTTCTGTCCTGAATTAACTAATCGCTTCAACAAATAGTTACTGAGGGGCCGGCACGTACCTGGTACTGTGCTAACAGTATAAGGAACTTATCTATAGCCTAGAATGGGGGACAGAAAATATACAAAAAACCAAAACAAAAAACACAAAGAATGTTTTCAGATAGCATGAAGTGCTGTAACTGAGAAACAGTGGCAGTGTGGGCAGGTGGTAACAAAAACCCTCACCAGGTGCAGAAGCCCAGAGGTGAGGAGCTTGCTAAAGAGCATGTCTAGCTAAAGGTGAGCTATGTTCAAAGATCCTGGGGCAGAAGGAAACACATTGTTGGCTTGTCTGACCAGAGATAAAATTTTGTGAGGCCAGAATAAATAAGGGGAAGTGGGGTAGGAGGCTCTTGGTGTGGAACCAGGACCCTGCTTAGGTAGGGTTTTCTAGGCCCTGGGAAGAGTTAAGGTCTTTTTCCCCCAAGAGTAAAGTGTAGTGATCAGTAGGGCGGTGACTTATCTGATTTGTATCATAAGAGATCATTCCAGGTACAGGATAGAGACTAGATTGTTTCTCATCTTTTTATAATAAACCCCTCAAACATCTACTTGAGACAGAGAAGCGGAAAGGACCCCATGAAGGACTGCTATTTTGCTGCCTCTGTTCTTGCTAGGACCTACACCCCCACCTTACACGTGCCTTACAAATAGATAGTGTATATTCTCCTTGTAAAGGTCAAGGAGTTCATGATTTCTCTGGGGTCTTCCAGCACAATAGCTAGCATCTAAGAAGTGACCAGGCAGGTTCCTTATGAACTGAACATTTTCCAAGACCGCTGACTCCCCAAGAGCCCTGGCTCCAGGGCATATATGACTTATGGAGGACACTGAAACACTTGTCTTTGTTCCTGGATGCCTGGGAAGACACGTGCACTGGACCATAATCCCCAGTAAAAACCCCAGACCCCAAGCAACGACGAGACTCACTCTCCGTTCCTTTCCGAGTCTCCCAGACGCTCTGTATCTGCACTTTCTCTAGGTCTTCAATAAACTCTGCTCTCACTTCCTCTTGGCTCACATTTGATTTCTACTCTGGGTAGAGCCAAGAACCATCTTGGTTGGTCCTGCGGGAGCTCCCTCTGGGTCCTCAGACCCAGCCAGCCTGCATCATATTGATGCAGGATTAGTTAAATTATGATATATCCACATAATGGAATATTATGAAGCCCTAAAAATGGTGACACGTCTATTGTTGTTATGGAAAGATGTCCACATTATTGTAACTGGGAAAAGCAATTAGGTTACAGTACAGAGAATATATAGAGCTTTAATAAGTCTGAAAACCAAAAATGTTTATATTACTTATTTCTGGGTGGGGACAATACAGAATGTTTTCTCTTCATTTTTGCCTACCTATATTTTCTAGTTTTTCTACTAGAGTAATAAAAAAAAAAAGGCAGATAAAAATCAGTTCATGAGACAGAAGATTAGAATATGGCCTGACAGAGAAAACATTTAAATACAGTGATGTGGCATTTTCATTTACTGAGAATTATATTTATAGATGACTTCAAAACATGAAGACTTTGTAGCACATTTCAAATGTTATTCCATAAAATTTATAATGAAAGACTATAAGTGTGATCACAGATATTATTCCTTAAAATTAAAGTTCATAGTATTTCTCTTTTCCTGCATATGTCATTGTCTTTGATCTACATTTTCTCAAACCCAGTGTGAAGTTTTTTCCCCACTTGAGCGCCAATTTTAGGGAGTGCTTCTGACTGTGTTGCCTTGCTTTATTTTTTAAATTAGGATTAGAAAACATTTCTATCATTGTCCCACTTAAAATTTCCAATAAAAACAATTTGAAAAATGGGTAACTACAACTCATTGGAATATATCTGAGCTCCTGATACCTTTTGTGAATTTTTCCTCTATTTTTGCTCTGAAAGTATTGCACAATTCTAGGCTTCTTTTTGTTCAATGTTTACACAGTTGGGTGATGTTTTAAATCCCTCAGATATTAGCTATTCAATGACAGTAGTACCCCCAAAGGTCCACAGGCCAGTATTTATGATTTTCTGACTGTAGCAGTGTGGGGTTAAGTTTCCTGCAATCTCTGTCTCCCTGAACTCTCTTTGTTAATTTCAAAGGAATCCTCTGATTTTAAATTTCGTATCATGTTTTACAGCGGTAGATTGTTGTGAACGTAATCAGGTTTTTTACTTAAATGCTTGTAAAACTATTGTTCATTCCTGTCTTTTAATTTTTTCTTTTTTAAAGTTTTTATTCATTTATTTGCAGGGGGAGCAGCAGGCAGAGGGAGAGGGAGAAGCAGGTTTCCCAATAAGCAAGGAGTCCAACTCAGGACTTGATCCCAGGACCCTGGGATCCCGACCTGAGCTGAAGGCAGATGCTTAACCAACTGAGCCACCCAGGCGCCCCTTAAAAAAACCTCATTTAACAAAAACTACATTACTAGTTTACCTAGCCACAGAAATGCTATACCCTTGGTGTATCTCAGAATCTAACAGTCACCACTAGCATTTTTATGAAGTTTTATGGTTTTCAAAGTCATTTCACATATAGCATGGATACAATGGTTCCAAAGCTGTCCTGAAGCTTCAGGTGGTAGATATGTAAAATAATAATAATACACAGCAGTTATTATCTCAGGAAGCCTAACTTCTCAGCAGCCAGAGCTAGTTTTAGAGACCAGGTGACAGACTTGCTAACTTTCTAATTGTTTAGGACCAGAGCAGCAACTTAACAGGTTTTTAGTGCAGTCAGCATCCAATACCTCCTATTTGTCGGCACCAGTGCAGAACTTGAGGAAGATGATTAAGGTACCTGCTGCTTTCAAGAGGCTTGCAATAAAATAATTTTTTTAAAAGATTTTACTTATTTATTCGACAGAGATAGAGACAGCCAGCAAGAGAGGGAACACAAGCAGGGGGAGTGGGAAGAGGAAGAAGCAGGCTCATAGTGGAGGAGCCTGATGTGGGGCTCGATCCCATAACGCCGGGATCACGCCCTGAGCGTGGGCAGACGCTTAACCGCTGTGCCACCCAGGCGCCCCACGCAATAAAAGAATTGTTAATCAACTAATCACAATATGAATTAGAATGACAAATATTCAATAGAGGTACATGTATGGAAATAAAAAGAAAATGAATTTTGACAAGAAAGATCAAAGAAACCTTTTCAAAGTGGTGGTATTTGATCCACGGCTTATCAAAACACACACACACACATACACACACACACACAGACACCCCCCCCCCCACCAGAATCATCATTCAAAGAAATCTGCTGCTTAGGCGGCTTTTCATTTCCAATGAAATGGTTGGTAATCAAAATATTTTAGAAATCACCTTTAGATACCCTGAGTCACAGGATAATCCACTCCTTTTCATTACAGTCACACTTAGTTTTAGTATGCTGCCCACTGGTCAGCTCAAGCAGATAAACATTTATTCCTCTGAAGGGAGAAATGTTATCTGAAGCCCAGAATACCTTGGCCTCTTCTGTTTCTTTGTGATTTGTAGAGAAAGGAAGGATATTTCTGGGAATTTACAGATCTTTCTCGAAGAGAGCTTTGTTTTGTCTGCTGTTGAGCCTAGCTGACCTGTGGAAGTTCAGAAAAGAGTTGCTGGCATGAAAGAGGCAAGCTTATCTTAAGTGGAAATATTTAGTCTTCAACAAGATAAGGATGTTCAGTAACATGTAAATGGAGATTTCAGTCATTTCCTCTAAACTTTGCTGCATGTAAAAGACAAAAAAAGAGTATCTGTTCTTACTTTGTGTATAATTAAAACAAGCTAGTCTTCTCAGAGAAGCATTTGTTGAAATTGGGAAACTGAGGACAGAGCATAAATCACCTAATCTTCATATCAAACACTGTGCATCTCACCATGCCACCAGTGATGGAAACACATTTTCCCCCCTATCTGTGGCTACTAAACTTTATAAAACCAAAGGTAAAGGGAACATCTGAAGTAATTTGGAAGTACACTACGATTTTATACAATGTCCAAAAATAGAATAGGAAAGGTGGAAGAGAGTAGATTAACAAGTGAGTAAATAAAGAAGGAAGGATGAGTTAGGCAGTGGAGGAAGGGGGGATAGAGAAAAAGTTTATACCTGTTTAAATAATAGCATTGTAAACACAAATTAAGCCAAGTCTAAGTCTGAAGGAGTCTTATTTTAATTTTTAAATTCATTATATTTATTTTTTAAAACTTCAATTTTAATTCCAGTTAGTTAACATACAGTATTATATTAGTTTCAGGTGTACAATACAGTGATTTAACAATTCCATACATGTAAGGAGTCTTATTTTTAAAAGAGGTCTGTTTATTACTCAAGTTTGAGAAACACAGTTGTAAGCTATAATGGAAGAACAATATTACCCACGACTAAGTAATATCAAACTATGGACCAATAATATTAAACTAGAAAGTTCTGTGAAATTGAATCATGTTTGCCTATTGGCTTATTACTTTTCGCTCGTAGGTGCTGTGTATTCATCTCCAGTTACTGCTTTCAGAGCAATGGGTCTTCGTATCTTAGTATCTTTCATTTTTTTCTTCTCCTAATAGTTCTGAAAATAGCTTGTTGGTAATAAAAAGCATTGGCCATTTAATATATGGAATTGTTGAATCACTCTATTGTACACCTGAAACTAACATAACACTGTATGTTCACTATACTGGAATTAAAATAAGAAGAAAAGCATCGACCATTCAAAATGTTTATGCATAAGAAGACGCAGTTTAAAGGGCAACTTGACTACGAGTGAACTCACTCTATGGCATCTACCCAATGGTCAGAGGTGCTGGCAAGTGCCATTGTGTATGCTCCCCGTCCACCTTGACAGCACAGACAGGTGTAAGGCCTGGGTGCTCCAGACAGCCCACTGACTCAGGGAGCCTTGGGCCCCTAGCTCACGGCAGCCCCAGCTGTCCCCCAAAATGGCCACACACCCATGACATGGAACTCCAGTCATCTGACGAATATGGCCCCTGAGAGACAAACACTAGGTATCCCCCAGAATGAACTCACTACAGCTCCAGCCATCCCACCAAGGCAGCCCAAGTGCAAAGCATCTCAGAACCCACAGCTTACACCCACTACAGCTCCCATCAGCTAGCCAAAGCTGCCAAGCACATCCCGTCTACACAGAGAATGTTCCTATACAAGGTCATTCCTTCAAGACTGGGAGAGGTAGCTGTTTCACTTAATTTATAGAAACAAACACAGAACATCACAGAAAATGAGGAGATAGAGGAATATGTGCCAATGAAAGAAAAAGACAAAACATTAGAAAAAGAACTAAACAAAATGGAATTAAGCAATCTACATAAGTTAAACATAATGGCCACAAAGAGATGCTCACCAGATTTGAGAGAAGAGTAGATGAATTCAGTGAGAACTTTAAGAGATAGAAAATATAAACAATATTTATATTATATAAACAAACCAATCAGAGTTGAAAAGTAACAGAAACAAAGAATATACTAGAGGGAATCAGCAGCACATTAGAGGATCCTGAACAGATCAGTGATTTTTGAAGACACGGTAATGGAAAGCACGCAAGTTGAACAGCAAAAAGAACAACAACAACAACAAAAACATTTAAAGAAAAAGAGGATAGGTTAAAGGGAGTTCTGAGACAACATCAAGCTTACTAACATTTGCATTAAAGGGGCCCTAAAAGGAGAAGAGAAAAAGGGGCAGAAAACTTATTTGAATAATAGCTGAAAACTTCCCTAACCTGGGGAAGAAAGCAGACCTCCAAATCCAGGAATCATAGAGAACCCCAAACAAGATGAAACACAAGGACACCCAAACAAAGACATGCAAAAGTTAAAATACCAAAGTTTAAAGATAAAGAGAGAATCTTAAAAGCAGTAAGAGAAAAGCAACTAGTTCTGTACCGGGGGGGGGGGGGGGGGGGGGGGGAAAAAAAAAACGACAACAACNGAGACAACAAAAACGACAACAACAAAACCCTATAAGGTGATCAATTGATTTTTTTAGCAGATACTGTACAGTTAAGAAAAAAGTGGAATGACATATTCAAAGCTGAAAGTAAAAGAAATCTATACCCCGGGATATTCTACACATGACCAAGTTATCATTTACAATTAAAAGGAGAGATAAAGAGTTTCCCAGACAAGCAAAAGTTAAAGTTCATTACCACTAAACAGGCCCCACAAGAAATGTTAAAAGAATTTGAAGAGGAAAAGAAAAGGCCATAATGAGAAGAAAATTATGAAAAGAAAAAACTTTACTGGTAAAAGCAAATATATAGAAAATTAGTTGATCAATAACTTAGAAAGGTAGTAGGTTTCTACTAGCTTTCTAAAAGGTTAAAAGACAAAAGTAGTAAGATCAAATATATCTAAAAAATTAGTTAAGGGACTCACAAAATAAGCAATGTAAGATAGGATATCATATACATAAAATGTGTGTGGGGGGACGAGTAAAAAATGTAGTGCTTTGGGGTGCCTGGGTGGCACAGCAGTTAGGTGTCTGCCTTCGGCCCAGGGCGTGATCCCGGCATTGTGGGATCAAGCCCCACATCAGGCTCCTCCGCTGTGAGCCTGCTTCTTCCTCTCCCACTCCCACTGCTTGTGTTCCCTCTCTCTCTGGCTGTCTCTATTTCTTTCTAAAAAAAAAAAAAAATCTAAAAAAAAAAAATGTAGTGCTTTTAGAATGTTTGTGAACTTAGTGACCATCAACTACAAATAGACTGCTTTATACTTAGGATGTTATATATGATCCTCATGGTGAGCACAAACCAAAAACCTATAATAGTCATACAAAAAACAAAGAGCAAGGAATCCAAACGTTAAAGACCTCAATCACAAGGGAGAAAAGAAGGAACATATAAGAATTACACAAACAACCAAAAACTGAGCAGCATAAGCAATAAGTTCATGTCTATCCATAATTATTTTAATTTTTTTTTGAGAGAAAGAGAAATCGAGAGAGCATGCAAGTGGGGGAGGGGCAAAGAGAGAGGGAGAGAGAGATTCTTGAGCAGGCTCCACACTCCGCGTGGAGGCTGAGGTGGGGCTCAGTCTCACGACCCTGAGATCGTGACCTGAGCCAAAATCAAGAGTAAGACACTTAACTGACTTAGCCACCCAGGTGCCCCATCTGTAATTATTTTAAATGTAAGTGATCTGGGGCACCTGGTTGGCTCAGTCCTTAGGCATCTGCCTTCAGCTCAGGTCATAGCCCTCTGTCTGGCTCCCCACTCCATGGGGAGCCTGCTTCTCCCTCTCCCACTCCCCATGCTTGTGTTCCCTCTCTAACTGTCTTTCTCAAATAAATAAAATCTTTAAAAAAAAACAAAAAACAAACAAAAAAAAGACATAGGGTGACTGAATGGATTAAAAAGCAAGACACATCTATTTGCTGCCTGTAAGAGATCCATTTTAGACCTAAAGACATATACAGATCGAAAGTGAAGGAATGGAAAAAGTTATTCCATGCAAATGGAAACAAACAAACAAAATCTGGAGTAGCAACTTATATCAGACAAAATAGACTTTAAAACAAAGACCCTAACAAGAGACAGAGAAGGGCATTATATAATGATAAAGGATCACTCTAACATGAGGAGAAAACAATTGTAAATATTTATGTACCTAACATAGAAGCACTTAAATATATAAGGCAAATATTAAACAGGCGTAAGGGGAAAAATTGACAGTAATAAAATAGGGGACTTTAACACCCCTCTTACATCAATGGCTAGATCATCCAGACAAGAAATTCAATAAGCAAACAGTGATTTGAATGGCACTTTGGACTAGGTGGATTTACAGATATATACAAAACATTCCATCCAAGAGCTGTAGAACAGACATACTTTAAATGCACATGTAACATTATTCAGACAGCTCATGTTAAACTCCAAACCAGTCTCAATAAACTTAAGACTGAAATCACATCGAGTATTTTTTCTTTTTCTTTTTTTTATTTATTTCTTTTTTTTATTTTATTATATTATGTTAATCACCATACAGTACATCCCCAGATTCCGAT